>NW_011888903.1:885991-887993 GCF_000151845.1 Pteropus vampyrus
CGTCCTCCTCAAAAAGCTTGTAGTCAGGTTGGTAAGATGAGATGTACATACCTTAAAAAATTAACCATCAAATACGTCAAGACACGACTTATTCGAGTATTGAGAAATGTAAACAATTATATAGATGGAGCCACTTTAAAATGGAGATGGAGTTGCCATTCCAGAAAAACTGCCTTGCACGTCTTATGCCTTGAATGTTTGAAATGTTAAAACAGGGCGAAATAACCTTGGGACTGGACTTAAAGCAACCTTGGGCTCCAAAGAAGTGTTTGCAAAAATAACAAGAAAGCAGTTGTTATGACTACTGTACCGAAGACTACCAGACTGAATTAGAATTCACATCAGTATGTTATTTTATTTGCACCAAGAGAAATGCCTTTCTTCTATTGATGCAATTGGTCCCCCCTTCCCTTTCTCATAAATACCTATCACTTTTGTCTCTTAAACAGAACACTGTTTGGGTTTCCATATGAATCAATGCATCATGAATAGCTATTCTTTGATCTCAAATAAATCCTTGTTGCCTTTCACTTTGAAAGGTCTTTTAAGTTTTAGGTTAACAATACAAAAAAAGGGCAATATTTCTAGCATACAAAATCAGCAGAGTCACATTCAAATACTGGGCCCACTTCTAACCTATGAACAATCCCTTGAGGCCACCACAGTCATTTGTGACCATCTTCATAGGCTTTGTTCTCACTTTAATGAACCCAGAAGGCTGCTCACTGTGGCCGCCTTGTTCCCACTCATGAAGTCCTGGAGAACCACAAGAACTTACCACGCTGACAGTGTTTCCAATGTTTTCTCTTAGACATTGATATTTTCTGTTTCAAAGACACACATTATGTTTTAGAATCGCAAGAACTGAGGAGAGTCTGAGGAGTAAGAAGATTTTGATCCCAGTCAAATATCTGCAAACTGGGATCGGTGCGCAAACTGGTTGGCCATCACTATCTTCGAACCCCCTTGTCCTTACTTGTGAAGTGGAGATAACAACACTGGCCCAGCCACCAACCACTGAATTACTACAAACATGAAAGGACATGGCACAAGAGCAGAATGATACACAGGTATAACTATGAGTTAGTTCACAGATTCTCAAACGCTATGAAACCTTGGATACCTCATGAGCCATCTCAGAAGTAAAGGGAGCCAAACAGGTGAAACCCCGAGGGTAGCCCACAATTCCAACAGTGTAGTCTTGATTTGATATATACATAAAGGCTTTATATTACTGCTTCGCCTCCGGGAGAATTCCATTGATTAGGAAAAAAGTTTTTTGTTTGCTTGTTTGCTTTTAATTTTTTTATTTTAATTAGTTTCAAGTATACGGTACATTGCTTAGACATCTATATAGTTTGTAAAACAATCCCCTCCAATTGCTCCCTCCCTCCCCTGATCCTCCACCTAGCCAACATATTAATGCTAACTGTGTTCCCTATGCTGTGCTTCCCATCCCTGTGACCATCGATTAGCTACTAATTTGTACTTCTTTAGCCCTTCGTCCCATTCTCCCAGCACCCCCACCCCCTTCACCTCTGTCACCTGATTGTCCACTATATTTGTGAGTCTGCTTTTGATTAATTTGTTCTTTTTATTTCTTATATTCCACATATAAGTGAAATCATATAGTGTATATCTTTTTCTGTCTGATTTAAATGCCTTCTAGGTCCATCAAAGCAATATCTTTTTCCATCCTCTTCCTTTTAGTCTGTGTGTATCTTTTAATCTGAAGTGAGTCTCTTCTAGACAGCATGTAGTGGTCTTGTTTTCTTATCTATTCGTCCACTCTTTCTTTTAGTTGGAGCACTTAATTCTTTTCTATTTGAGGTACTTATTGATAGGAATATAGTTGTTACCATTTTTTATTCCTGTTTTTGATACGTTTTTTCTTAAAGAAGTCCCTCCAACATTTCCTGTAATACTAGCTTGGTGGTGATAAATTCCTTTAGCTTGTTTTTGTCTGGGAAGCTCTTGATCTGTCCTTCAACTCTAAATGATA
>NW_011888903.1:888043-889536 GCF_000151845.1 Pteropus vampyrus
AGCTACTAATTTGTACTTCTTTAGCCCTTCGTCCCATTCTCCCAGCACCCCCACCCCCTTCACCTCTGTCACCTGATTGTCCACTATATTTGTGAGTCTGCTTTTGATTAATTTGTTCTTTTTATTTCTTATATTCCACATATAAGTGAAATCATATAGTGTATATCTTTTTCTGTCTGATTTAAATGCCTTCTAGGTCCATCAAAGCAATATCTTTTTCCATCCTCTTCCTTTTAGTCTGTGTGTATCTTTTAATCTGAAGTGAGTCTCTTCTAGACAGCATGTAGTGGTCTTGTTTTCTTATCTATTCGTCCACTCTTTCTTTTAGTTGGAGCACTTAATTCTTTTCTATTTGAGGTACTTATTGATAGGAATATAGTTGTTACCATTTTTTATTCCTGTTTTTGATACGTTTTTTCTTAAAGAAGTCCCTCCAACATTTCCTGTAATACTAGCTTGGTGGTGATAAATTCCTTTAGCTTGTTTTTGTCTGGGAAGCTCTTGATCTGTCCTTCAACTCTAAATGATAACTTTGCTAGATAAAGTATTCTTGGTTGTAGATCCTGGGTCTTCATCACATCAAATATTTTGTGCCAAACCCTTCTGTCCTGCATAGTTTCTTTTGAGAAATCAGCTGCCAGTCTTATGAGTGCTCCCTTGTAGGTAACTGTCTGCTTTTTTCTTGCTGCTTTTAATATTCTTCCTTTGTATCTAACCTTCGGCATTTTAATTAGGATGTGTCCTGGTGCGGGCCTCTTTGGATCCCTGGTTTTGGGGATTCTCTGAGCTTCCTGGAGTTTTATGTCCATTTCCTTCACCATGTTAGGGAAGTTTTCCATCATTATTTCTTCAAACAGATGTTCAGTATCCTGTTTTCCTTCAAGTACATCTATCAGATGGATATTTTGACTCTTAATAGTGTCCCATATGCTCCTTAAATTATTTTTGTAGTCTTGGCATCTTTTTTCTTGCCATTCTGATTGATTGTCCTTGGCTTTCCCACCCTCTTTGTTTAGTCCATTTAATATACTTCTCATTTCAGATAATGTGTTCCTCATTTCAGACTGGTTCCTTTTTATAATTTCCATTTTCATTTTTATGTTTCTTATCTCTTTGTTGAAGTTCTCACTGAATTTGTCTATACTTCCTAAAAGTTCATTGAGCATCTTTATAACCAGTGATTTGAACTCTGCATCTGTTAGATTACTTGACTCCATTATATCTGGATCTCTGTTCTGTTTTCTCATATGGTTTCTGCTTTTCTGTCTTCCCATTTTGGCTACCTTTTTGTGTCTGTTTCTACATACTAAACAAAGCTCCTAAGTTTCCCAGTCTTATTAGTGTGGATTTTTGAAGTAGGTGTCTGCCCCGGCCGGCGGGACAAAACAACGCGAGACGAGGAGGAACCTATGGAGGATGAAGGCGAGACAGGAGACACAAAGAGACGGAGGCAAGACAGTATTCTGATCAAGCCTCAAACTTTATTTTTCAGC
>NW_011888903.1:894556-902039 GCF_000151845.1 Pteropus vampyrus
TTTCAGGGAATCCTCTGGGCGGAGCAACCTCTGTTATCCAGTTTGATAACATCATAGCTATGGTGGTGCTGTGTCCTCGCACTGGGAGCGGGGAGGGCTCAACGGGGAACAATGCATACCACTGGCACTTCTGTACAGAGCGAGTCTCCCTCAACCCTCACTCCAACAATGTCTCTCTGTAAGTCCCTGGTGCCCCCTGCGCACAGCTGAATTGGCACTGGTGCTCAGAGCAAGCAGGTCCGTCACAGCGAAAATCTGCTCGCAGACACAGCCCCTTTAAGAGGTATTTGCCACTGCCGCAGCCTCCATCTCATTCAGCCACTCAAGACCAGGCAGCCCCACATCCTCGTCCCATGCTACCTTTTGCTGTTTCAGGGTGATTTCTTGGATTTCTCCCTAGTTGTATTGTTTGTTCATCTAGATCCCAGGAGATTTTTCCTTGCTGCTGCTCCTTGTTTCTGTCACAACTTTGATTTGGTTGCCAGAAGGATGAACAGAGCCTCTATCATCTACACCATTTTTTTCCTTTCCTGATCAGGAATAAAGGTTTTTAAAAATTACTAGTAAAGCTTAATCTTCTCATTTTACGAAGAGGAAAACTGAGGCCCGGAGAGGTTGATTAATCTGCCCAGAGACACACAGTGGCAGAAATAAGACCAGCAATTGTTCCTAATGCTCTTATTTCAGTACTTTGTCTACTACTTTGTTGCTAGTGAAACAGATGCTGGAGTGTTCTATGAACAAACATGAAAAAACAGCTCCAAAATCCCAATTCTGGTGCAAGTATACATTTGTAAAGGAACAGCAGAGTGGTTTATCAACCACAGCTTGCTCCAGGACAGTGGAGGGACCCTGGAAAGTGCGGGACAGTGCTGCAGAGCTCGCATGGAGGGCATGTGGGTGAAGCCCTGACGCATGGTGGGACACACTCTCCAGCCTGTCCTGCTTCCATTTCTTTGTCACTCACAGCAGCTGCCTAGCAAAAAACAGCACAGATAACCCCTCCCCACTCCACCTCTTGCATACTTCCGGCCATTCAAGCAGATATGTTCCTCTCTTAAAAGTAAAAGTGGCATTTATTTTCACCAGTATTTACCCTTCTCAAATCCATCCCCAAAGGACTCAAATTCCTCTTACTGAAAGCTCAGCTCCATTGGGTTCTATACCAAAATTCAAAATCCAGATTATCATTTGGTAGAACATTTGGGAAATCAGCTCATTTGGAAACCATTAAGGCTTTATGAGACAGTATGTTGCTGAAAATATCCTTGTACTTTTAAGCAGGCAATTTTTAAAATTCTATTTTTTCCTCATTCTTACCTAATATTTATTGTTTTCTACAGGAGTAAAGTACTTCTCCTTGGAATATATAAGAGGAAATATGCATAAGAAATATGGCAAGTCATGGAATGAATGTCTACCAATGTCAGAGAAATGGTCTTTGAGCTTAAGTTGCTTCCAAGTTTATTGGAAAGGTGTGATATGAAGTCGTACATTTCTGTAAGTCTTTCAAGCATATACATTATATGTGTGTATGCACATGTGTATGTACATGTGTGTGGCTGTGCATATGTGTATCTTGCATGTGTGTATATGTGTGCCTGCATGTGAGTGAGTGTGTGAGTGTATGTGTACATGTGTGTGTATCATTGCTTTTGACTGCTGTAGCAGGTCTGAGGCCATTACTGGCTGGAAAAGAAAGAGCAGCATGGCTCTGAGAGACATCGGTGCTTGCACAGGGACTGGGAGTAGGCTAGGAAGGACTGACAAGGGTGTCTGAGCCAAGGAAATAAGAGAACCAAGTTGCAAAGACAAGGCCAGGGGCCTTGCAAGACGTTAGAGTCCAGGCAAGACGTTATATGTAAATTAATCTTCCAGAACAGATTCCAGGATCAGAACAAGACCTGGAGCCTTAGCTAATGTCATCATAAACAGAAAATCAGAAACTAAGACTCAAGCCAGCAGGCTTGAGTACTGGTGTTATGGGAGTGCCTTAGTTCACTGCCTAGCAAAGTGCATAGGATTTACCCCCAGGGTTAGAGACACAGGGCCCAAATCACAACCTCCAAAGTCACAGTGAAAGAACCTCATCTGACTATGTAAAAGTGGACATGCCTGCACCTGGGGCTTCACCAGCTACACAGGCACAAATAGAGATAACTCATTTCATCTTCAGTAAAAGAAACCCAGGAGGTCGACGCAATTATTATCCCATTCTGTGGTTGATGAAAGGGAGGCACAGAGAGGTGAAATAACCTGGACCTGAGGTCAGACAGCCCTAAAAGGTAGAGTCCAATATCAAATGCCAGCATCTACCTCCAAAGCCTACACTGCCCATTCCCACAATAGCCCTGTCCATGCTTGTGGCACACTTTCTGTATCCTCACCCTACCTGGGGTGAGTGAGTCAACGCCTACTCAGGGCACTTGGCACACAGGTATCTCTGTCGTCATTGTCTCGTGGTCAAAGTGAATGAGTGATGCACTGTAAATGGATCATTTTCATCAGTGTTATAAATATCTTCTCAATAGATTCCATACGTAGATGTGTTTGAAACTCTTAATTTTAGCATTCTTTGGAACTCTGGACATTTCTTCACAGTGTAATTATAGAGCTCAAGAGAATGGTTGCTGCAGAAGCAGACAGCTCAATGAGTAAGGTAGGGGGAGGCCCAGGCATCTTGTGCAAGAGCAGAGCTCAGTGCCATAAGGTGTCTCATAGGAGCTGGCCTCAGAATGGACAGCCATTCGCTGCTTGCAGGGCTTTGCTCTCTGACTAGTGTATTACTGTAAAGGAACATTTATTAGAAATGATGGTGAAAAGTTAAATAAGGGGCAGAAGGGGCAGCTTTCCCTTCAAGGGAGCTTAGCCACTGCTTGAAGTAATTAAGTGGGAGCAGGTGTCCTAGGGCCTCCTGCAGAGGGTCAAGGGGACAGGAGGATAGGCATTTCAGTCAGGCCTTTCCCCTTCCTTACCTTCCTATCCTCTTGAAAGAGGTTTTTCATTTTTCCAGCCTCACCCCAACAAACATAGAACGACCACCTGAAGCCTTTTAAACTAAAAAAGAAAAATGACAAGGGGAAGTAGGGCGGGGGTGGTGAAGCACCAGTCACCCGCCAGTTGATCTCAGTAACTTCTTTGTCCTGGAAGGAGCTGCCCAGTGGTCACAATAACCACACATCCCTGAAGCCCTGGGCTGAGTGGGGCAGCAGATACCCACACACATCGTGGACATGGTTTTCCACAGCCTCCCTCCTTTGTTTGTTTTGTTTTCTATTAAATTTATTAAATTTGTTAACATTGGTTAATAAAATTATATAGATTTCAAGTGTACAATTCAATAATATGTCATATGTATGTTGCACATGGTGACACCCTCCTTTGATTACAGGTTCGTGCTCTGACTGCCATGCCACTGCACAGATCACCTCCAGTAATGGGATGTGACTCAGGAGCTGTGACAATGGACAAAGCACAAAGCCAGCTTTTTGGCATGACACTGAAGGGACCCTTTGTCTCATTAAGAAGAATATTTTCCTTTGCCATTCAAATAGATGATAAAAATATCAGTGTTTGAAAGGATGTGTGTAGTTTTGAGATGGGCTCAAGACTAGGGCAGGAGGTAGAAGCAAATGGCAGCTGTGAGCCTGGCTGGTGCTATGACAGGGTGAACGCTGGAGCATTTTGATGCCCTTCAGCTGGAGGCATTATGATGTCTGAAACTGCTTCAGAAGGGAGGATGAGCCCATTTTGGTCTGTTTATTAGTTAGAATTAGGTCTGGAGCAAATAACAGAAAACTCCCAAACTGCAGTGAGAATTCCAGGGCTCTGCAAGTCCTTGGAAATCCTCACAGGGGGAAGGAGGGTAAGAGAGAGCACAGTTTGCTACCAGAAAATAAGCCTTTTGGGGATATTATTATTTTAAGTTGCTTATTTTTTAGAAACAAGACTCAGAGAATCTTTGGCCTTTCCTGTTACCTGCCTAAAGGAATTCAGATAGAAAAATCTGCTTAAAGGAAAAGGAGCTATCACCTTAGCATTATAACATGAACTAAATGTGGCAGTCAGGGAGGAACCTACAAAGTTTGTTTACTGGACTCCCCTCTGTGTCCTATTGTTTCAGGCAGCCCAGCAAGAACTTGTTTACCCAATGTATTCTCTTTCTCATCTACCTGTGAATTGCTTGCTTTCCTTTGAAGTCCAAGACACCTGCCTCTCCTTAGTCTAGAAGGGCTTATAAGGCTCAACTGACCAAATTGTCCTTGGGTCCCATATTCTTGGGACCCCCATTTTTACATACCATATTTTTTCTGTTAATCTTTCACATGTCAATTTGATGAATAGATCGACTAGAAAAACTTAGAAAAAAACATTGTTCTTCTCCCTGACAAGGGCATGGAAAATGTGGCAAAAGGCACATATCAGTCATCTAAAAAACAAAAAACAAAACAAAACAAAAAAACAGTGCTTAAATTCTATTGGCTAGAGATTAGTCTGATGGTTTCACCTACCTCCAAGAGAGATTGCAAAATGCTGTCTTTATTTTAAGAACTCATGGTCCTGGCTAAAATGCCTAGAACCCAGGAAGAAGTGAAGAGCAGCTACGGGAAAATTGCCAGCACGCTCTAACACAGTCTCTTTCATGAGAGGTTCATTCTTTCCACAAACGCGAGCATCCTGCACAGCCTCTGAGCTTCTTATCTCTGCCAGAATTTTCTTCCTAAAGCAGACTGACTCATGTTCCTCTGCTGCTTTGAAATCTTCTATGACTCTCCACTTTGAATAGAAAGACTTGCACATTCTTTTCTGGCCTTACAATGGCACACAAGATTCAGATCATTTTTTGCTTCATGCTGAAGCTGCCACCCCCACCCAAAATGACAGCTACTCATTTCCTTCCTAGCATGGCTCTAGCATTTTGCACCCGTCACTGTGGCTTTGATGAGATTATACCCAATTGTTAAACTTCATGAAAAAGTGACCAGACATACAGACTCACAAATGAGAAAGACAACTGCATATCTTGGTTAGAAGATTACTCAATCAGGAGTGAGATGGTCACAGCAGACCTTGGAGAAGAAACAGGGCTGATGATGTCCTTCTGCCCTTTACTGAGCATCCCGCTCCCTCAAATTGCCTTGCTTTCTTGAAGGTGAGGTGATTAAATTACACAGGTAGGTAAGTCACATTTGCACAGTGGTTAATGGATCTGGCATGTTACACAGTGTGCCATCACAGCACAGAGACTCCAAGAAAAAAGAGTCTGCACACTGACGGTGTAGGAAATTACAGTCATGTCGATGAGACAAGAGAGAATGGCCCATGCGGTTATGAAAGGAGCAGTCTGATGGTTGGATAGCACATTCTGGCGCTTGGATAGCACATTCTGGTGCTTTGCTTCCTCACAAATAATTGTTCTAAAATCAGATCTTGCCCTTGATGTGTAAAAGAATACAGGACAAAGGACCACATAGGGCACACCAAAGAGCTGAGAGAGAGTGTTTCCCCTACCAACAACTGTTGATCTACAAAAGACCTTTCTTTCTCTTCTGACTATCAAGGAAAATGTGTCACTTAGTGCTCCATAATTATCCTCAGAATATGTTGAGAATTACCCCCTTCCATGAAGTTGAACTCACTGGCACCTGGCCTGTGTAGCCACAGATTTTTCAGGACATGTCCACTTGGCTGTTGCAGGACACTTACTTTAAAGCAAGTGGAAATGGACTTATCTAGTCTAGCTTGGGAGCATGAAGGCACAACTCTGAGCAAAAAGCAAAATCGTATGTAGACAAATAGTGAAAATGCTAAATCTTCTCGCAGCTCATAGCCATTTCCCCTCATCTACTGAGCCTTTATTACTCAAATAACAGTCCAGTTCTGGTCACCATTCAGCACGTGTCCATTTACAAGCTTATTTATGTTAGGAACTCTCCTAGGCACTGAGGATAAAGTTGGGAACAGAATATCAGAGCTTTTCTCATGGGGATCAACATCTACAAGCCCATCATCAGAGCAAGTTCAATGTCCATGCAGATGATGGTCCCCAAGGGTAGCCTGTGGGAAATTCTAGAGACAGAAAATAGATTAGTAGTTGCCTGGAGCTGGGGTGGGTGGGGGGAGGCAGGGGGAAGAGAACTGACTGATAATAAGGTTTTCTTGGAAGTAATTAAAATACTCTAGAATTAGATTGCAGTGATAGTTGTACAACTCTATGAATTTACTAAAAAGCATTGTACACTTTAAATGTGTAAATTGTACAGTATGTGAATTACATCTTAAATGTGTTTAACAAAAAAGCAGCTCATCAAGCTCTCCAGGTTTGGACCCCTGATTCAGTCCTTCTAGATTCATCTCCTTATCCAGAGTGTAGCTTTTCAGCCCTTTCTTGCAAATAGTCTCAACATTCTTCTGCCCGTGTTTTATCTAACTGCCCTGCAAACACACTTCTGACCCCATAAAGTTCTTCTCCTTCTATACTTCTAAAGAAAAATCACACAGACCACAGATTATACAAATTGACTCTCAAGCTGAGCTCCAAGATTACCAACAATCCTGCTTGGAGTTCCCATGAATCCCTTCTCAAATTCCATGCAAACTTTTTAATTCCCCAGCTCACAGGTTTTTTTCCTCTCAGTAGCTTGCCTCCGAATACTGAGAGAACACCGGAGCACTCAGGTATGAAGTCCCTGCCCCACAAATGTAAGGTTGTCTGTATCTGAATCCACCCCACCATCTTTCCCAAAGTCCCTAAGGAAGTCTTCTCCTTTCTCAAGGTCAAGACAATTCTTCCTCCTATGTCTCTGACAACACTCCCTTCAAGCTTCCTCAGAAATTTTCTTTATCTGTTGACCCCTCTCTCCCCTGCATTTTTCATTCTTTTGTGAAGTTTCAACCATTCATCCACATAGGTTCCTTTCTCACCATCCACAAACAAAATCACATCTCTCTCAGTTTCTAAGCATCTTGACACCCTCATCCTCTCCCCAAAGCTCTCTGTCTCCACTTTCTCCTTCTCTTCATAGCCAAGTTCCTTGAAAGACTCTTTGCTTATTAATTTCATGATATCTCCCATTAACTCATAGCAACCTAGCTTTTCCTCACCCTACTCTCTTCCGTCATTTCCTTCTATGGCATGCTGTGGCTGGCTCTGGGGACAACCCCTTGATTCCATAAACTCTTTTATCCCTTGGCCTCTGTGACACCTTCTCTCCTAGCCCTCTGCTAGTTCCTCCTCAGTCTGCCTTGTGTGCCCCTTGATATTCTCACCCTTCTCCCAAGACTTAGGTTTCTGTTGGCTTGTGCCTGGCAACTTTTCTCGCTTTGGGTGACTCCCTTGTGAAATCCCAGCCATTCATGTGCTTTTAATACCCAAAAGTAATACCAGTCAAGACTGCTTTCTTCAGCTCCACACTCATTTATGCAACTACATCCTGAATAGTTCTGCCCAGAAATTCAGCAGTCACCTAAAAATTAACTAACC
>NW_011888903.1:903439-910117 GCF_000151845.1 Pteropus vampyrus
AGTGGATGATGATTACACTTTAATCGTCTCCTTCCAGATCAACTTTGCATTTTATTAAAGGTCTTCAATGACTTGGCTCAAAGAAATTACTTATATAAACATTTCTGGAATTATAGCAGTACCACTGGAGAGGAGGGAGGTATATCTTAAATCATAGAAACTGAGGTAACACATGAAAGCACTAACCAAAAAGCCTGGCATGTAGATGATCTCAAGAAAGCATAGTTTTCTTGGCTTTTCAGGGTCTTCCCTATGAATAAAGCCTTTTCTAATATGAAAACCTGCAGTTACATTGTTTGTCTTCTTCGTGGAATTGGAAATAAGTCTGGAGATGACTGAGAGGTAGGAGAATCAGAGGAAGGACTCTCCTGCTTGTGCACTCACAGCCCATTCTATCTAGAGCCTCATCATCAAATGGCTGTTGCTCATTTGATGGTAATGGGGTCCTTGCACAACATGCAGCAAGACCTTCACCCTAGAGAGTTCCCAAAACATCTGAAGAGTATTAACTCTATGGGCTGGTTGCTTCTACTCAGATGTTCCCATAGGCCCGTTCCTTTAAAATAAAATTATAATGTTAAAATTGAGGACTTCCATAACACATGCAAGCACTATACTAAGGAGCTGATTTATGTTAGGTCAATTGAGTGAGTATTTTATAATCTCTATTTTACAAATAAGGAAATTGAAGCTTGAAAAAATGAAATATCTTTTCCAAAGTCACCAAGCTCACAGGTGGTGGCAACGGACTGGGACTTCCCCATACAATCCCCACGGCAGAGGTGCAGTCAGGAGGTAGAGGGGCAGAGGTGAGGGGAGCATCAGAGAAGCTCTTAGAGAGCCCTCACCTGACCACAACATGAAGACAGTGGGAAACTACCCAATGACAAATACACTAAGGTAACGGTTTGAGGGTTACAGGGTGAATTTGGATTCAGTCTCTCACTCCATGGCAGAATTCCTACAGCAGTCACACAAGAGAAGAACCTGGCCTGGTGTCCTGCACAAGCAATGACTACATGAAGCGAGCCATGCAGTTCCAATGACCACCTGATGCAGGATGGGGCAAATCCCCCTAGTAGGGACTCAAGTCCTGCACCGAGAGAGAGAGAGAGGGAGGGAGAGAAAGAGAGAGGGAGAGAGAGAGAGAGAGAGAGAGAGAGAGAGAGAGAGAGAGAGAGAAAGAGAGAGAGAGAGAGAGAGAGAGAGAGAGAGAGAGAGAGAGTCAGTCCTTGACTGCACTCAGGAAAGAAGTCAAGCACACGCCAGAGTTAGAGACAAAGGGAAAGCTTATTAGAGAAGAAATAATGCTCCATAGACAGAGCATCATCTTCCCTCAGAGAATGAGAGAGATGGATCCTGAGTATTCAAGAAATTCAGTTCATATGTAATTCTTAGTTTCCATGAATTACAGTTTAAAGACTTTGTTTCTCAATTTTCCTTTGATGGTATGGGTATGCAGCATGAAAGGTACAGGTAAATGGTTTGTTAGTAATCCCAGTAGGAATCTTCTTTTGTTCTGTGGGTTTCCCGTGGTCTGGCAGCAGTACGTTGTAGATTCTGAATACTACTTGTTATTTGATATAGTTCTTTCTTCCCTATATCACAATGGCCGATGCCCAGGTCGTGCTGGCTTGTCTGTCTCCTTGGCAAGGGTAGATGGCAAGAATAGACCTTAGGTCCCCTGAACACTGTTCTTTGAGGATGAGGGCACGGTACACATTAGCCAGCCTCTCCTTAGCTGAACAATTTTATTTCGACACCCAATTTCAACATCCAGTTTTATTTCCAGGAAAATTTCAGCTGGGTCTATGCTGATTCACTTGTGCATGAAGTCAGTAGGGCACTGTTCTGCAAAGCCACCATGGGCCTCTCTGTATCTTTAAAATCCAGCCCTCTCCCATGAGTCACGAAGCAGTATTTTCCTCATAGCAGGTGAGCCACCAGAATGAGGCCAGTGGTTGTGCCCACACTTGGACCATGCCTGGTCCCATTAGAGTCTGCTCATGAGCACCTCTTGGGGGAGCCAAGCCAAATGCCACCAAAAGATGTAGGAATCCCTACAGCATTACTAATGGCATAATTCCCAACTTCTCCAGAGACTTAAGGCAAACAAGATTTTTTAAATTCTGAGATTACACAGGAAACTAGGAATTTATAAAAAATATATATAAATTTTTTTCATCAATGCTAAATATGGTCCAAAGATGTTTCTCATCTGGGACCATGGCATTTATAAGATGACTGACCACAGGAGGATGAAAGTCCTTCCTTCAGACAGATTCTTGCCACACCAGTTGTGCTTTCCCCAGAACTCTTCAGACTGACAAAAGATTAAGGGGACTATTCATTCAGGTCCCAATTTTCCAATCTCCCACTGGAGTGGAGTGTGTGGCTTGCTGGCTCAGAGAAGCGAGTTTGGGGTGTTGTTCTGCCCAGAGGAGTCTGGTTAGCGGATGGTGTGTCAGTCAGCTGACCACCTGTCCCCCAAGGCTCATGGCTTCCACATAAAAGCCAGGCTACACTCCCAACTGGGGAGTAGCTTAGTTGGACTTCTCTCTTCTGCTTGCTGCGGCTATCCCCTTGGGCAGTTCTGGGAACTCCACAGGATGACAAAATGCAATTTAACACTTTGTTTCAGGAATGACCAATTATTTCCTTTTAAGTCCTGCTCTAAAGGAGGTCAGTGACATGTTCTTGGAAATGTAAAGTCATTAGCTGGTGAAGTTAATGTTTGAGAAACAGATTTACCCATTGCATCACACCCACAAACTAAGATGTCCCTGTGGCTAAGAGGCCTGGCCCAGAGCTGTCCCCTGGGAAGTCTTGCACCCTGGCCACAGGTTGCTCCATTCCAGTCAGGGGGCCTACACTGCCAAGAGCTAGTAGGCGAGGGCAAGAATGTGGTGCCGCCTGCTGATGTCAGAGGACATGCTCATGCTCCAATTCACCAAATCTGCTGGATAGAGAGTGGGGGGAGACAGGGGCTCACTGTCACATAGATAGTGCTCTTCTCCTTCCACCAGCCTCCCAGGTACCCTTCTCATTCTTTATCCTCTCATGCTCAGCAGAATTTGCCTTATAGAAATGTTAAAGAGCTCAGACAAACTGACCAGTATCAGTGTCCTTGGAATAATTTGGATTAATGATTAATGATTAAATGATTAGTTAATCCAACAATTATTTGTAAATGGCTCTGAGCTGGTATCATGCCAGCTGGCGGGGCTGCTGAGCCCTCTGCCTCCCAGTTAGGGAGGCTCCAGTAAAAAGAGAAAACATTCTGAAACACCTCTGGGTCATGTGAGAGACATGGCTGAGGAATAGAGCATCACCGTCCCTGGTCTCTGTGTTCCTGGTTCCAATGGTCCACCTTCGCATCTAACCTGGGCTAGTGACATGAGATCCTACCCCTGTAGGGAGCCTGGTGAGAACAGAGGACCCAACTCCAGCCTGCCACCATGGCAGGGCAGGCTGGGCAAAAAGATGACCCCCATGAACTCATAAGTCAAATATACTGAGCAAGTGTAATTCCAGAAGTCAAAAGACTTTGTATCCTCTGTGAAAGGTCTATGTGTGTTAGTACTCTTCCTTTGTTAGTTCAATTCAATAAACATTGACTTGGTTCCTACAATGTGTCAGGCTCTGAACTAGGCTCTTGACACAACTTTCTTGCCCTCAGGGAGTTTACAGAGGCAACAGACATAAAGTATATTTAACTTCATACCAAGCAAAAAAAAAAAAAAAAAAACTGCATATTTTCAGATGTGCAAGTAACATTATTTCTTACTTTTTTTGTATAACTCGATTTAATTTGTATTTTAAGTTCCTATTTTCTAGAGTGGTGGCAGAAAATCAATCACAGTAAATTTGTTCTCCCTTTTTCTCCTGAGGTTTGGAATAATAACAGGGGGCTATAGACAGTGCCAAGAAGTTGGGCATAGAGCCGTCCATGCCCCATCTGTCTTTGCAGACATCTTCAGAGACTCCCATCACCCTCCTTGGTCTTTAGCACTGACCCAGGTTGAGTCGCCACTACGTGTGCCTAGTGCCTCACAAAGTCCCTTCCAAGTTGGTGGATCACTTCATTCTTTCTCTGTCTCACCTGGACACTTGGTGTCACTGGGCTTCTACCATCCCATCCCACACTGGGACATATGAAATTTCAAGAAGTCTAAGGCTACGTCCACTTGCATTTTTTAACTGAAGCTATTAGCATCTTTCCACCAATCACATTACCCTAATGTGGCAACTGGCACATCCATATGAAATTCCAGAAAACATCTTGAAATGTTCCAGAGGGAAAAACAAAACATGCTTCCTATAAAAGTTTGGAGAACACAAAATGTCATCCAGCTTCTCAATTGCTACCCCATGAAGCAATACCTTGAACAATAAAACAAAATGACCTCTGCCTTAGAATTCTATACCTAGCTAACCTCTCAATGAAAGGTGACAGCAGAGGACATGTGCCTTAAGGCAGGAAAGGTCTTAGAAATTTTTCTCCCTAGGTATTCTTCTTCAGGAAGTTTTCAGAAGATGTGCAGTACAATGTAGCCATTAACCAAAAAGGAGAAGACATAAGATTGGAGGGCACAGCATCAGAACAAGAGAAAGATGAAGGAAGCTCACAGGACAATCATGGAGGGAAGTCTGGGATGAATGCTGAGTAGCAGCTGTCAAAATAGCCCAGCCCAGACTGGAGCAGGGTGGCAAAAGGCACTAGCAGAAATATCACCAGAATAGTAATAATGACAATAATAATACATTATACAAAACTGATAAAAACACACAACAGCTTTGTAAATATTCAAAGGAACTTTAATTTCTGTTGAAGATTGTTGGAATGCATGCATGCTAAGTATTTAGAAAGCTAAGCAAACAAAAAGAAAATGATAATTATTAACTCAAAGAGGGAAAACTGTACAAAAGGAAAAGTGATCATATCGTACTATATGACTCTACTAGGAATAAAAGTAGGACAGTTCAAATAGCATAATAAGAAATGTGGCAGCATAATGTTGAGAGAATATGAGACAAAGCATACAGATGAAGAAGAAGAGGGTGGGGGTGTCATAAAAAAGTAAACTCTTCGTCAATGATTTCATCTAAAATGGAAAACGAGAAGTGGCCACAGAGGCCTGTAGACATTTGGACACATAGAATTAAATGTCTAAAGAAACAGGCAAAGCAGTTGACAGAAGCTGCCACAGGAGAGCAGAAGTCAGGAGTGGGAAGGGGCGGAATGGTAAATTGTTGTTTTTTCCATTAAAAGCCTCATAGTGTTATTGGCTTCTTATGGTCTGTATATGCAAACCTTTGATTTTTTAAAAAAGAACCAGCATGTTGTACTATTGGAAGAGACACGGTTTGGTGGGAATATATTGTTGCAAGAGGATTTCTATCACAGTTCCTGGAGCTTGTCAACGCTGACAAGTAAGGTCTCACAGCTTTCACTCACATTAAGATTAGTGACTCCTAGACCCAAATCAGAGGGAGACGTTTCTGTGGCTTCTCCCTGACAAAGCAGGTTCTGCCGACAAACATACCAGCCAGTCAGAGCCTCTAATCCTCACTATGATGTCACACGAGAAACTCTGGGACAGCCTTTCTCAGTCCAGTTTGAGTGAGAATTGGGTCTTCACTCAGATAACAAGACCACATGGATACTTACCAGCTATAGAAATCCCAAGACAGTAGGTTCTAGAATTTGAAACTGAAGCCCATAGTAAAGGCTTAGAAAAAAAAAAAATTGTTTGGAGTTAACTTTTGCATGAGAACATCCAGTAGAGTGTTGGTGGAGATGCATAGTTTGCTGTAGGAAAGGACCTTACTCTATCAATTCAGGGCAAGACCTCAGTGATAAAGCTGAGAATGGATGCCACATCATCTTCTCGCCCACAGAAGCTCCTAGGAAACGAAGCATCTCAGCCTCCATTCAAGACCTACTGAGTGAGATTCTGCATTTTTACAAGATCTTCAGGTGCTCGGTGCACATGCATTTTGAAGTTTGAGAAGCAATGAATAGAGTTCCACCACCACCCCTTTTCCAAAGTATTTATTTAAATAGTAAAAAAAAATTAAAAAAATAAAAAAATAACACTGCCACCAGCCAGCTGGGACCTTTGCGAAGTCACTTCAATGCTCTGAGTCTCAAACTCCTTCCTTCTCTGTAAAACACGATTAATCATTCCTGCCTCTTCAGACTTTGTGAAGAGTAAATAAGATACCATAGGTGAAAGCACTTCATAAAAAACAAAGGGCCCACAAATGTTACTGATTCACTTTTTAAACAAATAATTTTCTCTTGGCCCTCTGAACGGGTATTGCCCCATCTGTCATGTGGGCTCTTTGGCTACCCTGGTAAAGTCACCGCAGTGATAGATGCGGGGAGCCCAAGGGGCCTTAGGGCTCCAACAGCTCTGAGCCCTTTAAGATCAGAAGCTGTCTAGTTCGGGTGTCTCCTCACAGCCTGCATTGAACCAGGCAACTCTTATTCTCATAACTCAAGCCATGGAGCCCTACTGCTAAAAGCTTAGTTGTTGCAGTTTTTGTTTCTGTGGTCATGGTCGTTGTCGAATCATCTAACAACGGCTTCCAAGTTTTCAGTTTCCAATCCCTGCTGCCATGTCCCCCTTTCTGCCGTCTGGGTAACAGCTGCAGCACTCAATATGCTGTCTA
>NW_011888903.1:911152-916436 GCF_000151845.1 Pteropus vampyrus
ACAACCAACATTTTCCTAAGGCTTATAAAACATAAAGGCAATGTGAGAACTCAGCTTTGCTTTCAAGTCTTGTGGAGGCTGATTTCCAGGGGCCCTGATTTCTTCTCTTCAGTGCAAGCAAACTCTTCAGGCTGCATTCTCGGTCTGTCCATAGTGCCTGGTTCACCTGTTCAAATTTCTGTCCTGGCTATAGTAGGTAAACTCACTAAAGGTAAACTCAAACCCTGGAGGCTGAGAAAGTTATTTCACTTTTCATTAGATAAACTCCATATTTTTTGTCCTTTTTTGTCTTCTTGGTAAGCTCGGTAAAATCACATAGAATAAATTCTAATCTGTTTTAAATTACTTCAAAATTCTCAATGCAATCTCTTTGTTAACTCGAGGTAACAAAAAAATTAGTGGCCAAATTTGAATCTATAATATGTGGTTGCCTGATGCTATGTCACAAGAATTGGTAAACCGATCACCTGCCTGTTCGCACAGCCTGATGGCTCTGCAAAGAAAAGGCAAGATGAAAATCTGCTACAGCTAAGTCTGAGTGACATTCCCTTTTCAGATGAGAAGGCCTTGGCTGTATGAAGAACATGAAGGGAGAACAGAGTACCTCCAGTACCCTGCAGGACACAAAGTTGAGCCCTATAGGCTATAGTAGTTTATCCCAAAACATGAACAATTTCTGGTAGTGTTTGATTGCATGTAGAAGATTAATACACCAATAAAGGAAAAAAATTATGACCCTAGTTTGCAAAGAAGCAGCAATTTCAATTCATAGACTATACGAGAAGTGTGCAGAGGAAAAAGAGAACAGCTGTATAATTAAATTCACTAATTTAATTAGACAAAGCCTAGTCAGAATTCTTCATGGTAAGTACAGAAACCAGTGTGCTAATATGAGCAGCAAATACATTCATTGAAACCTAAAATCACATCCCAAGTGAGGCTGGTGATGACACACAGCCCTCATGGCCAGCCCCACCAGCTATCCTGGTGCAAGATCATCGATGCATTTTCACTTAGGAATGCCCTTGATTTTAAAAAGTTCAAATGTTTGTATTCCCTGGATCTTACCATCTCATGCATTGTGTTTTGGGAACATTTCTGGAGTTGTCAGGCTGATTCTTAATTATCAGAAGAGGTGTTGGAGAACAAGACTTCTATCCCTCTCAGGCTCATACGGAGTGAGAATTCTATGTCACTCACCACCCCAAAGAGATTTCCCCAAGGACAGAATTAGAATGATTCTAATTTAAATGCTGATAACCTAAAATAAATCCGTGAATGACAGGGTAGATGCTACAGTTGCCCAGACTTCAGCAGCAGCAGCAGGGAATCCTACAGGAAAACAAAGAAATGGGATTCTCTTGACAAAAATGACTTTCTAGCAATTTCTCTTTGTGGTAAGCAATTCATTTCAAGAGAAAGGGAGAATACAAGTGTGAAAAAGTTCAATGATTACATCAACAAAATTGACGTTTGACTAGGTTCATATGTTACCTTCAAAAAGAAGTCAAACTATTTCAACAGCATTTCTGTGCTCCAAATAGTACTCGACTGTACAATGGCATTTTTATGGGAAGATCCAGGGAATACAAACATTTGAACTTTTAAAAATCAAGGGCATTCCTAAGTGCCAACCGCTAGTCGACACAAACTCTTCACTAGAAAAACGTTGATCATATGTCAGTGGCATGTGGAATGGCAGAATCATGTCTTAAAGTCTGATGATTTAATATTTATTTGGTGATGACGGACGGGCAGAGCTGTTAGTTTTGCTGGGCAAGGCTCATGCATCCCAGATGGACCCCTGGACACCTCCTCTACAACTTTGGCTTGAAAGGAATCTCCCAGGCAACCAGTGGTCCCGGGTTATTTTCATCAAGCTGGAAACAGATACAGCTTCAGAATTTTTACCTAAGCATTTTGTGGAGGAGAAAAAAAATTAAGTTTCACTATCATTAGCCCCTTGAGGATTCAAAAATCCCTACTGAAAAATGGCATATCAGGCAAATCAGTCTGCTCTGAAATAACTGGGAAATTGGAGGAACTCAGAGCATGGAGCACTCTGTGTTTTCCCCAGGTATTACCAGGTGAGTCAGGTACCCCTTGGCTTATGGAGGCGATCTGATAGCAAGACCTGCAGCTCTAGATTTTATAATAAGCCCAGCACACACTTATCTAAAGTGCATTTGATAAATCGAGATGCTCTCCACAAGTTTCTCTCACATAGTATTTGGAGCAATGTATTCAACTCAAGATCCAATGCAGAATATTGGAACAAGTTTTTTCTTCCTTTTCTTTTCTTTTTTAGCAAGTTCTAAAAATCTTCACAAGTTCCATCTGTGTTTATCAATGTCAGTACCAATTGCCCTTCTAAGACTGGTGTTGAGACCTAAAGCTAGGCCTCTGGCCAAGCAGAGCTTACGAGCCAATGTGGATTCTCACAGAAGTCCCCTGTGAAACTGAGACAGAGTCATCTAGAAGTGTGAAGATTATACTGGACTCACCTCACAATTTATTTTAGTCCCTCTCGTTAAGGGCGAGACTCACTGTCACGGGCTGACTTGAAGTGTTAATGAACATTACTTCTCTCCTCCAGGGAAGACTCCCAAGATTTCATAGGTCTCTGTGCCTTTGCTCAAACTGGTACTACCAGCTGTGACACGCAGTATTCTCACCTACACCCTTAAAACATGTTTAGCTCAAATTGAGAAGAGATATGATAGAGAAAACAAGAAAGAGAAGAAGGAAGAGGACTAAACCTCTGGTCGGTTGGTCTCTGTAAACACCTTGGACCCGAAGCTTCCTATTCCCGGAGTATTTCTAACATCTAGAAATGCACTGGAGATGTTCCAGTGCAGCAGTTTACTACATTTTTAAATAAAAACAAACAAAACAAAACCCTTTAAAAGTGAAATTATAGAAAGATCAAACAGATCAAATTAAATCGTTCTTCAGACAGTTTAAACTTCAGTGTTTGGAAAACCTTGAATCCTTATTTAAGCACTTAGGTTATCTAAAGTGGTTGAGAACCCACTGAAATATTCCAACCTCGACGTTGTCCAGAGGGGGAAACTGAGGTCCCCAGAGGAGCTAAGAGGCTTCCCCACAGTCATAGGCTAAGTTGTGGGCACAACCTTGTGGTGATGCAGAATCTTCTGGTACTTCCTCTGCACTGCACAGCCTCCCTCTGGGGATCCATGCCTTCCTCTGGTGGACTGACTGCCTTAGAGAAGTCAGATTCTCAGGTGTTTCAAGAAAATGATGTTAAATTTCTGTCAGTTCCTGAGAGCTAGAAGCCAGACCATCACTAAATCTTCATGAAACATGAGTGTGTAGTAATCCAGGGAAGCAAAAAGACTTCTCAAGGGCCATAGTCATATCTTTATGACCTCATCCTCCTAGAACACTGTGTGTGAATAATACATGTTTGTTAAATTGAGAAAAATCAAAGGCCTGGCCTTGGCCTTCAGGCTTCCTTCTTCTGCTTTGTTTTGTCTTGGGCCTCAGGTACAGAGATAATGTTAAACACACTCCTCCAGTTCTTAGCACTTTTTCACAACTGGTCTGTGCAAGTAAGTGCGAGGTGTCCTAATTATATTTGTTTCTTTCTTTATTTGTTCCTTTACTCATTCCTTGTTTTCCTTGGGAACTAGAACTCTGCCCAGGGAAGGCATTTTTACTTCTTATTAGTTGTTAAGTCATTAGTTTCTGGCCATTCAAAATATTGCAGAAATTGTATTTAATGCTCTGCTTAGAGCCTCAGAGATCCTAATGATTTTCTATAACTCTAATCTGTTTATTTTGATAATACATAGGCTTAATGGAGTTAGACTATATATCTCCTGCATAGTCTTGGCATTTAAAGGCATTTACAGACTGGTTACTATGATCATTGAGGTTAGAGACAAGTAAATGCAGAGAAAGGAACATGCTTCTTAGAATTGCTATGCCCTTTTCTGTCTTGATCCTCCTTAAAAAGGTCCTTAATTCAAAAAGAAAAAAAAACTAAAAAAAAAAAAGCTAATAAAGGAGAATGTTTTCTTCAAATTTTGGCTTGAAGAATTAAAAATATAAAATTTTATCTAATGTTCAGGCATTAATTAATCTCTAATAATTCACAAATTAATCATTGAATATATGTAGTCAATTTGCCAAATTTTGTATAAGCACAAAAGTACCTCTCTGGCAGCAGTATGCACTGGTGCAACTTTTGGGGAGCAATGCATTTAAAGAATCATTAACAATGTTCACAATAATCCCTCTCCTGAGAATTTATTCAGGAAAAGAGCACACAGGAAAAATTCAAAAAAAAGTTCATGTATTTATCGTGGAAACTTACATTCTACTGATATAGATGAACAAAAACCTAAATAAATAAATAAGTAAATAGATATATAGATTATGGAAAATGTCATGATGAAAATAAGTATGGTGATATGACGTGATAGAAAAGAATGGGGAGTGCACTTCATGGGGTGCTCAGAGAAATGCTCTTTAAGGGGTGACATTTAAGCTGAGATCTGAAAATGAGAGTAAACCAGTTATCCAAAGAGTTTGGGAAAGACCATAGGGAGCATGTCAACTACAGACATCTTGAGGTAGAAAAGAGCTTGTTAGGTCGAGAACTGGTTAGGTCAATGTAGCCAGGATGCAGTGAGCAAAGTGAGAATGGCAAAGGGGTAACTCAGGCAGATGATATGACATGTGACATGTGAAAACATAAGGATAAAAATGGCATGCTATGTGCTCCATTCTATGAAGATTTTACATGAATATTAATACAAACTGAAAGAAAACATAAGAAAAATATCTTTAAATTGCTACTAATATTTTCATAATGTTATTCCCACAAAAAACTTAAGATATTCTTGATTGAATATGCAAAAATAGTGTCTTGATATTGCACCATCATGACAAGAAATAAATCTTTCTTCATGCTCAGCCTACAGAGTTGACATAGATCTTCCTTGGTAAAGGTTCCCTTCGCTGTGGTGTATTTCACACTGCTGACTACAGTGATTCACCTTAAATACAATTCTCCTTGAATCCATTAAATTGAATTTACCTTGATAATTCAGTTCACTTTAGCAAACACCTATAAATGCAACTCCATGGTCTTTTATGCTGTACACCGTTTGCTCGCGGTCTGAGAGAAGAGTTCTAGCAACATGAAATGTTTTTTTATAATTGGGTTATAAATGACATAACACTGTATTAGTTTTAGCTGTTCAACATGATTTAATATATGTATACTTTGCAAAATGATTGCCAACAAGTTTAATTA
>NW_011888903.1:916575-978504 GCF_000151845.1 Pteropus vampyrus
TTGGCTATTGTAAATAATGCTGGAGTGAATGATGGGATATAGATATCTTTTCAATATAGTGATTTTGTTTCCTTTGGATAAATATCCAGAAGTGAAATTGCTATGTTATATGGTTATTCTATATTTAATTTTTTAATTTATTTTAATTAGTTTCAAGTATAAAGTACATTGGTTAGACATCTATACAGTTCATAAAGTGATCCCCCCAATTTGCTCCCTCCCTCCCCTGACCCTCCACCTAGCCAATATATTAATGCTAACTGTATTCCCTATGCTGTACTCCCCATCCCCATGACCATCCATCGGCTACTAATTTGTATTTCTTTAATCCTTTACCCCATTCTCCAATCTCCTCAAATCCCACTCCCCTCTGTTCATTATCAAATTGTCCACTATATTTGCAAGTCTGTTTTTTATTTAGTTTGTTCTTTTTATTCCTTAGATTCCACATATAAGTGAAATCATATAGTGTGTACGTTTTTCTGTCTGACTTAAATATCTTCTAGGTCCATCAAAGCAGTATCCTTTTCCATCCTCTTCCTTTTAGTTGTGTATGTCTTTTAATCTGAAGTGAGTCTCTTATAGGCAACATATGTAGGGGTCTTATTTTCCTTTCCATTCATCCACTCTATCTTTTAGTTGGAGCACTTAATTCTTTTCCATTTGAGACACTTATTGATAGGAATGTAGTTGTTACCATTCTTTATTCCTGTTTTTGATACATGCTTTTTCTTCTTAAAGAAGTCCCCCCAACATTTCCTGTAATACTGGCTTTGTGATGATAAATTCCTTTAGCTTATTTTTGTCTGGGAAGCTCTTTATCTGTCTTTCAACTCTAAATGATAGCTTTCCTGGATTATGTATTCTTGGTTCTTCATCGTGTCAAATATTTTGTGCCAAGCTCTTCTGTCCTATATAGTTTCTTTTGAGAAATCAGCTGCCAGTCTTATGGGTGCTCCCTTGTAAGTAACTTTCTGCTTTTCTCTCGCTTCTTTTAATATTCTTTCTTTGTATTTAACCTTTGGCATTTTTAATTATGATGTGTTTTGGTGTGGGCCTCTTTGGATCCCTGGTTTTGGGGATTCTCTGAGCTTCCTGGGGTTTTACGTCCATTTCCTTCACCAGGTTAGGGAAGTTTTCCATCATTATTTCTTCAAACGGCTGTTCAGTATCTTGTTTTCCTTCAAGTACACCTATCAGATGGATATTTTGACCCTTAATAGTGTCCTATATGCTCCTTAAATTATTTTTGTAGTCTTGACATCTTTTTTGTTGCCATTCCGATTGAGCATCCTTGGCTTTCCCATCCTCTAGATAGGGCATTTTATCCTTTTCTTTATTCACTTTGTCTATTCCTTTGTTTATTCCATTTAATATACTTCTTATCTCACATAATGAGTTCTTCATTTCTGACTGGTTCCCTTTTATAATTTCCATTTTCATTTCCATTTTTATGTTTTTTATCTTTGTTGAAGTTCTCACTAAATTTACCTACATTTCCCAAAAGTTCATTGAGCATCTTTATAACCAGTGTTTTGAACTCTGCATCTGTTAGATTGCTTGACTCCATTATTTTTGGATCTCTGTTCTGTTCTCTCATATAATTTCTGCTTCTTTGTCTTCCCATTTTGGCTGCCTTTCCATGTCTGTTTCTATGTACTAAGCAAAGCTCCTAAGTTTCCCAGTCTTAATAGTGTGGATTTGTGAAGTAGGTGTCTAGTGGCACACTGTTGAGAGGGGTTCAGCTACAGGCCAAATTTAGCCCAAGCCTCTGCCCCTCCAAGGCCACCTGTTAAGATTTAGCCAGCAATCCACAGATGCTGTGCTTATAGTTGCCTCAAAAGTCCACTCCAGAGACTGAGGTCAGCTGCCTCCAGTGTGAGTCTAGGTGCTGCTCAGCAAGGAGCACCTGAATCACTGAGAATACACCTGAATATGGCTTGGATGGGGCCACAAGTTGGGGGAGGCAGGATTTCAGAGAATCCTCTGGGCAGAGCGACCTCTGTTATCCAGTTTGATGACATCACACTATGGTGGTGCTGTGTCCGCGCACTGTGAGCAGGGAGGGCTCAACAGGGAACAATGGATTCCACAGGCACTTCTGTACAGAGCGAGTCTTGCCTATGCCCTCACTCTGACAAAGTCTTCCGGTAAGTCCCTGGTGTCCCCTGCACACAGTCAAATCGGCACTGATGGTCAGAGCAAGCAGGCTCGTCACCTCAAAAATCTGCTCCAGTCATGGTCCCTTTACGAAGTGTCTGACACTGCTGCTGCCACGGCCTGTATCTCATTCAGCCACTGGAGACTGAACAGTCCCACGTCCTCACCCCGTCCTACCTTCTGCCATTGCAGGGCGATTTCCTGGACTTCTCCCTAGTTGTATGGCTCGTTAATCTAGATCTCAGGTGATTTTTCCTTGCTGCTTGCTCCTTGTTTCCATCACAACTGTAATTTGGTCACCAAAGGGATGAACAGAGCGTCTATCATCTACGCTATATTTTTCCTCTATATTTAATTTTTTGAGGAAACTTTATATTGTTTTTCACAGTGGCTGCACAAATTTACTTCCTATAAAAAAAATATGAAAAAAAATTTTTAAAACAGACTGAATCAGAGAACAAAGTTTACTTCAAGATATAGAAAATGGCTAATATCTAAAACCATTTACATTTCCCAAGAGCAGTAAAAAATATTTTAATAATCAATATTTTAATATCAAATAATCAAGGGAATATACAGTTAGTGCTCATCAATTCCAATGTGCTTACAAATATATTTTCCAGCCTCCTTGGCAGTTAGGTTGGCCACTTGACTAAATATGGCTTCCAGAATGTGAACAGCAGTGAGGTGTTACTTCCAGCCTGGGGTGATTTAGTGTCTAATATGATTTCTCGATGGATTCTTTCTCATCTGTATGGCTGGGAGTGAAGGGATGTGAGATTGCAGAGCACATATAGAAGGAATACAGATCTGTGAGTCACTATATGAAGGAGAGCTGCCCAGAAATGCTGCTGGATCCAACCAGACTGAGTGAGAACTAAACTGCTGTGAACTTTGGGGTAACTTGTCAAAACAGCTATCATTTATTCTAAGTCATGACATGCTCTATGAGATGTATCTGTTGAGTCTTCCCATTTACTCTGTTTGGTTAGGACTCTATTTTCATAAAGAATTGAACCTTGTGTCCCTTTGGAAGACACCAATTATATTTCCTCAAATCAATTATTATATCTACAGTGGAAAGAGAAACTATAAGATCCTCTAGAATGTAGAAAGCAAAATATGGCCTAATATACTGTGCTGCCAACTTGATGCTGCCTATGAAAATCCGAAGAGCTCTAACTTAATTCCAAATGGTCTCTTAGTTTGGATTTTTGTTTTCCCCTCATGTGTTTCCTTTGCCCGAACTGCCTTTTACCCTATTCTCTGCTTGACACAGTCCCACCATGCTTCACGGTCCAATTCAAATGTCAATTCTTCTTTGAAGGCTTTCTCTAGCCTGCCCCAGGAAGAATTAATCACTCCTTTTCTCTGTTCTTGTGAAGGTCATCAATGACTTCATACTTGGCAGATCCAATGTCTTTTTTTCAGTCTATAGTCTATTTGATCTCTTTTGTTAGTATTTGTTAGTATTGAAAATTCTCTTTCTTAAAAAAAGAAAAAAACAACTTTTTTTTTGTTTTTGAGAATCTACTCCCTATGGATTCTCTGCCTATTTTTTCCCCCATTCTTTTCAGCTCCTTACCTGGCTCCATCTATGCCCTCTCCTTAGAAATTAATGTCTTCAGTTTACATCCTTGGTTCTCTTCTCACTTCACCAACTCATTGAAGATCTTCATCCTCTCCCTTGGTTTTCATAACAAGCAATAAGCCAATTACTTCAAAGTTTGTGTCTTTAGCTGAAATATCCCTTGAGCTCCAGCCCCTTATTTTCAACTATCCACTAGAAACTCTATCTAGAAAACTTCTAGCCACTGCACAAAATAGATTGATTTTCTTTCTCCCCAAGCATGTTCTGCCTCCTGTATCCCTTCTCTTAATTACTAGCACCTCCGACTGATAGCTGCCCAAGCTACTAACCTCTACTCTTCTTCATCTTTCATATATAAGTAAGTTATCACCAATTCCTATTAAAGGGTCCTTTATGTAAAGAATAGAACATGATGGCCTCTGGCATTAGAGACCTAAGTTCAAATTTTTTCTCAACTACTTACCAGTTATATGACTTGGATTTAATTACTTAATCTCTCTGAGCTTCTAATTTCTTATCTGTAAACAAGGGATAATAATTAAACATGGAATTCTCAAGAGTGTTCCAAATAGTAAATGAGAAAACACATGGAAAATGTCTAGTGTAAGCAAACCAGATACTCACAAATTTTAATCTCTTTTTTTCCTAAAACCCACATTCCCACTGCCTTAGTTCAGGACTTCATCACCTCTCACCTGGATTATTGCAAAAGCCATATAAAGAGTCTTTCTGTCTCTCTTCTTTTCCCTACCCCCAACCCCATGCAGTTTTTTTTTTTCAAAGTGCTATGCCTTTCTCTACACAAATCAGTCACATCATTCTCCTCCTTAAAACTTTTGCTAGACTCCCAGAGATAATACTGCTTATCATCTGTCTTCTATCGCCTCATCTTTCCCTGACCACACCACGCCTGTTCTAGTTAGAGCTCTTTTGATTGCAAGGTACAGATATGCACTCAAACTAGCTTAGGAGAAGAGGAAGTTTAGTGCAAGGATGCCAAGAGCTCTTGGAAAGGCAATGACATTGGACCAAGTCCAGACCTAAGCAGACTTCCAAGCCTACTCCCCTCATTCTGGCCCCAAAATATGGGATGTAGTAAAATGTAATAAAGTAACTTTTTTGTTTTTGGTTTCTATACATGTTAATGGGTGTGGGATCCAGAAAAGCAGACCAGCATGAGGAAAGCAGAGCCTCTCTAACTGCATGAAGCTTCCTGCTTAAAGTCATAAAGGACTGGGAAAACAAGGACCAAAATTCTGCCAATTGGCCTGGATAAGCACCAGAGAAGCTTGCCATTCACCAGGGTCACGTTTGGAAAGGGGCTTATCTGGTAGACAGCAGAGCCTAATCATAGGATTATGCAATGCATGTGCACAGATTCTAAACTTTGACTTTTCACATGATGCTGGGAGCCCAAGAAAAGAAGTTAAAGAGTGAAACTCACTGGACCAGGCAGAAGCAAATGTAGAGCCTTCATGGGGCCACTTCTGAAGCCCAATAATCCATGTGTCCCACGGAAAAATAACACAAGCCAGGGGAGAATTCTCAGGAAATGATAACAGTGATGCAGAGAAATGAGTCTCAGATGTCACATGAGCCCCCTGGTATTCCTTGGATTAGGGGGAAAACTGAAGAATCCAAAATAAATGAGTATTATCATTAAGACTTTTTGATGTATATGTAACTTTATTGATTACTTCAAATTTCTCTTTTTATTTATGATCTGTCACCCTACTAAAATGCAAGTGCTATGAAAGTAGTTCACTGCTATCTTGAAGCAGGTGGTAGGCTCTGAATTATATTTTGCTTGAGGAATGAAAGGGGCCTTAAATAACTCTACTTTTCACACACCAGACCACAGCCACATACCAGGCAAATGGCATCATTAACAAACTTTGAAAAATAATGTTCTTATTTTATCATAACCATGGATTCATCATTAAAACTTTTTTTAATGGAAAATTTCAAACTTATGCATTAGGGAAATTAATGAAGCTCCATGTACCCATCACCCATTTCCAACAATCATAAATACATAGTTAATTTAGATTCATAAAATAAATTTTTTTTCAAGTTCAAAGACATAAAGGAAGAAAAAGATGCCATAGAGTAAGAATGGAAGTACATGATAAGAAGAGAAATCAAAATGAAAAAAAAAAAAACCATATTGAAAGTATAGAAATATAAAACAATAATTATTAAAATTAAAAAGCCCAACTTCATAGATAGTTGAACAGAAAATTAAACACAACTCAACAGATAATTAAACTAGAAAATACCTCTGAAGAAAGTACCCAGAATGTAGGAAAAGAGGCAACAAGATGGAAAACATAAAAGAGAAATTAAAGAGGCCTGAAGACTGGAATAAGATGTTTCCAGAATAAGCATATGGTAGTAACTAGAAGGTGATGGGTTTTCCAAAGTTGGTGACAGACAGTCTCAAAAGTGAAGGAACTCTCTGTAACTTTAGCAGAATCCATACAAATAAATGCACTCCCAGACTTGTAGTTGCGAGACTGCAGAACACTAAAGACAAAGAAAAAATCATAAAATATACCAGAGCCACAACAAATTGATAAAAAATATTTCACTGGCAGAACCAGCTTGTTGCCCCTAAAATACACTCTCTCTTTCAACATTAACAAAATCATTGTTTGTTCCAACTACTATGTCAGATTAAACAAACAACAGCAGCAGCAACAACAACAACAAAAGCACTTCCACTTGTTAGCTCCCTGCAGATCATGGAGTGACCATATGACAAGATTCTAGTCAGTGAGACATATATGAGAGCTAAGATTCTGGAAATTTTTTTTCTTCCCCGATACAGGCATTGCCCGTTCATGTAATATTCACGGATATAGGCCAAATTTCCAATGAGGGACCAGGGAAAGAAAAAAAAAAGGAATATTCAACTTCAAATTTGAGTTGTAATTTCTGTATCTTTTATAATGCATACACCTAAAGCAAACAAGATAAATTTGTAACATTTGCTAATTCTGGGTGATAACAACATGAGTGTTTATAAAAATGTTATCTATATAATTATGACTTTTCTAACTTTATAAGATTAAAATCAAAAGAAAAAAAAGAATCCCATAGAATGATAGGACCTCCTGAGAAAAGAAATGAGAAAGGTCCTGGGACTAGAGGCAGGGCCCCTCTTGGAGTCCCATAGGGTGCGGGGCATGGAAGAAGATACACAGGGTCTCTGCTTTCCTCTGCACAGCCTCTCCTTCCTCATCTCTCTCTTTCTCCACTCTCCCATGGTTCATTCTCTCTCATGACTTTGCACACCCAAGGTCAACCCCAACACTGCCATAGCACTCCCCATTCATGCAAGCTCACTCTCAGTTCCCCCAGATAATTACAGTAATCTCTGATTCCTTATTTTAAAACCCTGAGCAATGACTGACATGGCTAGTCATTTTCTCAATCCAGGCCACAAGTCGCAGAGCCCTGAATGAGCTCTAAACCAGCTGCTTTGAAATCAAAAGTCTACTCTCGATCTACTCAGCTGTGACCAGGGCTGGGCTGCCATGGTGCAGATGTGAGGAATGGCAACTGTAGGCGAGTGGAGAGATGACGATCATTTTCCAAGTATAACTCTATGCTCGGTTAGTTCCCTCTCCTGAGAATACACTTCCCAATGCCTCCCTCAGCCCTTTCTCTTTCTAGCAATGCATTCTTCTTCAAGAGGGAGATCAAACTTTTCTAGAAAGCCACCCCAGCTTCTCTAGGCAGTGGTAGCACCCCCTCTTTACTCTTCTACAGCACTTATATTTATCTCCACATAGTATGCCACTTACATATAGAATCATAGCTATTTATTTGAGTGTCTCCTTTACTAGACTGTGAGCTTTTCAAGGGTAAAGACTGTATCTTAGCTTTCCTGTATTTCTAGTACCCAGTGCCATCTCTACAACATGAGAGTGACTCAATAAATAGCCATCACTTGATCTGTGAGTCAAGCTTTCCAAATAGTCTCTGTCACCATTTAGTAAGAAGTCTACAGAATTCTCATAATAGAGATAGTTCACAGAGTGGTGGACCTTGAATCCAGCTTCCTCAATTTATATATGGGGAAACTAAGACCCTGACAGGTGAAGGAACTTGATAAGATCACATGCCAGATAAATGGGGCGCTGGGGTGGGAAGGAGGCCTCCTTCCTCCTTATCAATCATATAAACGTCAGTTCTCAACTTTCTCCTTTAAAGGCAGTCCTGGAGACCCACACCAAACCCCTTAGGTTCCAGAGAACTGTAAGAACGGGGCATTCCTGCATATTTTATCAAGCTCAGAGCAGCTTTGAAAGTATAAATGTTCCTAAGACTTATGCTGCTCCACAGTATCATTCCTCTTGTTCTTTATTGGCCTGCTCTCAATACACACTGAGTACCCCCTGAGAAATGTCCAATCAACCCAGGCTTTTAAGTTGATATCTGAGGCCCTCTCTGTCCATCAGTGACACAGGCAGAGAAAGGACAGATGTGGCTCCAGGGCCCTGACACAGACAATTCCAGCTTATGACTCCAATCCGCCCTGAAGCCTGTTGCACTGTGTTGGAGCGGAGCTGTGCTTACACAGGAAGCTCTGTGTATCACTCTGCACTGTAGGCAGGAACCCTGCAAAGCCCTTCCTATGACTGATAAACAGTGTTTGGTTTGGATCAAGAGGAAAAATAAGGCACTCGGGATAATAGAGGCGGATGGGGAAAACACACGGGACTCCAAAATGAGAGCAAAAGAAGATTATTACTTTGAACCATTGAAGTGGTAACTAACTCTAGAAACAATGAGCATTGGAGCGGAAATGGTGACATTGGGAGAGCAAGCTTCCTTCCACCCAGCTGCAGTCAAAGCGAGAGTTCACCGGGGCCAGGGAACTGGCAGGCTCTGTGTTATGGCTGCAAGATGACAAACAGTGAAGGTCAAAACAGTCAGGCCAAAGGACAAGATCTTAGGGCTTAGATGACCTCAACTGCGGCTGTTCATGGGGAAAGGTGTTCCTTCACATGAGTGACAATACAAGACCATCTGAAAGGAAGAAAAAGGCAGATGAGGAGGCCATGGTTTAAAACAGTTACATCCCTCTCCAACAATAAGGTGATCACATTATTTGTTTTTGTTAAGCTGCTTTGTATGAGTGGTAGGTGAGCCCCCTTCACCAGGGACTTTTGTAAGAAAACATCCTCGATATTCACTAACTCCAGGAGATTTTGTTTCAATGAGTGAGGGACACAAGTCAAGAGAGAAAGCAAGTTGTTCAAGATACTAGCAGAGATTTTTAGAGGCTGGGGTGAGGGACAAATAAGAGAAGAAACAGCTGGCAAGGCAGAGAAATTCGAAGGGGGGAATAAAAGAAATGTTTGATAGAGAGTTTAATTTACTCTGAAGTATGAGCTGTGATTTTTCTTCTCCATCTCTCCAGGAAACTTTACTGAAGGTTTCAGAAAAATATGCATTTCTTCCTAAGGCACGTGGGGATGGTGTTTGTTTTATGGAATGCTGATTTTGGACTCAGGTGGGTGTGAGGTGAGAGCTGAGTTCTCTGTGGACTGCCCCAGCTGGGTTCTACTTTTAAGTATATTGTTTCTGTGGAACTTCCCATGCCAGGATCTCAGGCCTTTGACAAAAGTGCCAACTTGGCATGAATAAAGGAAAAGTAATTTCTTCTCTTATCTCTACTCCCAGAGCTCTGTAATTGTGCTTAAAGCTAGATGATTTATTAATAATTTAACACAGCATAGGACTTATTGAGAAATTTTGTACTTTGTTTTTCACTGTGGCAGACAGGGAAGAATAGAACTGAACAAAGAGAAGTTGCTAAGCAGGATCTAGGAGGAAAAAACCAATATAGGCTTTTTTATCTCCCAAGATCTAGGCCCAAGGAGGTTATAAAGATAATTAGCATAGATTGCCCCAGAGTAGACGTAAATAAAGTCTGGGTGGTTCACAGGCTGAAAAGGCGGGTGGGAGGGGTACTGACTGATGCAGGAAGAGGAAAGCATTGGGCAGGGGCACAGACGTAGGCTCCTGAGGGCAGAGATCAGCGCTGGCTAGATTTCTAGGCTGGAGCTAACTTGAACGCTTAGAGGTGTGGGGACCTGTGACAGGAGAGAGCTCTCATGGCTCAGGAAAAGCAGGTTTTGCTGAATTAACAAACACAACCTGAAACTCCCAGGCATCACTCAACACATAAAGTGAGTCAAGCTGCTGTAAGTTAATGGCTCTTGTGGGCAGTTAGCCTCCATGCAGTGACCCAAGGACCAGGCTGCATCCATCCTACAGCTGCGCCTTCTACAACATGTGGTTACCAAGGTCGCTGCAGAAAGAGAATGAAAGGACAGATCTGTACTGCCAGCTATGGTGGCCAATAGCCACATGTAGCTATTTAAGTTTAAATTAATTAAAATTAAATAAAATTTAAAATTCCAGCTAGTGGCGATCATAGTGGCCGGTACAGGCATGAAATGTTTTCATCACAGCAGAAAGTTCTGTTGGACAGAGCTAGTGTAGAGGATCATCACTCCGGAAAGCAACCTACATCATCATTTCTGCCACATCCCACTGTGAAATCCGTCTCTTAACTCCAACCTCACTGCTATATACACTGGGACATACATGTATATGTCAGAAGGAGACAGTGGGATTGCTGAGTCTCTAGTCTCTGTCACATGGGCTGTGAGGAACTCTTCCAGCCTGGCTAGGAGTGACCTAAAATCCACTCACCTCCATGTGGAGCAGTGAGCTCGAGCAGAGTGCCACAGCAGAGCCAGGGCCATAGAATGTGTCCTGTTTTCCTATATAATCCAAAGGTGGAGTGGGAGCAGGGGAAAAGGAGATAGAGGGCAAGAAAGCCCTGAAAAGTGACCAATAGCACATTTTTCTCTAAGCTTACTGACTAAGAAATTAGGTCAGATTTTATTTGATTCAGCAAAAATAAAGACATCAAACATTTTTTCTACTTGAACTCCTCGTGGGCAAATTTGTCTGTTATGTGGTCTCTCTTGTGAAAGAGAAAGAGGAATAACAAACACGTTCCTAAGGTTGAGTTGGGGAGGCCATCCTGGGTCACACACCACAGGGCGTTATGCCTTCCTTTGCCACCTGAAACGCCCTGTCATTTCTCTCTTTGAGGTGATGTGGATTGAGAGGAAAAACACAGACTTTACAGTCAGGTAGGTCTGAGTTTCATTTCCAGAATTAAAATTGGGGATCTGATGAGCAAGGCTAGGTGGGGTCTGGGCAGCCTGACCCAGCCAGCGCTGTAACAGGGAAGGAACACAGAAAGCACATGGTGGGGGGCGAGCAGAACCGAGCCTCAGGTCACAGGGCAGCAAGACCACAATCGGGAAAGCAGTACAGGATGTCAGAAGCCGGGAAGATCAGAGAAAATTCAGGAAGCACAGTGCAAGGCAGGTCAAGGCAAAGAGTTCACGCTGAATTCGGCCACTGAAGACGTGAGGGCCTCAGAGGACAGGCTCCTATATGGCCGACCAAAAGGCACGACAGAATCAGGCCTCAGGCAGAGCCTCAACATGGAAAGGATCATTCCCACCTCTAACTGCTGCAGTGAAGATGAGATAACACCTAACAAAATTTCATTCTTTAATCTTCTTTTATTGTTGATTTATGTTCCGCAATATCTTTTAAGACCTAGTTAAACCCTGCCTCCTTCATTAAGCTCCTGCCATTTCCTTCTCTGATATTTTACAGATTATTTTGAATGTCACATTACAGTCTGGTTTTCTAATTCTCTCACAATTTTGTCACTATACAAACATTTACTTTTTTTCTTAAGGCTATGTGTATATGTGGTCCTAGAATAAGAGTGTTCTAAGTAGTGAATTCTCTTAGAGTAGATTTACAATAGGTCCTCAATGAGTTGTTTTGCTAATATGAATGGATGAGGGGCCCTCACTGGACAAGTGTGGGCTCTATTTTAGTCTGTGTTTAATTCTTATGAGTTTCTATTGATAACCCAGACATTACTCTAGGTCATTGTGTTAAAGAAACCCAGTTCAAAAAGCACAGGTTATTCTTCTGAAAGAATGAATCTCAACACAACCATGGTTTGTCTCTAGAATGCTGTGGATAATGCTGCCTGCAAACATCAAGAACACTTACCAAGAAGTCCAGAGAGGGACGAGTAAGCACATGATCCCATGGTGCCATGGATGGCATGTCTTCCACCACAAGTGTAGACTCCCATTCCCAAAAAGTAGAGGTTGTGGGAGAATAGGGTGATGATGCCCAGGGAAAGCCTGGCTTGGTCACAAAATCTCGGGACACTGAGCTGAAGGACAGAGACCTATAAGAGTTTGAGGGAGATTGTCTTGGTGACAAATAGAAGGAAATATTGTTTACTATACTTGGTTATAAACATAGGAGCAAATTATACTGAAGATGTCAGGGGAAATTATAAATAAATTCAAAATGGATTCAGATAAATTCATGCATAACAGGTCTTACTAATATACTCTTAAGGGAAAGTTAGGAATATTCTATAGGCTTTACTAATCCTTTGACATAAATATCATAATAGTCACCCATCACACAGCTTTCAGAGACAAATGCTAATATGGGAGATCACTAGCCTGACATTCTATGGCATTTATTAGGTTCTAATCTTTTTATACCTTGGAGTCAAGAGTCTTGAGGTTTGTCTACACTGAAGGAGATTAAGTAAATTTAGAGGCAATGGGAGGGATGGTTGTAAAAAATGGTTTATGTTTCTGGGAGAAAGTATACTTAATCGATATTAAATAATTTGTAAATACAGACAACCTCCCCCATTCCAAATAACTCAGTTAAATCAATCCTGGCCTTTATTCAACCCTCAAAGCAGTACATATGGCCTCGATGTGTGCTAATTAGATGTATATTACTACCAGCCATCAGTAGCTTATCTTGCCCCCAGAGATAGGAATAAGCCTGTATTTTAAACCACAATCAAGTAGAAAATGCAAGAAAGAATGCAGATGGGGTCTGCTGTTTCTAAACATTAAGAGAAGAATTAACTTGACTAGACAGGAAGGGTTGCAACTGAGAGAGCCATTTGATGGTCCAGAGTAGACCCACCCCTTCCATTTGTAGTTTAGGACAGAAGGTTGAGATGACCAGCAGAGGATACACAGGGAAGAGTGTGGAGGTGGAGGCTCTGGGCCCGCCTCCTGCCTCCTATTCAGGCCTCCCTGGACTAAACTATTTCACATTATGCCAATTAGCTTGGGATGAAAGATTGTATATATTGATGTCTGAAATAGAGGCTGAAATGATTCCAGGATTTTGTTGGAAATGTTAACATTAAATAAAAATGTATAGTTTTAAAACCAGTTTGAAAAAAGTTTTGGCATTCTGGTATTTGGAGCAATGTGTTCAAGGAGATATCAAAAGGTATATGATTGATCAAAGTGACGGATAATAGCACTTGCCTTAAGAAAATAAAAGATTATTCTTTTCCCTCCCCAAATGCTTTTCCCCCATTGGCGGAGCTTTGAGACACTAGCACATGTCCTCCACTCTGAGTTGTTAAACTTTTCTATTTTCATGGATGGCAAAGTTCTGACTGTCATAATCTTTCTCCCTATTTTTGCTCAAGGAGGATATGGAGAAATGTTGTGCAGGATTAACTTATTATCTATCTGACATTTTTAAAATCTGGCACTCATTATTTGTATGCGATAAAAACTGTTCCATCCACTTTCACTAGGGAACCCATTGTCAATGCAGTGATATTTCAATCTTGTTTGACCTTGACCTGCAGTAAGAATTACATTTTGTATCATGACCTAGGACAACAAGACACACACATACAATCATATACACAATTGAAATACAAGTTTTATGAAATAATACTTAGCCTCACTGCATGAGAGCCACTCTGATATTTCTGTTCTAGTTAATAATTTCTATAAATGCCAGTCACTACACTCTCAATGTTTTTATTACCCACAAATGGTTCATGAGCTGTAGTTTGGAAACCCTGAGTATGAGAAGAACACACACATTCAGCTCTCTGCTCTCAGACATCATATTCTTGTGGGCTACTCAAATCCTCCAGGCTCACCCAGACCTGAGCAGCCAGTCAGATCTGATAGATAATGGTGCGGCCATTTCCCCACTGCAGCTTCCAAGCAGGGCTTCCCACTGGGCTCCTTCTCCTTATAGGAACCCTGGAAGAAGGCACTTTCACAACTGTGTGCTCCTGATTGGAATGATGAAATAGATCAAGGAATCCTCCTGTGACCACTTCCAGACCCAAGGTTGGGAGTTGAGAGATCAGTGTGACTCAGGAGAAGCTGATGTAGAGAATGAGAAAAGAGTACACTCTTCATTTCGCTATGGATTTTAAATCTCTCCATTCTGCAGGTGATGTAAAAATCAAGTTTATAAATGTCATAAAATAACTTACATACACACGGACATAATAAAATTATACTCAAAACGTAGCCTCATATCAGTTGATAGATCTAGATGTATGATGAATGCATATAAATGTTAGGCAGACAATGAGTTTTTTTTATGGCAAAAATCTCAATTAACTCAAACTCAAATAATAAAAACTCTTAAATAATGTTTTTATTTAGGTGACTCAATTTTTAGAAAAATAAATAACTGAAAACAAAACTGGCGAAAGAAACTTAAAACATCTACAATTCCTTACAGTTTATATCCATCGCAATTTCCAGTATCTCCTATACTCACAATACTGTACAATAGTAACAAATATTCATAATAGAGAAATGAAAGATGCTGAAAATTTGAGTGAATTAGTGAAAGCCAGAATTAATGAACTACTACTCTTCAGAAAGATAATTTTTAGCAGGTCCAGAACCAAAAATGATTTGACCTAGTTTAGTAGAAAACTGAACTTGAAAGTGGTCTATTCATTGAAAGAAGAAGAGAACTCATGTTTATTGAGAAACTATTAAGTGATAGTTCCATATTGAATATGCACAGCTTCCTAATGAGTTGTGTGTAATTTTCCCACCTTAAAGATGAGCAAATGAAGACTTAGAGCTCCAGTTCTCACCATCTGTAAATGACAGGGCTAGGAATAAAACACAGTGATTCCTGGACTCAAAGCACATGCTTCGAAAAAAACTAACTGTATTATATTACCCACTTCCCAAGAATAGTTTATTTAGGCTTTGTTATTTTTATTTTTACTCTCTATTGATTAATTTTACTCCATAAATTAATATTTCTTCTCCTTTCATAATGATGACATAAAATAAATCCAGATTCTGATCTCCATCCAAAATGTCATAAGGGCCCTCACGTCTTCACCTTCCGTTGATTGCAAACTGTATGTTCCCATGTGGCAAGGTCCCTCCTGGTGCTGGCCTCACTGTTTGGTCTCTGCCATCCTTTTCTTAGGTTTATGGTGTGACCTAGTCTCTAGTGTCCCTGGAGTCTGCCCTTCCTGTACTGGCTTAGTCCTCAGAGCTTCCCAGTAGGACTGCACCTTGGCCAATAGACCAGGTAATCAGTTACCTCCAGCAGTTCCAGTATCTGAAATTAGCCTCTTGTTCCCACTAATGGATCCCTCAGGGAAAGAGGTTTCTAGTGACAAAAGTAAATGAGGTAAGGTGCATATTTATGATGCAAATAACAAGGATTGTGATAATTCTGGACCAAATGACACCAGTTTGGCCACTATTCAATTCTCGAATTCACTGTGCTGAAAGCTAGCCTTAATCTCTGCACAAGGCTGGGTTTCAGTCCACTGGGCTGGGTGCAGGGCCAGTGGAAAATCTCAGGGTGCATCTCCTCACACGAATTTCCAACTTTCTCTAGAAAGACATTTTATTTACAAACCTATTGACATGCCACTTAATTTAAACACTGTACAACCTTCTTTGGCAGGCAGGAATGCTGAAACCTTAAACATGACACAGCTGAGCTCTTGGATCATGTTCAAATGCAATGTTCTCCATGCTCTTTCTTTACAGAAATCCGAAGACTAAGTGAACTTGAAGTGTCAGCACCAGCCAGCTTCTTACAGTGCTTTCTAAGCACTGCCTTTCCCACCAAGACTGCTGAAAAAAAGAGGGAGTTATTTGGGATGGCACAGAAGATGGCTTGGGCTAGGGCTCTGGGAGAACCAGGGTAAGGTTCTGAGTATAAACCAGCCTCATGGGTCTAGTCTAGAGGAGGGGACTGGGACAAGCAGTTTGGGACTCTGTCTTCTAATTATTCCAGTTGACTGAGGCTTTCATATCTTTTCATTTTCATCCTAGAATGACTCATTTTGAATGCTGAGGTTTCATGTTGAAAATATAATGAGAACCTTCATAAGTTTGGAATGAGATGCAGAAAATTGCATTGGTAAGATTTCTCTCTGAGGACTGAGAAAGGAAAACCCTGTGGGGGCGGGAAGTGTATCTGGCACCTTCTGAGACCTTCAGGTCAGTGTGCAGCACAATTCTTTGGATTCTAATTTTCCAGCCCTCTTCTGAGAAATGCTGCTTGCTTTTTTGTCTCGTAATCACAGAGAAGGGGAGACACACTGTGGGAAAGAGTAGTGTCTGGTATTATGAAATAATTACTCGGAATGAAGGGTTTGCCTTTGGATAAGTAGCACTGGGGAAAAGAGAGGTCAAGAAGAGGCCAAGCAGAGAAAAACTTCAATTTTTCTAGATGCCACCAAAAGAAAACTAGACCAGTGTTTGGTCTGGGCATTGTGGGTACACAAACAATCAGGTAAAACATTTTAAGTCCAGCTAATATAACTTATTTTGAATCTGTGCTACTGAACGACTAGCTTCTCTTGTGTTTTCTTCCCCCAGGAATACAATAAATGAAAGTCTAGTTCTATGCCATAAAGATTTCTTTGATGACATCTTTTTGGGGACTTTCATGGAAGAGAGTAAGTTGTGCCTCATTGCTTCAAAAATGCTAATTTCAAAAAATTACCCTGTTTTCGGTATGACTCCCAGATACAACTTCACATATTCCTAGTTCTTAAAGAAAATTCTGAATTCACAGTACTACTCACTGAAATTTGTGGTCTTCATTCGTAGGTATGTTTGATCAAAAGGACTCTAGCCCTGCTGAGAACTCCTGGGCCAGGGCTTCGTTCTGGGGAAAGAGGTTCCTAGGACCTCCACAGCTACTTCTGACAATTACAATGTAGCGAACATGCCTGCTCACTGGCTTTCTAAGTCTCTCCACACATTTACTTTACTTGCCTTAGTGCCATCCATGAAAGAGGACAACTTCTCTGGGTGACAGCGAGAGGAGAGGAAATCAGTCTCTTCATGGGGATGAAGTTGTCATTATTCTCACGGGAGTGAAGTCTGTGACATTGAAGACAGTAAAAGTGAGAGTATTGTTCATTTTTAAGTTCTTAAGACCGCCTTTCCAAGTCATAGAAATGGTTAGAAACAAAACTTTGGCGTTGTTAATACATTAGGGAAAAAAGTGGAAAATGATCAACTATTTGCAAATATAGTTTTTACTTACTCTCCTCAAGTTGACTTGATAAATGTCATTATTCCTGGTTTGCTTGATCCAAATACCCTCCAGAGGACATTACCAAAGGAGCAGATTATCACCGGTCCTTGTGTCAAAGAATATCCCTTTTCTGAGTGGCTGAATCAGGTTTGTGCAGTTATGAAGCACCTTCTGTAAAATATGAATCAGGAAGCAGGTTTTGTCAACGTCACCAGATTTTTGCCTCCATACTCGTTCCAGACAATTCTGCAGCTGACTTGGGGAATATGTGCAAGCCCCTGGGAAGGTCCAAGGTTACAGAATTGTTACCTCTGACCCTAAGAACAGCTCTCTCCCACCCTGAAAGAGGCAGCACTCCCTCTTTTTCTCCAACTCTTCCACAAGAATAAGAAATTAGTTGAATAAGTTATATCTCTAAATAATGGAATACTATGCAGCTATAGAAAACAATGAGGACACAATCTAAAGAGAGATGTAGAAAAATATAAGAGATTTAAGTGAAAAGGGAAAGGTGTAGAAATGTGGGGAAGGGTGAAATGGATAAAGAGAGTCAGGAGGTACAAACTTCCTAAATTAAATAAGTCCTGAGGATGTAATGTACAGCCTGGTGACTACAGTTAATAATACTGTATTGTATTATTGTAAGTTGCTAAGAGAGTAGATCTTAAAAGTCTCATCACAGGAAAAAAAAATTGCAAATATCAGATAATTAAGTTGTATACCTCAAGCTAATATAATAATATATGTCAATTATATCTTAATTTTAAAAACAACAATTGAGAGTACCATTGTCAACTCCTCTGTCTTCCTAGAATTCCTGTTTCCTAAGATTATTATATTAAAAAATAAACTTAAAAAATGAAAAATTGCAGACAATATAATAAGAATAGGGCAGAGGAGGCAAGAACTGGACTCCATAAAGTGGACTACATAAACAATGGAGCAATATACAAGAAACAAATATATAAGAAGTGGTTACTTATTGGAGGAAGTAATGAGATGATAAAGAACAGGGCAGAAGGAAAGAAGAGTGGGCATCAGACTTCTCAATCTATACCCTTTTATATTTGACTTTTGAATCATGTCACTACCACTTCAAAAAAAATAATTTTTAAAAAAAGTTCTGAGTTACACACACACATATACACACACACACTAGGTGATAAAATATAGCTACCTAAACTGGACAAGTCTCATTTTATGGTTAGAGTCAAGATTCTGATCTCCAGAAAATACAAAACCAAGAGATTAGTGGTTCTTCGAACTTGAACAAAGACTGCTTCCTTTTTTGGATTGGTGTGCTCTAATTCAAGAGTAAAAAAAAAAAAAAAAAGGACTAGAATTAATAGGATTAATAAAAAGCTTAAGAGTTGGAGAAATCTGCAATTAAATCATTCATTTTTCTTTCAAATAAGGACACTCAGGTTCAGAAAGTTTCAGTCACATGCCCACGGCCACACAACTGGAGGCAGAGTCAGCTCTACCATCTGGCTCTCCTGGCCCAGGTCACTACTCTGTGCTCAATCCTGATTGCCCTTGCAAAATGGAAGATGGACTTGAAGACTGCCCTTAAAATGCTGTTCGCCCTAGACTAGAGACCTTAAGAGGAGAAATAAGGCAAGGAACTGAAATAGTTTTAGCCTGGAAAAGGAAAAAAAAGGAGAAATATAATAGAAGTGAATCTTATATCATGTCTAATAAGTTGGAAATGGAGCAGCTGTTCTCAATCTTTAGTGAAGAGAGAACTGGAATTTATGCCACAACATGAAGTATAAGATAAAAAGAGGAAATTCCTAATCTGGTTATAGATGAAGACATTAAAGACAGCTGGGAGGTTGCCTTCACTGGAGGTCTTTAAAAAGAGATTTTTCTTTCTCTTCAATGGTTCTTAATTATGTCTCATTTAACATATCCCTTCCACTTGAGAAGACTCTCACCTAAGGCACCAGTACCCATCTCATTCTCTATTAACCAAATACTGACCATAGAGGCCGTGGCCAAGTTTCTACTGTGGCGCAGGGTTGGAATGCAAAGTAGAATGGACTGCATGGGATGAAGAGTGTGCACTCTGAAATCGCACTTCTGCCATTCATTATTTAGCTGTGAATCTGATGAGTGATTTAAGCTCTCTGTAAAGCACAGATACCAATCAAACCTGCCACACATAGCACAATGCTTGGCACATTATAAGCTTTCAAGAAATGTTGTGTTTTGTGATAGAGCCACAATACAGAGCTACTGTATTCTTTCTCATTGACAAACAGCTAGACTATCCCAGCATCTCCTGTAGTTTAGCAGGGTTGCATTTACTGAGTTCTGTCAAGTGGAAAGTGAGTGGGAGTGATGTGTGATGGTAGGCATGATCCTCTGAGAGTTTCTGCAAATCTTCCTTGATGCCCTGTCCCCTTTCAGCTAGATACAGATGAGCATGGAGAACTTGAAAACTGAAAGTTGAAAATGACAGTGTCCTAAGAGAAAAAGAGCTCAGGTTTGAATTATTGCTTAGAGAAGAGCTGATCACTGACCAAGACAATCTGTCTGGGACTTTTACATGGAAGACAAGTAAACTTCACCCTGTTGAGCCACTGGCATTACAGTATTGTAGGTTAAAGCAGCTAGCATCATCATAACTTATTTAGAGAACCATTAAGGACAGTGGATTTTGGGGTGGCTTCCATGGTCTGCTATAAATTGATGTCTCTTCCCATGTTTTACAGTGGACATTGAAACCATTGGCCATTTTCCACATAACATCAGCCTTGGTGAAGTAGCAGGAGGTACCCATGCAACACAGAAAAAATGAATGTATGAACTTCATGCCAACTCTTATAGACATGAAAGGCTATGATTTATTATTTTATGAGTAATCTACCTTGTTTGCTACATATTTAACTTGTATTAAACACTAAATTGAATCAGATATTATTTCATCCCCTGTGAACCGTTTCTCATATACCTTTTGGGCACAGGATATTATTTAATTAACATGAAATGATATATATCAGCATTAACAAAGTAGTTGCTATATTAAGCTGAAAATTCCCCTTTCCCTAGCCACCAAATTCCTGATTGCTTTAAGTGTCCTCCACTTTTCAAGCAATGGCTGAATATAAGAGAATAACTTCCTTTTGATTCCTTTGCCACTTGCTTTCTTCATGATCACATGGCAGTCCCATGGGAAACCCATGGCTGGTCACTCTCTTTGATGCTCTTCTAGGGTGTTCAAGCAGCTTATATATCATGAGCCTTTTTCAGCTTCAAGTCAGCTTCTGACTTAATGTTCAACATGTGAATCATATGCTGAGAGTCATGTTGGTTAGGGGAATCTTTGTCCTAATCTTTTGAAGTCCATGTTTTTCATGAATATGTCACGCTCTATTTCCTGTCAGTGAAAGAGTCACTTTTAATTTCCTGTGGGACACATTTTTTCTAAGACCAATTCAAAGACATCCCTCAATGCCCTCTCTTGGTGAATAATTGGATGTAGAGATGGGTAAATGGATGGATGCTGGCCTTCAGTAGTCTCATCAGAACCCTAGAAACCTCAGAATCTTTGTGGGCCTCTAGAGACTATGCTACAGGAGTTTAAAATTTAGATTGGGTGACTCTCCAAATATCAACTGTGCTGTCCAGCATTCCAAGGAAATATATTGAGAAATTTACACTTCCCAGGCAAAAGCTAAACCATACAGACTCTTTTCTCATAAATATGAAACTATTGGAAAAAAATCAAATAACAGATCTCAAGAGATATTTATCTTTTCTATTCAGAAAATCTGAAAAATCTAATGTGAAATTTACTTTTAGTTAGGTTTTATCAATGTCTTGAATTTGAGAAAATATTTTCATGGAAACTATAATTTTTTTCTTCCCTCTGGCATAATCAAGGACATTTTGCCTGGCTTTTTCAGCCCATAAACACTGCCTGCTTAACACCACTTAAGATAGGTCTGTGATTGGCTTAGAGAGTATGTGCACAGGCTTTCATAAAAGCAGCAGCATTTGAGGTCAGAATGACAATATTTGTTCACTCAAACAGCAAGCCCAGCTAATTGGCAATGACTCCTTAACTATAAAATATTAATATGAAGAAACAGTCTCTTTATATTCTAAGGTTCTTGTAGCAGATTCACCAAGGAACTTTTTTTCCTCCCTTATTCATTCATACTGTGTGGAATACATTGGATTCCATTTGCTTATAGCCCTGTAGGGAGAAATCATGGTGGCTTTTATCCAGCGAGTCTTGGCAGGCTCCAGTTATACATTGTTATTTGATTAAGGATTTGGCATATGAGTTAAGGTAAGCCTTTTTATGGCATTATCCAGAATGGGCTTCCTGGTAAATGACATAGCCTTCAAAGAATGTTTCCAAAGAGACTATCATAAAGCTTTTCTGTAGGTAAAAAAATTTCACATGTAGCTTGCTTACTTTATTTCATAGACCTAGTCGAATACCACTAACTAATCCAGGATTTCTAAACCTGAGACTCGGACCTCCTCGATGTGAGAGTGGAAAAATCTTCAGAGGTTCACTAAGAGTCAGAGGGCTACTTGGTGGTAGTTGGTGCCAGTAACAACAGGTTATAGACGGATAAATGGGAAGAAACAGAAATTCTATATCTTCTGAGCCCTCCTCATTCTGCCCAGATTTTAGAATTGGCTATAATGATAAGAGGATGACTAGAGGAAAAGTGATCTGACAGCTGTTGAAAAGCTAAGGAGCCTTTGGGAGGTGGAGGGCTGTAGAGTGATGAGAGATATTCAAAGTCACAAGGTTCTGCTTAAAAGTGAATTTTAAGGACCCTGCCTGTACAAGAGGCCATCAAGTCATTCAAGGAGACTGAGTCAGCCCCACAGGAGATTTTACTGCTGGGGAGGAAACCAGTGTAGCTTCTCCTCAAGCAAGTCACTGGAAGAGGTGAAACCAGAAGATGGACTGCAAATCTTGACCTAAAGCTCAAATGGACTGGCTCCATTTCCTTTCCAAATCTACCTTCATTGCACATTACCCAAAATATTCCCTCCAGTTTAGCAAGACAAGTGCTCCCAGAAGTTAGGCACTCATGATAGCAGAAACCATCTCTATTCCCTTCTACAAATAAAGCCTTAGTGGGAATGTCTGAGAAGAGTCTTACCTGGGACAACAAAGTGCTCACAGCATTTCAGATAGTAGAGTTTTGAGTAGAGGAGCCTCACTTCCCAAACAATAAGAACTTTCTGGATGTCGTTTTGCAAAGTATCGTATCCCTTTCCAGCTCCCAGGTCAGCCAGGTCAGAAACACTCTGATCTATCAAGGGAAGAAGCTGTCCCCTCCTCTCTGCTCCAGACTCTGGAGCCCCCCAGGCTCCAAACAGTCCTAGCTACAGGCAAGGAACTCTGACCGGCTGGGAGTTTAGCTGTTGGCCTTGCCTTGCTCTGGTGATTTTTTTTAAATTAATTTTTTTTCTCTTAGTTCCAACTTCACTTATCCTATATACTAGTAGTAGTAGTAATAATAATAATAATAATAATAATAAACAGTAATAATAATAATAAATAAAGAAAAGAAGAAGTAATGAGAAAGGCAAGATTCATTTTCTGGAAATGTGTTTATGAATTTCTGTCTTTGAACAATGATGTTTTCGAAGTTTGGACAGACGGTTCAAACTTCCAAAATCTCTACACTCGTGTTGACTCTATTTTTAGAGCCATGTTGAAAGTATCTAGCAGTGAAAAACAATATTTGAAATAAAAAAGATTCCAGAAAATGCAGGCTGTATGGTCAAAAATTCCTCTACTTGGAGCAGTGAGTGCTGGCAAGTCAGCTGTGGCGTGTAGAACAGAAACTTTATTTGCACCTGTCTGAAGGGCTCTGAGTACCAGTTCCCTCGGACTCCCTGTGCATTTCCCTCCAGCTTTCTGCCCTCACCTTTCCACAGACTCTCTGTTCCATGGAGTGCTTCAAAGCACGGGCTTGGGGGGTCATGCGGGCTTCACTACTGACCAGTCAGTAACTTGGTGCATTTTACCTAAATTACCTAAACCTTTGCTTTCCTGGTTCATAGTAAATGCTCAGTAAATCCTAGCCATTGTTAATTTCAGTCTTTCTGATTGGTTCAGCAGATTCTGAACCAAATGAGAAGTACGCACAGGAATCAGACAGAGATCCAAACATCAGATGATTGTAAGTAAAGCTGGGATGGAGATCAAAGCAAAGTTTTCAACTCTTATTTCTTAAGCCGAGACTTTGAAATACAGTCAAGGAAAGAGGTAAGGCTACAGAGTAGTCATTGCCCAGCCACCACAAGGACAACTGCAGCCTGACATGCACCTCGTCGAGGACAGAGTGCCCAGGAGCCTGAGAGAGAGGGCAGTGGGTCAGGCCTCCCCACATGTGTTCACCACCTAGCAGTGAGGAGATGGGGGAAGGCTTGTAACTGGAAAGTAGATTCAAGAGGAGAGAGAGAGAGAGACAAACAGAGAGAGCTGAGAGTGACCACTGAAAGGACAGAACTCTCATCTCGTAGGTGAGCAGGAACCCAGGGAAGAGAAGAAGGCTCCCTCCATTGGTGGCAGTATGTTTATTGATTATTGTTCATTTCTTTGGCAGAGGGTAACTACACAATGACTCTTCTTAGAGTCATTGATAGCTTTTAGTTCCCTCCCAGTAGACACAAGAACCATCAAGAACAGTGTTCAAAAGGTACTGGTCAGCAAAACTGTCATTAAGACATTGTTTCTTCACGTAAATGGCATTCATTGAGCTTCTTTCCTTGCCCTTTCCATCTGTGTCCCTCCATGTTTCTCTCCCAGCCACTGTGCTGACATCCAAGCTACTCCTGGCAGGACAGGCAGTGATAAAAGGAGGCCGTGCAGGGACACCGAGGGCTGCAGAGTCCACAGCTTTGAAATGAAGGGGACTGGAGTCTGTGAAGTGCTTGTGTGAAGTCTGCTCTGAGAATCTCAGGGTGGAAGAACGGGAGCAATGCTCAGCTTGAGGAAAGGCAGAGCCCACCACCCCAGGCAGTGCTTTCTCTCGGAAACTGCCAGGAGGAGTTGGGAGTACTGATAAGGGTCAAAATAAAATTGACATAAAAATGTAAGATAATGCTTCACTCCTGATAGCATTGCCTTCCTTCAATCTTTGGACTGCAGCCAATTAATCTAAGTAATAAAGGTGGGTGTAGATAACATTTCACGGAGAGGGGCTGCAAAATGTGCTCTACTGCCAGAGATACTCCCCAAATGTCCTCTCACTGAGCCAAACGTTTGTAGTTCTCCACATCACCCTTTCCACCAAGTTTTAATTTCTCATTTGATATCTTTGAGCCCCTAAATTTCACTCTGAAGACCTTGCTCTTTTTTCCTGGTTGATTTTTCCCTTTCAAAACAAAGGGCCCTTCAAAAGACTGCACTCCCGCCAGGAGAAATATTCCCAAATGCTCTCAAATCTGGAAAAAAAAAAAAAAAAAAAACAGAAAATGCTCTAAAATACAACCAATTGTTAGGCTGCAGAGAGCTGCAGCCTGGGGTGGGAAATGGGGAAGTGAGGGCAGGCTAGGGGCATGAGGACTCCTTCAAAGGACTTTCCATCTGGAAAGGATGGTACATGGGGGTGTTTGGAAAACTGTGGGGACAGGAAATGTGAATTCTTAAAAAACAAACAAACAAACCAAACAACAAAAGAAAACTGCATTATTATCCACAAGTGACTTGAATGGAACCATATGTGTCTCTGGGTAAACAGAGCCCTTGGCCTATTCTTTGTGTGCACGCCGAGCCTCCCCTCCCTGAACTTGCAGCAGGCAGCTCTGGGCAGACCCGCACTGCAGACCTCCATCTGGTCCCCTCTGGCCACTCTTTGTCTTTCTCGTCAGGGCTCCATCCTACCCAGGAAGCCCCTCACAACATAGCCACTGGATGAGCTCCTTTGTCAACCTGTAAATGAGTGGTGGGCCTCTTCATGAGGCTAAAATCTCATCTGAGAAAGCTTTGATCCAGAAGTAGAATTTAGTCCAGGATGGGAGGAGCCAAGTGATGGGGTATCAGTCACCAGGCTATATTCAGAGAGCCCTGAGATGTCCGCTTTCAAAGCCAGTCTCCTTATGAGTGTGATACCTCCACGAAAGGGCTTTTATCTGAGGACCTGCTTTCTATAGTGTTCTCCATTCCCCAGCCCAAGCTACCTCTGAATTTAGAATGACAACTTGTGTTTGGGAAGGAAGAGGGGAAGTGGAAGGTTAACTTCTAATTTTGATGCCTGGGTGTGACGGTCCCATCTTATCACTGACTTTACCATTGGAATGTTATAATTATAGACCATTAGAGCTAGAAGGGACCTTGGAACTCACACAAGCCAGCCTTTCCATCTTTCAGACAAGGAACCAGTCTGACTCTTAGGGACAAGTGGTCCTGGCATCCTGACTCTCCCAAGCCTCTCTTTTCCTGGACCACATCTCTCATTGCAGCTGTTGTTGGCTGTGTTACTTTACATTCTATCTGGATTGTTCAGAGCATCATAATGGTACCTGCGTCTCCCCTGGTAAAGTGTGAAGTCACTCATGCTCTCTTTACATATTGTCTTGTGTCTTGACTGACAGGCACTAAGACCTATAGAAAACTCACCTACTGACCCCAGGCCAGACCTGCCCTCTTGGATAAGCTTCTCTACAAAGCCCTTCAAAGAGTCCTGCGATGCTCCCCAGATGTTCTGTGGTAGGAGCCAGGAGAGCTGAGCCCCAGAGGGAGAGCAGAAGCTCGAGGGCGCCAGCCTTGCAAGCCTGAGGCCTCAGAACTATCTTTGGACAGAGTTGCCTGGAGCCAAATGAGAGTTTCTGGAATTTGGACACATGATACAGACTCAACATCATTGATTGGAGGGGTGTCAGCATAGTTCATGGAAAAAATATTTTAAGAAAAAGAGCATTTGGCAATTTCCCTGAGCAGTAAACAAGCCAACAGATATTAACCAGAGAACTCCAGGGCACTTACCAGTAAACTAGAGTCACTCAGCTTTTTCACTCCAAGACATTCTCTTCTTCTGAACTTTCAGGATGCATTCATCCAGAGGAAGGGATGACTGCAGGAAAGGTTTCAGAAGATAATTTGCATGGAGTTTAACCTTTTGAAAGTGACCTTTTATAAAATGTAAGCTACTAACTGCTCACAAGGAGTTGTGAGACGTAAAAAAATTACAGTGACCTTGCTGAGTCTTGTCTCAGCTGGGAGATCGTTTGTGAACAGAAAGATGCCAATCTGCCTGTTCTCAGAACTGGCTGGAGAAAGTCCATTCTAAGGAGCCAAAAGCCTAACTCTAGTCAAAAGTCATCTACTAATCTGTCACTTAGGAGTGACTTACCTGTGTGTACCATGCTTTCTCACCTGTGAAGTAAAACTTGCTCTGCCTCTCAAGTGACTACTGTGAAGATTGAATGAGATGGCACAAACATGTAAACATGTTCAAAAACTATGAAGCATAAGAAAAATGTCAGGCAATACGATTATATGGAACTGAGCCTCTGACTAAAGAGACTTATATGAAAAAGTACTTATATGAAAAAGTGCTAAACTCTCCTTATGGGTTGGCTCAGTGAGATGTATATACATACCCCTCACCTCCCACCCCTAACACACGGAAACCACTCTAGGTATTTTAGCAAGTAGGACTTAGTATAGAAACTTGGGTGCTTACAAAACTGTTAGAAGGGCTGTATTCTTGGCTGGGCTTCCAGGAGGGACTTCAGAACACTGCCAAAATGACACAGGTGATGAACTTCTATCTCTGAAGGCCCCACTGGACTCTGCTGCTCACCCTGACATGGGCTCTGGACACCTGGACACCGGAATGCTAATTGAGCAGGTGCCACTCAACAAATAAACGAAACTAATCTTGACACATTGCTTGCTGTTACACATCTAAACTGGGGCAGAAAATGGCTCTGCCTCACTTCTGTCCTCCAACTCTCCCACCAAGACAATAATTTGGTAGAGCGTAATTCACAATCAACACCTCAGCTGCAAGACATAGTGAGAAATGTGGTTCGTAACTGTCACCCACAGCTAGGAAAAAGATGAATGGTGGAGAGAAAGCCAACCCCCAGTATCCACTCTTCAGCTTCTCAATATTCACGCCAACCTTGTTCTAGTTGGAGAACTTTGAAAACTAAAAACATTTCTCAGAAATGTATTTTCAGAGCACAGGCTAAGAAACTCTCTCAAATAGTAGTTTTTTACTCTTTCTTTTATTAGTCTTCAGAGTAAGTAGATCATGAAGTCCACCCAGTCCCAGATCCCTCCCCTCTTATCTCTTTCTCCACCTTCCCCAAGGCAAGGTGTGTGTGTGTGTGTGTGTGTGTGTGTGTGTGTGTGCACGTGTGTGTGCACACACATAAGTGCACGTGCAAACATGCCATGGATCCCTTCAGCAATCTGGTAAAGGCTATGAAACCCATTTCAGAATAATGTTTTTAAGTACATAAAATTAAACTTATAAGATTACAAAGGAAACCAAATATACTGAAAATTGTATTTCAATGTAATTTGTAATCTTACATGTTTAATTTTATATACTTTTTTACTAGCACATTAAATGACAAGGTCTCACAGCAGACCTCACAACATTTCTAATTTGGAAGATAAATAATTTTGAGTGTAAATATTTCAGGATATTTGCAGGCCAAATTGCAAAATGAAATTATCTTAATTTTATTGGTGGCAAAAATCACAAGTTCTTTTGCTAATATCCAAGGATGAAGGAGATGCTAAATTTCAGATAGCGATTTGTGAAAGTTAAAATGTATTTCTGGCGTCCAAGTTCATGAATTCCCTAAAGGGCTGTGAACCCACGTTAGGAACCCCTGACTTGTATGTCATCCCTCTCTGCACAGACAAGACTGGCTGATTACCACCATCCATACTCCAGCCCTCTAGAAGGGAGAGAAGAAAGTGGGGATCAATAGATTTCTTTTATGGGGTGACCACGTGTTGTACATATTACTTCCACTCGTATTCAATTAGGCAGAACTTAGAAATATGGCCACCTCTAGCTCCATGAGATGCCAGGAAATGTAGTCTCTAGACAGCCATATGCCCAAGACAAAACTCCTAAAGCTCTATTACTAAGAAAACAAAGAGGAGAACGAACATTGGGGTCCAATTGGCAGTTTCTGCCATACTCATTCACGTCACAAAAGTACAAATGATGACAAGCTCAAACTAGTTGAACTCCTTTATATGGACTTAAGGCAATTTGCTTTCTTTGTTAGGAAAATACAAGCTCCTAGTATTTCTCAAGCATTCTTTAAACTTACTAATTATCGAAATAGATCTCTGTGACTCTAGAAGCCAAAGAATAAAGCTCTATTGTGGATTCATGAGAATCTAACTGTGACCTAATTTGGTTTTCCAGTCAATTAATCTGCCTCTGAGAGAGCTGAGAATGCTGTTCACTGTGGTCTGCCTGGAATCCTAATCTATACTATACTTAATGATTTTTACATTGTAGCTTGTGGCAGAGTTTTTAAACTCTAGTTATTACTTCTTCCAGGGGAGAATCGACCTTTTCATGGACTGCTAAAGCTCCTCAAGCAAAGTTGTGAAGCTCTTGAAGAAACTGTCCCTCTCTCTCTGCCCTTTCCATTGTTGTTCAGGCATAGGTACATGCTGGATCACTGTGTGTGGTGACAACGCCATACACTCGAGCTACTTGGTTTTGATATGCTTGCCCTTTTGGGGCTCTAACTAGGCCATTGCAAGTGATTCCTGTGGGGGTAAGCCCACTGAGTTAAAGCTCAAGTCAAATTCCAAAACCATTTTTTATAGGAAATAAAAACTGTAGGGAAGAGAAAATACAGAGGATGTCCTTTAAAGTAGTAGCTAAGTCATTCATCATAGAAATATATTAGCAGTGAAAATCAGAGTTGGATAGGTGAACTCTCAACTCCCTTCTCTGTCTTTTCTCTATTTCTCCTCCCTTCTGTGGAAAGAAGAATAGTAAAGCTAGCCAGATTTTGTGAAATGCGGCATGCACACGGCAATGTCATAAAGGATTCTGCAAGAGCTAAAATATCTGAGAAGCAGTTTAAATAGCTATTGACTTAACAGGAACCAACTGAGTTGTGTTTATGAACAAATCTAAATCATACCAGATACTTCATGGCTGGTTTTGAAAAGAGGCCCCAGGACCTTTTTCTCTTACAGAACTGTGTGCTTCTACGTGCACAAGCCCGGCCTGCAGTGGACATGTTCCTATCCGAGGCGGCTTCTGGTCTCCCTGGAGAGCCCTGCTAGACTAGAGGCCTGCATTAAATGGTTCCTCAAGTGTTCGCCTGACATACTTTTTTTGTTCCTCTAGGAAATTAATCTTAACTTCTCCATTTACCTTAGCTGGTTTGGTAGGTACAAACTGCAGAAACTGGGCCAGGTGAGTACTAGTTTGTAAGATGGGCTCCTCATCACACAAAGGCCAGGTGGGTGCAGCTTGGTTGTGCTCTCAGATCCCTGGTTCAGGGCCTCCATGAGCCCTGGCAGGGTCTGGACGTAAGAGCAGCAAACAGAAGATAGTTAACAACATATGCGCCATGTCAGTACTTTGGCTTTCATGAATGACCCGTTGCAGTCTGGGGAGGAGGAAAAGGAATGCATGGAAGAGGTCTGTCTACTCAGAAAGACTAACGTTACAGAAACAGGAAAGGGTCTTATTTCCTCCAAGAACCTTCGGAAGATCTGGAGAAAATTTGATTTCAAAGCCTGACACCAGAGCTAAAGCATGGTTTTTAATTTACTCAGGAATGAGCACAAGGTTGAAACAATCCTGATGAAGTCCTAGCAGCAAGGACATAACTCATCTCACCTGGCTGCATTGGGAGATCAAATGACCAGAAGTGCACCCCTTGTACCTAGAGTCTTCGTCTGGCAGCCAGGTCCCATGGACTTCTTCACAGATTCATCATTCTTTCCAGAGTGGACCCAGCTCTGCGTGCTATGTGGAAAATGCCTGCTTACAAAACAATCTGACCATTGCCAGATGTGGGCACCTGGCCAGCTTTTACATAATTCAGGCTTTTCTTTGCTCAAGATGGTACAATTTAAAGAAGACTTAGAAGTTGTGTTTCTACCCCACTCCACCTTCCCCCCTCTCTTCATACTTTTCTTCCTCTCAGCAGCAAACTCTCTCACCCAAACACGTGGTGGCACTTTATTGTGTGTGCTGTATACATCAGTATATATGGACAGAAAGCACAAGACCATGCATTTCCCTTACACTTGCTCAAAATTAAAATAAAAATAACTCTGAGGATCTGCTGTCAGTCTCATGTTGGCCAGGCCTTGTTTTCCACACCTGTCTCTCTTCCCAAGGTGCCAGCTCTAGAATACCTGGTTGAAAAGCTCAGCCAGCACTCAGGAATGTGAGTAGGAGGATGCAAAGCTGGGCACTGTAAAAGCAGATGAATTTTATTCCTGTCATCAGAAGTAATCTCATAATTTAAAGTTATTCTTCTCATATAAGAAGATCAAAGTACTGCACAGAGCACTGCTAAATGAGCACCAACAAATTTATATTTGAAAGTCGGAGCAGAGTTGGGACTTTTCTGCTTATCAAGCAGAGTCATGGGGTCTGGGAATTTTAATTCCGATTTCATTTCTTCATTCTAGTGAGATGGCCACATTCCATGCCTGGTTTTGTCATCTGGGCCTCATCTGAAAGGCTTTAGGGCAATGGAAGCCACCACTTGGTTCTGAGACAGTCACATGTGCTTGAGCACATATGTTGAGGAGAGGATATCTTTAGGAACGAAAGAATCCATCTCTCTCTCTCTCTCTCTCTCTCTCTCACACACACACACACACACACACACACACACACACACACACACTACAGTTGGCTCAGCCTCTCACAGTTAGAACAGAATGTCAAAAACCCAACTAATATTTCAACTTTCCCTCCTTGTTGACTTCCTGCACTGGAAGTAGCCAGCAGAATTTGCCACCCATCGCTTCTCGGCCTTTTGGATAAGATAAAGTATAGAATCTGCCACCCATACATGGAAAATCGACTACGCAGAGTTCCCTGGCATCGCATTGTGTTGGGGAAGAGAGGCTTCAAAACGTGAATACAACGTTGGCATTTATCTAGCCATCCCCAGGCACCTTACGTTGGCCATGAATTTTTCTGCAGGGCTACTGGACTAGCAGGCAGCAAGAAGGCTGAGAACCATCCACATGACATGTGTTAAAGCTTGACTTTGCAGACCAGTTTCAGACCATGTGCAGTAGCATGTGTTTAAATTCAGTATAATTCCATCAGCAATGTCAATGAAGCCCAGAAAACAAAGGAAAAGAGGGGAAAATGATCTTGTCCAGAATCTTATCCACAGACTGGACTTGATTAGAACCTTGATTGCTGTATTGAAAAACCAAGATGGCCATTTTATGATGAGAAAAACATTTCCTTGGTCAAAGTTAAACAGATTCAGATTCAGATAATATAGGGCCTATGACCATGAGCAGACACTGTGATAACCCATTTCACATGCTATCTCATTACTCTTAGGGCAGCCTGGGAAAATGGGTGGTTATTTCCCATCCATAGATTGATGAAAGGACATTAGGCTGAGGTTGCCTCTAAAACCCAGCAGCCTCCTCTAACAGTTACATGTACATGTCATCCTTCCCACACCCAGCCCCTGTGATTAGGGGGCCTTGCTTTCTGACCCCAACTCTTGCCTCTCCAAAATCGTTTTTCAGAGAAGTATTAAGGAAATTCTAAACTTCTCCAAATGTGCTATTTCTCTGTGATTTTTTCTTGTACCCACCAAAGAAAGAGTTCAGCCATGATTCCTGGGATGGTGCCTGATTTAATCCTGGGTAAACTTGGAGAGAAAGACTGAAATATGGAGCCTTGGAATAAAATTTGAAATCTCTTTTCCAAAAGAAGCAGAATTTGAATGAAGAAACTTCAGCCTTTATAAAAATGTCTTGGGGAAAACAGCGTGATGTGTAAGAAAGATCTTGAGCCCTGATCACCACTTGCTAATGGTGCCATCTGAATTTCAGTTCCCTCATCTATACACAATAGAGGTGACATCAACCTTTAAAGTGGTTGGACTGTGAGGCTTCATGAATTACACTTGAGGTTCGTAAAGTTACTGGTTCATGGTAAGCAGTCAATAAATGATAACTTTTATCATTATATTTTTTTAATATCAAAGGCAGCAGTTTGTTATAATTTCTTCAATTTGGGGGGTTAAGTTTGTTTTAATTGGAAAATTCTAGTTGTTTACATCCTCCATGTGGCAGATGCTTCTAAAATGTATGTGTGCACTTATCTACCTGCCACAGAATTGAACACAACTGAATTTTTCTTGATGATTAAGGATATTGCAGTGCCCTGGGCAATCACTGTGAGAGTGAAGGCATCTCAGCGCTCCGATGAAGATGAGGAAAAGTCTTGCAGACCCAAGGATAGGCATTACCCCTACAAGTTTGTCGGTTGTTTGTTTTAAATAAATCTCTGATATCAAGCACTTCACTAGAGTTTGCCTTTTACTTATCAAAGCAAATTAGAAACTATGTGTAGGGTTTGGCTGTGTTCCCAGTGGAAGGTTGGCTTCTAGTTAATCCAAGTTTTGTTTATTCTTCATTTATGATGCACATTCGTCTTCCTCATGTAGAAGGAAAGTTGCATCAATGGCAGAAGCCCAGTTTCAGCTGAACCCAAGACCAGGCTGGTTCTTTGTAATCAAACTGAAGTGAGAACTCCTTAAAGTCATCTGTCTCCCCAAATTTATTTGTAACACTAAGCACTCCCTAAGGTAAAGGAAAGTGGGGAGGTGGGAAATAAGAAATTAGCCCATGTTTTTCTTATTAAACCCTTATGAGAATTTAGAGGGGATCAGTCACAAATTTTTAGGAAAGCAGAGGGGCACTGAGTTTGGCCCAAGACAGTTAGGTTCTGAGTTTAAACACTGAGGGGAGGAGTCTTGGTTTGACTGGGGATGAGACAGCCTCTGTGTGTCCCATATTCCATAAAGCTCTGTGACAGCTTCCTCAGGCACCTTGAACAATAGCCTTTACCAGACAATAGTCTGATGAGTTCAGTGTAAATGAGTCAGAAACATACGGATTGCATTTCCCTGAGAAAATAGACCACTTTAAAAATAAAGGGGCAAAGTGCTTGGGTTTTGTCAAGGCCAAAAAGGATACAAACTACTCCAGATATACTCTAAATGCCAAATGGGCAAGTATTTTGAAGCAAACGCTCTACAGGGATGTGCATACAGTCCTGAAAATGTCTCAGCTTGGGAACCTCACCAAGATGATGTACAACCATGCATCATCTAAGTCCCGGAAAGTGATTCTTGCAAACAGCCAAAAAGAATATACACAAACAAGATGCTGATGATTATCTAACAGAGGAAACTAAAATTTAACTCCATGTCTTCTGTGATAAATCCACTTCCACCCCTCTTCCACTCTCTTTTTTTTTTTTTAACATTCTGAGTTGAAAAATATCAACTGAGAGAGTCAGTGCAAAAGTTTGCTATGTGATTTTGCCTGGCAAATAAACAAATGAGTGAACAAAAATGCTTAAAATTGTGTGGCTGTAAATAGATTCTATTTTAATCAGGCCACACTTTAGTAATCTTTCTAAAGATTATTGACAAGATGGATGAAAGAGAAATCCAAAGAGGTGCTCTTCACAGCCGGGTTGATGAAGTGCTGGCAAAACTCCGGGAAGCACACTGCTCACCTGTCCCCGGGCCACTCACCACCTCCAGACCAGGGCTCCAGGAAGCAAGGAAAGGCTTACTCTTAACCTACAAGGCCTGTCTTGGGACAGATTCTTTATTATCTTCTGAACAATGAATTACCTACAACATCATACTTAGAGTTTGGGAGAGAACGCTACAGGGTGAGGAATTCTAGAGGACAAACTGAGTTTGCAGACAAACTACATGCACATTCAATTTGCCCTCCAGCCACCCTAAATTTCCTAATCCAGCTAAGGCAGAGTTTTTGTAATTATTGCCTTCTCCAGAAAGCCTGATATCTCTCTCTCTCTCTCCCTCTCTCTCTCAATCTCTCTCTCTCTCTCTCTCTCTCTCTCTCTCTCTCTCTCTCTCCCTCCCTCCCTGTCTCTCTCTCTCCTTCTCACTGAGTCCTTATTTTCTCTCCCTCTCCTTGTCTCAGTAGTCCCTTTGGGTCTTTCTTTTCCTGAGTATTTCTTCCTCTGTCTCTGTTTTCCCTAAGTCTTCTTATCTCTTTCTTTCTGCTTCTGTTTCTCTCTTTCTCTCTCTCAATTGCCCCTCTCCTTGAGAAAACAAGCCACTTAGGCAGAACCGCCTCAATAGGAGCTGGCTTCTTCTTCTCCCAGTCTCAGCTGGAGAGAAGGGATGCTTCTTGCTTCCTCCTAATAGTTTCTTCATTTGGAGGGAACTGCATTAGCATAACACACTTGCCTCTCCAAACTTCCAAATCTGCTCCTCCTAACAGGAAAAAAATGACCTAACGGGTGAACATGTATAGCAAACCTTTCTTCCTCTCTACTCCTCAGAGGGTGTGCTCTGTCACTTTTCCACACAGTCCTGCACAAGTCAAGTGGATGTTTCTATCGACTTTCAGGGCCCAGTACAAGGACATGCTAATCAGACCTCAGAATCAGCTTTGTCAGAATTGAAGGGGATCTTTCAGTTCTCCCTCAGCAGACCCTTACAGTTCCTTTCTCAATTGGATCAGAAATTGGGTAGGAACAAGGGTGACATTCATTAGACCCCTTCAAAGGCCCCCAATTCCTCATATCCAAAAGTCTTGATTTTGTACCCCAAAATGCTCCTGAATGAGTCTCCACTCCAGTTTGCTCCTATCTTCACTTCTCAAATTTTCCTCCTCTTTTCCCTGGCAGCCATTACTTTTGTTCACTTATATTCAGTTCCCCTCTGCTCCCAGAACACAGTAAGATTGTACATCCCCACACACTTGAAATTAGACCATGGTCTTGCATTGTCTGATAAAGTGTGACTTGGGATGACTGCTCTAGAAAGTCACCCAGAGAGCAGGGGAATGAATGTCCATGCATGAGAAATAAACCTTTATGGTTCGAAGGCCCTGAGATCAGTGGGCTGTTTGTTATCACAGCATAATTTAGCTCATCCTGACTGATTCATATTCCCTGTCTTATCTCACTCAATCTTAAATTTCTGTATCTCAACCCTAGTTTCATCTTTTTACTCACACATCTCCATTTACTATCCTTTTCTTACTCTGCTCCTCTAGGTCGCTTGGGTTCCTTTTTTTTTTTCCTTTATCATAGACATGAATTTATAAATAATTGGCTTTTATTGTCAGCAAAAATAAATAATTGGCTTTTATTTTCAGCAAAAAATGAGAGAGCATAATTTGAAGAAAGGAATATTTAACACAAATATAAGAGAAATACTTTAAGCCCAAAGGTCTTAAATACTTTGTCTAGAATGAAAGACAGGAAAAGAACGTGTAGTATTTGTTCATCTCAGTAAAGGGGTGTTTCCAAAGCCTTAGTAAGTCTGTAATACAAGTCATGAAACAGGAGAAGGGACAGACTTCTTGGACAAACTAGGAAGAAACTACCAGTTTCTTTTCTGTAGCCTTGAAATATTGAATCCTTCAATATGTAAGAAAAGAAACAAGAGGAAAGCAGAGTGTCATCTCAGAAGTCACTCTAAGTCACTTCTTCCCGATGAAAACTGTAGAGCTCAGAGGCAAAAGAGAAATTTTAGGGGAAAAGAAAGCACTCTCCCTCTCTCTCAGTGCAATAACCTTAAATTCCCAGCAGGACACAAATCACATGCTGGTGTTGTGGATAAACTCTGAAAAGCATCTGAGGGTAAGTGTTTAATTATACTTGGCATGGCTATCTCTTTTTACTCTCAAGACAGGAGGTCTCCTGACTATGAACTGCATTTGACCTCAACAGACCAAAGGAGAGCTTTTCTGGCTACCCTTTCCAGGACAGTCAGACTTCATTTCTGGGGCAACAGTAGCACCTGAACCCAAAAACCTTATTATGTGGTTCCCTGTAGTTAGAGGCCAGGTGGGCACCTGCTCCAATGCCTTCAATGGCACTAAATAAAAGAATTAAACCTGTTCCAAGCCCAGTTCCACAGCGTGTGCCTGAGAGAGTTTAAGACAGCTTAGAACATGAAATGGACTGCCTCAAGTTTTCTCCAAGACATTCTTAAATTCTTATCTAGGCTAATGTGGTCTCCGAATGAGAGGCAGGGTATAGCAACTATGGGGCCAGCCCCAGGCAGAAGTGAAGTAGCTAGAACTCCATGCCCCAATTTCTTTTCAACACATGCTTCCTATAGATGACTCAATATCTTATACATTCCTTTAAGGTTTATTAAATATCAAAACAAACTTTGCAACTAAAACCCATATGTGTTGTTAGACACTGTTTACTACCCCTCCTTGAGAACCACTGTGCCAGAATTTCCAGCCCTTTTCTTATTAATGGTTTTCACTTCAACTTTTTTCAACATCTATCCATATTGTATGCATCTATTCATTCAGCAATTATTTATTAAGTACCTATTGTGCCTGTTAAGCTGGGTACAAGGTGTTAGAAAGATAGAATAGAATAAATAATGACCTTTACCTAGAAGAAGATAAACAGAGACAATTGTAATAGACTATAGCAAATTCTATGGAACAGCTGGGTAAGAGTCAGGACCCACACCTGCCCCAAAGACAGCAGGGTGGGGTATCAGGGAAGATCTCTGCAAAGAATGAAAGCCTTGTCCCATTCTCCTCTTCTATCCAAACCCATTCACCAACCCTTCATTCAGATGAAAATAAGTCATAAAGTTTCATAAAATTATTGAATCTTGAACATCTTTATAATTTAGTTCAGTTTCTCCAAAATTTACAATACAGAAATTTGAAGTTTGTAAAGGTCAGTCACTTGTCCACGGTCACACCACGATCAGAGACAGCTTTCTCTGATCTACAAGGTATCAGCTAGGATGACTCACAAGAGCTGGGAGATCTACTTGTAAGATGGCTGGCTCCCATGCTTGCTATTGGGCTGTGTGGGCCTCTCCACAGGGCTTCTTGAGCATCCTCACAGCATGGCAGCTGAGTTAGAAAAGCAGGTGTTCTGAGAGACAGGAAATGAAAGCTGACAATTTCTTAGGGCCTGGTCCTAGAAATGGGCACGATATCACTTCTGCCATATTCTAGTTATCCAATTTAAAGGCAAAGGAGAGACAGACATCACCTCTCAATGAGAGGAATGGCAAAGAATGTATGGCCATTTTTAATTCACTACATCTAAGTGATTTTGCATTTTGAAAGACCTATTTAAAATAAATAAAAACCAAGTGCAAGGATAATGGGAGTAGCTTGTTGGTGGCCTTTGACACTTGTATTTCAGGCTGCTGTGAGCTCCTTTGAGGGGCTTTCGGGCATCAGCCAGCTGGCGAAAGCAAAAGGGAGAGAAGCAGAAAAAATGTGGGTTTTTTTTTCCAGTCAATGGAGTTACCCTCACAGCCATAGTGCCCACACTTTGCTGCAAGTTAGAATACTCTGAGACCCTTTATAAAAAAATATAGATCCCCAGCACCATCTCAGATAGATTAAACCACACTTCCCAGAGATGACCAGGAAGCTATTTTTAGGACAGTCCCCTGGTGATGGTGAGGCAGCTCTGCAGCCAACCCTGTTTGCAAATTCAGACCTGTTCCCAAGATCCCTGGCACGTGGTTGCATTAGAGCCCTGCATGTTTTTATAGATGTTTTTAAATCAATGAGATTGAGGTCTATTCCTCTTCCCTCCCCAATTACAAATTCTACTTTTACTGTGAAAAATCGTCACAACTGTTTCTGGTCCAAGAGCTCTGCTCTGGGAAATACCAAGACAACTGAGGCTGAAATGAGAGGCCAGGGGATGGAATAAAGAGATCTGGCTCACTTTTGGGCTCCCGCATAATTATTCTGAAATCCATTCATGCTGCTGCATGAATCAATAATTCATTCTTTTCTGTTGCTGAGAAGTATTCCACTGTGTGAAGAAACAATTTGCTTATCCATTCACCTGTGTTGGGGAAATAAAACAATTAGGCCAAGAAAAAAAACTCCTCCATACCAACTGAGGAATAGAAAACACACTTTATTATTGAGTAAATATTAATAAATTTACATGTATGTGAGACAGCCCAAAAATGACTACAAAATTAAAGAAAAAGCTGACACATTTTATGCATGAAAGGAGAAGAAAAAACAATAATTTCTCTTATCTTCCAAAGACTAAACAACTGCTCTTTGCCACATTTCCCGTGAGAGAGCCTGGAGCAAATTCCTGACGTCTGTCTACTTGGCTGGGCTGGAGAAACACCTTCATGTTGCAACACTGGAGACCAGTCTCTCCCTAGAGAAATGTACTCCTATTCCAAACAGACTTAGGACTCAGATTCACTCTGTGAACTGAAATATCTAAAACAGAGTCACTAATATCAGGAGGCCCTAAAATGGAGTCAAGAGGTCATTAGGGGAGCCAAACTCCAGATGAGGTTTGGACTCTTGGACTTCCTGCTTGCCATAGAAGTACATCTCAACACCTGCTCACCCAGGCTTGACCAATCCTTTTTGACTTAGTTATCATGCTATGTTAAATACCCAATAGGAAAAGTTTCCTTTGTTCCAGCTTGTGGTTTTTACCCTTATAAGTTCTGTCATTGTCTTCCCCAGAGTACCCTTTAGGTTGCTACCTCAATCTATGTCTACTGGGTTACAACTCTTTTTGATGAAATAAATGCTTTTGATTCCTTATTACAATCTAAAATTAATTTTGGTCAACAATTATGTCTCTAAGAAAACCTGCTAAGACGAGGGAAAAGGGGAAATGGTCTCTATGCCCTTCATAAATGGATAAAATAATTTTCATTTACTCTTAAAAGAACATTTGGTATTTTCTTGTTTCGATCTCTTTCAAACAAAGCTGCTATGAACATTCCCATACTGGACATATGTTTCTGTTTCTCTCGAGTAAAGACTTAGGAGTGGAAATGGGCTGGGTCAGAGAATAGCTGTATGTTTAACTTTGGATGAAACCGCCAAAACATCTTCCGAAGCGGCTGCACCACTTTACATTCCCACCAGCGGAACTTGAAAGTACCAGTTGCTCCACATCCCCATCAACACATGGCATGCTCGATTTTTTAAATGGTAACGAATTTTATGAGTGTGCAGTGGTATTTCATTGCACATTTTGTTTGTCTTTCCCTGATGCAAGTTATATTGAGCATCACTTCATGTACTTACTAGACATCTGTGTACCTTCTTTTGTAAGTGTCCAAATATTTGGCCCATTTTTTCATTAAGTTGTTTGAAACTGTTTTGAAAGTTCTTAACATAGTCTATATAGAAATCCGTTATCTAATATTTTTCTCTCACTCTGAGTTTGCTTTTTTTATGTTCTTAATGGTATCTCTGGAAGTAATACACACACACCACACACATTTATTTGTTTGTTTGTTTGTTTGTTTGTTTGTTTGTTTTATATGAAGTCCAGTTAATAAAAAGTAAAACTGATCTCACACTTCTGGCCTCCAGAACTGAGAGAGAATACATTTCTGCTAGTTTGAGGCACCAAGTTTGTGGCAATTTTTATAGCAGACCCAGGAAATTAACAAATTTATTCTGCTGGTTTGGGTCTATCCTTTGCAAGGGTGGTTCAGGGGTTAGGTTAAAACTTGTGTAGATTTATACATAGGATTAAAGGATCCTGTGTCTTGGTTTTCCTTTCTGGGATTATCTGCACTGTTTGTTTGTTTGTTTGTTTGTTTGTTTGTTTGTTTGTTTGTTTGTTTTTGTTTTCAGGGGCCCTCTTTCTAGTTCCTTTGGTAAGAGAGATGGAGTTCCTATTAAAGTTTTAGGCATTCCATGACTGGAACTTTCCGTTGTGTCATTTCACCAAGTTTGACACCTCTTCACAACCTATCTGCACTTGTTTATTTTTCAGAGTCCTCAGATAGTTGCTTTTGTGTGTTGCTCAGAGTTTTTAGTTGTATTTAGTGACTGGGAAGGGGTAGACTTATCTGCACAGTGGAACAGCAACCCTTGTTCCACCCTAGCCAGCCAAGGCTGAGCATCTTGCTGTAGGGCATTGGAGAGAGCCTAGCCAGAATAGCCCTTGCATATGATGTTCAGCTTCATAGCCTGTCTTAAGATACTTTACCTAGGAGAGGTGAAAGCAAGTGGACAAAATGTTAGATTCAACTAACATTTTAGGAGTAATTATAAGCCCTTTGTTTTTTGTATCAATACGCAATGTACAAAATTATTTCTGCTCACAATTAATTAATCAACTAATTAACGAAGAAAATAGACCATTCTGGAGTGTGGAGGAATGAATAACCTTTAATGACAAGGCATCCCGCTCGCACCACATGTCCCAGGCAGGGTGTTCAGTGCTGAAAACAGAAATGAAGATATGCCATCGTCCCCACCCAAGATTGGTTTATGATTTGAGAACAAACAAGTCTGCATATAATTTCTTCTGTCAGAAAGCATTATATAAGAAATGATCTGCAAACACAGAAGAAGGAGGATGAATTCCAATGAAATTTTGGGAGAAACTTCATAGAGAGTGTTCATATTTCGACAAAGGAGGATCAGCCAGGGCATTCCAGGTGGAAGGAAGAAGGTGAGTCAGTTATGGAGGTTTGAGGGTGCCAGGCATGGTGCCAGAATGACCAGTCTCATGTGATGAGAGCTCTGAGTGAGGCAGAAATGCCGACCCAAGACTCACAAAGTGCCCAGTTGCAAGGAGGCCAGAGCAGCAGTTCAACTGCAACAATCCTGTGACCTTCTAGGGCCACAGAGTTGCAATGAGTTTCCATGTGAGTCAGGGACTGGATGTGGTTTGCTTAATGATACCTACTCTTCTTTTTCCTCTAATACTGGTATCAGAAATGGTAGGGAGTAGGCTGGCTTTATTAGAGAAATAAATAAACAGAAATAAAGGGAGGTCTACATAGGCAGAACTCTGGATCCATTCTTGTCTTGCCCTCTGTTCTCTCTTTTCCTATTTCCCAAGACTTTCAGCCAGATAAGCTGTGGCAGGGGTCCTGACATGTGTGATAAGTCATCCCTAGAGGAAAATGTTTTTTTCTGTGACAAGGAGAAAATGGCATGTGAGGTGCCCAAGTGCCGGCTGATGTTTCAAAATAACAGTAAACACTGTTTTTTGGCACCCATCCAAGACTGAGATGAGCTGCAAGTCTGAGTTAATACATCACATTCAGGGTAAACCATCTCACTGGGCTCTGTTTGGGCCTTCTTCTCAGGCAGCTGTCTCAACTAAGGGATGGGGTTACTAGTGTGACTTTAAACATAATAATAGTTCACAACACGCCACTATGTTCTGAAAAAGAGCGGCAAATCTACCTTAAATATTCTAGAACTTTAATCTTTTGTTTCTTCCTACTAATGCAAAAAAAAGTTATAGTTTTAAGTATCATCTTAACTTTGGTGGTTCCAAGAGGAATGAGCAGTGCAAGCCCACAAGTACTGTCAACTCAAAGCCATACCCATCTGGTAGGTGTATAAGGAAGGTCAAGGGTGAAAGATTATTGTCAGGTTGCTTCTAGCAGACCGCTGACATATATATTACCTGTAACCCACTCCAGTAAACTATAATAAAACAAGAGAGGTTTTGGGGATACAAATGAACAGTTAAAATTGAAATTAGCCACTTGGGAGAAACCAATTGGGAAGTTTTATGTAGAAGGCTGCATTTATGGTAAAAATTGGAGAGGATATGCCCAGAGGATATATAATCACATAATGACATGGCTGGCTGAAGTGAAGCTCCATCTTGAAATGGAAACTTTAGGGCCCTAATTCCCAGATTCCTGTTATAGACTGAATGTGTCCCTCCCCAAATTCATGCACAAAAACCCTACCCCCAGCACGATGATATTAGGAGGTGGGGCCTTCAGAAGGTGATTAAGGTTAAATCAGTTAATTAGGGTAGAGCTCTCATGATGGGACCAGTGCCCTTAGAGTCATGAGAGCTTGCTTCCTGTTTCTGCTCTCAGTCATGTGAGGATGCAATGTGAAGTGAGCATCTGCAGCCTGGAAGAGGGCCCAGAACCCAACCATGCTGACACCTTGATCTTCAACTTTCAGCCTTCAGAGCTATGAGAAGTCAAATTCTGTTGATTATAAGCCACAAGGTCTAAGGCAGTCCGTTAAAAAAAATAAAATAAAAAAATAAAAATAAATAAAAACCTCCTTCAGGGTATCTTTTTCACCTTTAAGACCATCAGAAAGCCCAAGATATATGCTACAGTAACCTCTGTAAGTCCTTCTTTCTCTCCTTTTCTATCCACAGATAACCACACTTTTAGGTCTATCTTTACATTATGTTCTAATGACATCTGGAACAGACTGGATTTCAGCATACCTATTATATTCTCACACTTTCATTCCTGCTCTCTTCCCACCACTACCACCCCAGCCTGACCCCTCCTCCACCACCACAGAGACCTGGTCCATAGAGGAAAGGGGGCATTCCATGGTGCAACCCACTCAAGGTGAGGCCTGCCCTCCAGGGCCTGACTTCCATTCTTTCCCTCCCACAAACTTACCCAAGCTCTGGCTCTGTGTGGAAGACACAAAGAAGATAAAATCATGGCCATGCTCTTAAAGACCTCATGGTCTAATAAGGAGAAAGCCATCTATCTCACCATCTATAATACAGCTCAACAACTTCTGTGAACAAAGTATGGAAAACAAGTCCATTCACACTGCCCAGAAAGGTGATGGGAGGAGGGAGACTACAGGATGTAGACTGTGTGCTGCATTTTGCACAGTGAGTAGTATTTCACCAGGTAAGAGGAGGGAAGAAATCATTAAAGAACCTCTGGGGGAGGAATTGACATGGGCAAAGCTCAGGGAAAGTCTACATTCCGGACATAGAAACAACCCAATCTGATGGAGATGATGTCCAAGCTGAGTTACAACAAATGATGAGAAAGGTCTATTAAGCCTGGATCCTGCCATTTTAAGGTGTTTGAACTTTACCTGTGAGCAACAGGGAGCTGTCAGACACTTTGAAAACAGATAGACACCTCTAGTGACAGTGTGAAGAATGGACTGGAGAGGGGATTGATTAGGAGAAAGGAGAAGAGCACCAAGGCTCTTCCGTCCCCTTCCTTGTCAAATCTGCACCCCAACAAACAGCTCTTTCCAGTCTGGCGCCTCTTAGCTGTCCCTGAAGGAGACTCCACTACCATTCTTCTCTATGCTTTTACATCAGACTCTTCACAGGTCTTGCCACCTCAGTTGCTCTCAATGAACTCCCTAAAACACAAATATCATAACATCTGTCCCCCATCTGGAAACCTCCAGAACTCAAGTCAATATCACTTTACCCCTGTTTTCTGCATCTATAAAACCAAGTGGTAACCAGCATAGTCATCATAACACAGAGGGGTGGGGGCCTATGACACGTCCAAGAAATGGAGATGAATTGACAGGACACCTAAAGCCAGGTAGCCCAGGTCAGAGTAGCTGGTCTATGTGGCAAAGCCAAGAGCCTCCTCTAACTCAGAGATTGCTCTTAGTCTATGCGTTGGTTACTCACTATATAGCAAGCACTCTGATACAGGTTCTTTCTGAGATATGTTATTCAATCATCATATCTACGGGTTATAATGCTATTGCTCTCATGTTATAGACGAGGCTGTGGATGCACAGAGACTGCAGAATTCCTCTTGGGTCACATCCCTGTAGGTGAAGAGACTGGGACTCGGCTATTCCAAAGCCAAGACCTTCATTCCAACAGGTATTCACTTCTCTAGATCATATGATCACTTGTCTTAGTCTTCTTGCAGGTTACATCAACCTAGGGCAATTCTGACCTACAGAATTGCATGGCCTCACTCTTTTGTATAGACTCAGCTGCACAGTCATGAGGCAACAAAATATTGCGGCAACGAAGAATCCGGCTCTCTCACTTACAGGAAGGTTAAATGATTTGTCAGGGTCACATGCGAGTGAGAGTCAGAAGTGGCAACAAAATCCAAGGATCCCATTTCATTCTTAACTGAAGACTTTCTGAGGGTCATCTCCCCTAGGCTGTGATGTTGTGCTTCTTTTTCTTCCTTTTCTAAAGTGACCTCCTGGGTTTCTTCTGATATTTTGAAAATAAACTCTAAAAGTCATACCACCTCCATCTCCTTTCCTAAAAAAATTTTTTGCTGGCCTATTTCTGAGACCTCACATGATTTCAATTGACTGTCTTCTGATTATTAAAATTACAACTTAAAACTTGAATAGTCCCAAACTTCTCATGGCAGCTTGTATTATATCTTCCATGTGAGTATTTTTAATTGATTTAGAATTCAGCTATAACATTTCAAAAAAATAATTATAAAAGGCATTCTACATCAAAAAATGAAATCTCTTAGCTATTATAAATGCAAAACTTCAGGAAAATATTTAAAAATGCCTAGTGACATTTACACAGGAAAATCATAAAGCAGAACTATACTAAATTAACATAAACCATTTAGATATTTATGTAGAGACATTAGAAATTATTTCATGGTATTTCAGGTTTTGAAAGTTTCTATTTAGTGGAAAATAATTTATTCTATTAAGTTTATGATGACTCCTAATTTAATTAATGAGTGTTGATAACCACTGATCTATTTATCTTGGAAAGGGATAAGAAGGGTGTCTACGGGTTCCGTGTGCACATAAGAGCATACACAAATTTCTAGATCCAACCTTAGCTCACAGTTTCTGAGATTATTTTAATTATTATTTTTAGTTTCTGCAGTTACTTTTTTCAGAACAGATGACATTTTGCAAGACAGTTTTTATCTTCATTCCTGAGACCTTGGCACTTACCGAGGTTTCTCATGTGCTGAGGGCAAACTCCAGTTGAAGGAACTTCACAGGGTAACCACGCTATTTTTTTTTCCAAGTTTCTTACATAGTTTATGATTCCTAGGTTATATTATAATGATTACTCTGGTAGAGATTAGCTGTCATGTATTCAATTAATAGAGGTTAAAAATAGAAAGTAAAAAGTAAGATTTAAATCCCTCAAGTGGAAAGATAGAGGAACGAAACAGATTTACTTCCCTAAACATCAGTGTTACCTCATGTTTGTTTTGTGTTTTGTATGTTTCTTTAGAGTTCATATGTGTTCTCTAATCGGTGGTATGTGGGGTTGATTGATATGCTTGAAAATTTAAAGAGTATTTTTAATTTAGAACAAACACATGCACACACAAAAAAATTAACTCATTTCGGTACCTCCCTTGGTTTTACCACTCATCCTTTGATAAATGCCATATAATCTTAAATTGCTTCAGAATGACCATTGAACATACAGAAACTGAAAAAGCTGAGTTATTCATTGTAACAAACAGCAACAACAACAACAACAAAATCCCTTATTGTAAAATTCCTGGGAGGGAGGGCACATAAAATAGTCCATAAAACCTTTCATAAATTATGTCCATTGCAATAAGATTTTACCCATATTCACAACCTACAGTATTCTAACAACCACTGAGTAGTTAAAATATTCAAATATCTTCATTAAAAAATAAAAGCAAAAAACTGATTTTTAAAGTTCAGTTCTGAAGAGTTGAATCTAATAAAATTACTATAATTGAATTACATTGTATAAGGATAAACAATGGCCACCAATCTAGTAAGCTTTTTTAGTCAAGATCTTCAGAAATGTTTTAATATACCTGTAGGTTACTAAACTTTAATATGGAGAATGTATTTTTAGAAATAAGTCAAAAGAGTAATCTGAAAATAATCATTTTCTGTTTTCTAAAAGAAGAGATATACAAGTATATTTGTAATATATGTATATATATAAACACATGTGTGCATGTATAATATACATATATATAGAGAGAAAATATATAAATTAATGTTTCCTCTGTTAATTAGGAAATGTTCTTATTAGTGGTGGCAAAAGACATTTTCAATTCTGAATTAAATGTATATATTTCTTAGAAAATTTTAGAGAATTTGGCATGACTCTGCTACTGGTGATGTATTTTGTTCTTGGTTAGCTTTAATCATTAATTAATAAACTCATTTATTTATTCATTTCAACTATTCATGAATAACAAACGTCTTGGCTTTCTTAATTTTTAGTTTAACAAAGCCCATCAAGATGATTTTGATATAGACACCTGCATAAAGAAGACCTATTTGACCTTGAAGACTGACATCATGGGATTCTGAATAGGCATCTCCCATAGAAAGGCACTACTCCCTCACCATTTCGCCAGAAGCCAGTTGTTTTGGACCCTGGGCTGCTACATGTTAGGAACAGATGTGAAAGGACAGACTTCAGGAAACCCTGAAACAGGGTATAGAAAAAAATTACCACAAGCGGGGAGGAAGGAGAAACCATTTTAATGTGACAGAACAGAATGTGCAAAGGAATTTGATATGAGAGAATGACACTTTGGGTAAGTGTCAGCGTATACAGGGGCCTAGATGCCATTGCTGGAGTGAGTTCTCCAAATGAAGGCAGGCTATGCAGTCAATGACTGAGAAAGCACATGTCTCTGTGCTGGCAGCAATACATGGAAGCCAGAGTGAAGAACGAGACACAAAGCAGGGATCGCGTTGCAGGCAGAATGACAATAAATACAAATATGGTAGAAAGAGCCCTCTTCGTGCTGCCTTTTCCTGATTTCTAAAGTTGACTTCAGTGTTTTAGGTTTTCTCTTTTTATTTTCTCTTTCTCTCTTCCTCTTTTAGTGTGGAGGGATGGGAAAAAGAGGTTGAAGTTGAGGACCTGGCCCAAGATGAAAATCATATCTTCATCTGTGAGTCTGGGAAAATCCCAACTCTTTCCTCTCTTCACATCCATTGTTTAATTATACAAAGTGCCAGAGTTCAGGTTAACTCTGTTAATAAAGAAGCACAGAGCATACAAGATAATGGAATCTGGACTTCCGAATAAACTGCAGATCTGAAAATATTTGGAAACTTTTTATCGTTTCGATACACAGACTTGTTATGGCTACCTCAGATGAATATTAGAGAAGACACACATAATATGCAGAGAGAACTAAAGTGGTATGTGCTCTAAGTGTCTACCATCACCCTTCTTCCTCTGCACTATCTTCTCCATGTGGCTTAATTGGTCAAACTAAAAAATATATGTTTTGCTTCTCTGCTGAACCAAGTAAAATGATTGCTGACATGATTACCATTCCCAAAGGATTTCTCAGACTAGGCCTTTATAAACCAACAAATATGAAGGAAAATCTGGTTTGTTTGCTTGTTTTTTAATTTTTTATGTATCCTTACTGAAAGATTCTTACTTTATCATAATTGTTCTGTTTGTTTCCAAAGAATGCTTAGAGCCCTGGGAAGAGAAAAAGGAATAAGAGCAGAAAAGCAACAGTATGGCCCCTTGGGCTCACAACATGGTGATTATTTTTTTTTTTTCAAATTAAAGTATAGTTGAAATTCAATATTATATTTGTTTCAACGGTATAACATAGCAATTCTACATTTATATACCCTGTGATGTGATCACCATGACAGGTCCGATAACCATCCATCACCATACAAAGTTATTATGATGTGACTGACTGTTTTCCCTGTGCTGCACATTACATGCCAGTGACATATTTATTTTATAACTGGAAGTTTGTACCTATTTCTCTTCACCTTTTTCACCTATGCCCCCACCCTCCTTTCCCCTCTGGTAACCATTGTTTTGTTCTCTGTATCTAAGAATCTATTTCTGTTTTGTTTGTTCATTTGTTTTGTTTTCTTAGATTCTGTATGTAAGTGAAGTCATACGGTAACTGTCTTTCCCTGTCTGACTTACTTCACTTAACACGTTACAACATGATGATTACTTCTTAATGAAGCCTGCTTGTGGACTGAGAATTGGTCACTTGGGTCAAAGTCTTCTTAATGGGCTATCAACAGTTTGTGACAGTTTGGAATAATAGGAAAGCCCCCTTGCAATTCTCATTCATTTCTTTAGCAGATTAGTCCCTATTGTTTCATTTGCCACTGTTGGGATTCATCGTATCCTCCCCCGGCCCAGGCTACAACTCCACAGCAAGACACAAAACTGACAACTAACAGCACCAAATATTCTAACCCCTGAAACTTCTGTTTGTATTGCCCTCAATTAGCAAAGAGAAAATGTGAATGGAGGCAGAGATGAGAGAAAGAATTCCTACACCAGGGGACTCCTGTTGTCTAGAGTGGCTCCACACTGTCATTTATTCATTCAAACAGCAAATGTGTAAGAAACACCTACTGTGTGCCTTGTACCAAGGTGCTAGGAGGTAAAGATAAATGAAGCACATGCCTGTGCTTTCGGCAGTTGCCATGTAGACATACACAAAGGAATCCAGCTATCATGGAGGCTGGAAATAAGAGTGTGGATTGCCTAGGGGAGGCAGAGGCTAACTCTGCCAGGAGAGTATTGAACCATAACAAATCAGGCAATGGGTTTTCTTTTTTAAATCCTCTAAATTCAAGAGTGTATGAGCGACCAACTGGAAAACTCAGGATAAGCTTTGTGGTACCCACCCAGGCAGAATTAATCCAAGGGTCTTCTCTCAGCACTTTGTTCTTTTCATTAAGTAGAGCCCTATCACATTGTATAATAGGAAGCTAGTTATCTGCCTGTCTACCCCCATTCCCGCCTCACAAAACCAAACCCCTGGTTGATCTTTAATGCCTATTGGTATGGTATGAATGAGCAAATGAGCTACCTGTTTCCTTTGTGTTTCTTTTCATACTTTATTATGAAAGGACCTTGAAACTGTTTTCATATATTTAAACCATTCTCTTTCTTCCAACTCCACCCTCCCTACCAGTCTAGAAGCTCAGAGAATAGGTCTGAGTCTTGTGTTTCTTCTTTATTTCCTAATAGTAATTTATTACAATAATACTTTATTACAGGGCACGATGAGGTTATTTAACAAATTTTGGCAATTTGATTGACAGATGGAATGGATCCGTTACTCATTGGACTACAAGCAGAAAATGTATACCAAACAGAAGCTTGAAATAAGAGTTTAAGATATATGAATCTAGATTTCTCTAAACCTGTTTAGAGTATGCAAGGTGAGCTAAATGGAGTCCTTTGAGAAATTCATTTTTTCAGTTTTCCAACTGTTTTTTATGTTCCCTTTTCTTTTCATCAAGGCTTTAGTTTCCCACCTTTGGTACAAGATTAAAAAGCCCGGTGGTCCTGCTTCTTTCTGTATGTACAGAACAGTGACTCATTGTGTGCCTAACGTGTCCAGACAAAATATGAAGAGAAATCAGGTGTGTGTGTGTGTGTGTGTGTGTGTGTGTGTGTGTGTGTGCATGTGCATACACTCTGTATATATTTGTGTGCCAAGTCAGACAATTATTCTTTCCCCTGGTATAGAAATGAGTATTACTTATATTTTTAAACATTCGCTTTTCAGAAAGGCTAAAGAAAGACAAAACAAACTCTTTGCTCAAGACTCTGTTGGTGGGAGTAGGAGGATGTAGGAGGATATAAATTACCTTTCTTCACTTCATCCTTTGGAGAATATAATTGATAAAAATTGAGATTATTGTAAAAAAGGATTTCTCTTTGATTTCTTCTACTATTCAAACTACACAAAATAAATCAGGGCTTTGTGGTTATTTTTATTGCATTTTTTGTTACTTCTTAATAAGAATATGATTTTAGTAATATTTTGACATTTGTCTTTACAGACATGGGTTGGTTTGTCTTTGCTCACTGATTTGTGTGATCTGTGTAAATGACACTGAAGATGACAATGCTAATATTGATGGTAATAATAAGAACCAAGCAAGGTAACAAGGGCCTTTTAAGTATTTGACACAGATTTTATTATTCTCCATTCTACAGATGAGGGACTAAATCTTAAAGAAGTTAAACGATTTGCTCAAAGTCATCTAGAAACCTGGGTTCCATCCTGGACTTCCACTTATCTCACTCTATCTAATGTGCCTGAAAAGATTTATCCACAGTCCAAGGTTTCAACTTCCACAAAAATATACTGATGATTTTAGCCTGCATATCTCTGCAAACTTCAGAATTATATATCCAAGGGCCAACTAGATAGCTCCACCAACATATTGCAAAGATCACAAATACAGTTCTAAATTTATCAACACAACTTCAAAGTTTTCCTACTCTTGTATTTTCTGTTTAGTTGATATCTTCACCTTAAGCCAGAAGACAAGGATTGTCAGATTTTTTTAAAAAATAAAAATTTTGTAAATAAATTTGTTTCAAATATTGCATAGGGTATACTTATACTAATAAATATATTCACTGTTTATCTGAAATGCAAACTTAATTGAGCGTCTTCTTTTTGATCTGGCAGTCCTACCAAACAGCCCACCAATAATTGTGAGAATTATCTTTGAATCCTCTCTCATCTCACTGCTATACCATTAATTAACTCCCGCTGTTGTTACCTCCTGAATACTTCTCAGAAACATCCCCTCTTGTCTGTCTTCATTCCTACAACTGCTGCCACGATTCAGGCCTTCATTATGTCTAGTGTGGATGATCATTTCCAAAGTGTTTTGCTTGTTTCTTATGTTGCTGGTTCCTCCAGACTTCTAGCAGAAATGTCCTTCTCTGTTACAAAGCTGACTATACCATTCCTTATTGTAAGCTCTTCAGTGGCAACCCAACCTCTACAGCAGCAGTTCTCAACCTTGACTGTCCATAAATCACCCTACTTAAAAAACAAACAACAACACGGTCAGGACCTTTGTTGTGGGCCTGAACATTAACACTTTAAAGTTCCCTCAGATGATTTTAATACACAGTGGAGTGGAACATAGAGGTCATGCTATATGGATCCCTCCATCGCCTGGCCCTGAAGGTGTCACCAAACCTTGCCCTTGTTGCCCTTCCTTATTCACTCCAGGAACACTTGTTTCTAGCTCCTCCTCTTCTCTATTCTTTTTTCCTTTGCCTGGAATACTCGCTCCTCCCTTCTTGACCCCCCTCCTCTGACCTCCTAGGTTTCATCTGGGTTTAAAACTCAGATCAGGGTCATTTCCTCTAAGATGACCTCCCTTATCCTTGACTCTACCACCTGCTCTCATACAGACTCAAGAAAAGCCCCTGCCCTGTGCCCTTCTACATATTGCTCCACTTCTACACTTGTCATATCTTTAAGAGCAACCATTACGTCTTCACTCATTTTTGCATGTCCAGGACTGAGCATATTACCTGATGATGTAGTTGAATGATCGGATAAATAGATGAATGAATAAACAGATGAATGACATGGTGGAGCCCAGATTCTAATCCACTCTTTGTAAATCTAGTGCCTGTGCATCCTGATACCATATAGTAAAATTTGTTTTATCCTCTAATAAATTAGAATTCTACACTCTACATTTACAGTAAGGAGCAATGATCATTTATGTTCAGAATGACAGTCCAGAAGCCAATTCCCAAACATATCAGGCCCCTTCTTGCTTTCTCACTTTTACATATGTTTCTCTCTCAGCCCAAAATGCCCTTCTCCCTACCGCTCTGCCACTCATCCTTCAGCATTCAGCTAAAATATCATAATTTTAGGTAAGAGTTTAAGACTGCCCCACCACCCCCAAATGGTCATCCATTCCTCTGTTTCTTTAGCATTTTGTGCACACTTCAACTGTAGTATTAATTGTTTGAGGCTGCAATTGTTCAAATGTCTGCCTCTCCACTGGGCTAGAAGCAGTCTGGGGTCTTGTGCAACTTTTATGCAAAGCATAATGTGGGTCTTCAATAAATTTTTTATTCTAAATTATTATATTCCATAGAATTTTGTTAAGAATATTTTATACTATTCTAATTCTTTGAAAATTGGTCAAATTATCTCATTCCATGACACTGCTAAATGACTAAGAATTTATACTACTTTGATCTTTGTTTTTAATTTTAAGCAGTTTTAACAGTTTTGTCGGTATCCTTTTACTTTCCAGTGAAAGTCATAAGAACTTAGTAAAAAGAAACTTCTGAAGCTTTTTTGACTATCCACTACCTGCTTACCTATCACCAGTTTAATTGGATTGGACAAAGCTGGACCCCCCCGCCCCAATCCTTTTGCCATGGTTAATTTCATTCAGCCCAACAAGCATGCAGTTGAGACCAGAGCCAGGAAGAAGCAGTGCACACTTCCCTGCTAGGCTTTGATGTGCGGTCTTGGCTCTGTTCCATCTCCACCCCAGGCGGGAGCCACAGCTGGCCACCATGTGCAAAGGCAAGCAAGGGGGAGGGAGCTGGTCTTCCCTGAGCCAAATGTAGATTCCACAATTGAAGTGGAAAATCCACATCCTCAGTCTGATAAGAGTACTGTGTGGGCATAACAGCAGTGAGTCAGTCCTGGGTAAACTCTGAAAATTCTGGGTTCAAATCCTTTGTCTGTCACCTGTTAGCAGTGATCCTAAGCAGGTTTACTGAGTGCCCTCAACTAGGATCTGCGCAATGCAGTCAGATTCTCTGCCTCAAGTGTTGCTGTGAGGACATATGCCTGCACTACATGGGAAATCGCTACAAGACATAAATCACAGCAGGTACTCGATGCTTGTTAGCTCACATCCATTCCTTGTCCTTCCATCAGGAGTTATGAAAGCAATTCACAATTAACAAAAGCCTCTTCTACATCAGGATGTCCAGTAAGTAGCATCCATCTTGGTGAATAACATCTGTCCCCTTGGCATTTGTGAGGAATAACATGTTCAACCCCTGAGCAGAGTAGAGTCCCTTTCCTTTCCCTGCTGGGTTTTGACAGGAAAGAGAGACCCTGAGGAAGTCAGGCAATGTCACTCTCAGAGCACCCTGGCTGCTGCCTTCCCATTTTCTTTATCCTGCTCATCAAGATGGATTGATCAACAGCAGACCGATAACCTGAGACATAAGGATGGGTTAGATCTGGAAGACAGCAAAGCGAATGGACAAAGCAGAGTAAAAGATGGCACCTTTCATCCCTCTCCCTATCCCTCAGATGCTGTGAAAGTATTGGAAATACCAGTCCTTTGCAAATCCTTAGGGTCTCAGGAGAGAGTGAAATCCAGGCCTTTCAACACAGGATACTCAAGTTAATCTCTAGGCCTAATCCACTTAGAGTATTGCTTTTAAGTCTCATTTAAAGTGACACAGAGGCCAGGACTAAGGCAGATAAGCCCTTCCCACTTGGAGGGGCTCAGCTGCACTAGCACCCCAGCTAACCTTTCCAAGTCTTGTTCAGTTGCATTACTTGTCATTCTGTGATTTATAATTTAACGCTAGGGACACAACCCAAGGAACTGTGTATCTGTGAGGTAGGGTCCCCCGGCTTTCTTTCCATCTCTGAGAACCAGGGTGGCACTAAATGACTGTCAGTCACCATCTCTCTAGCAGAAAAAGCTCAGAGACCCCTCGAAAAATGGAAGAAAGTGCTAAATGCTATTGGGGAAAGCTCTAGATAATTTTCACAGATGCGGAAGGACAAAAGTCTCTCAGGCTGAAGGGGGTAGGGGTGCTGCATAGCCAGAAAAATAATGATCACACTCTAAAAACAAATAGATGACTCCAGCCTGGAAGTTTCTGGCAGACGTTCATTCAGATGTGGAAAGCAAACAACACGCTCAATGCAGCCCTTCTGGACAGGACCAGTCCCGAGGCCCCATGAGCAGAGGCTGCGGGCGCCAAAAAATAAACTGATAAATAAATAAAATGAAAATAAACCTCTAGAGTTATTATTTCCAAAGACATAATAGAACACGGACAACGGAGACATTAACTCATAGGGAGGAGAAATAGATATTTAGGTCACTTCTTATTCTGTCCCGCCTGGCTTTTAAATTGATCTCCTCTTTATTTTAAGAATTTAAGCAATTTTAGGAAAACAAAATTAGTATTTCAGATACTTTAAACCAACATAGGACTTGCCCTCCTATCTAAGGATGTGAGAGTTGGAGTTAACACTTCTTATCCCAATTTCCCACTCCTTTGAAAAATAAGTATGTATGTGCTTACACATGTGCACACACACGGGTATCTTTTCTCCTACCATGAAGTTTGTAAACTGCTGACCTTTCTTTGGCCCTTAGAATGACACAGAATTTCCAGCGTGTGATCATTGGATCTACATGTAAACGTGACTACGGCTGCTGATCTATCTGGCACCAGTTTTCTCATCCATAAAACAAATCTTTTGGAGGAGACCATCTTGAAATCCACTCTTCTATTAAGTTCTATGAGAATGAAAAAGTCCTAATTTGCCAAACAGGTACGCGAAGGGCTCGTTTCTTCTCTAAGGGATTTGTAGTCAGAGAGTTGTATGCAGGAAGACCTTTTACCATCTGTATTTCAGAAAGCGGGGTTCACATTCTAGCACTCATACTGAACTTCTTGATCAATGATTCAACCTGCCAAAACTTCATTTACACTGATATTTTTAAGAAAATGTGAGTTGCGGTAATCCTATAAGGAACTTACTGAGAATCATTTAGATTCACCAGAAGAAACTCAGATCAATTAAAAAATGTGGTTTGTTTATAAATATAAGATCCTGAGCTCTTAACAGCCCCAAAGCATTTCTGTTCCTGGTGGTTTCCCCTGGTGCAACACCTGGATCCAAGAGGTATTCAGGAGATGTTTGTGATCACATTTAGGCCACTACCAAGTCACAGGTGAGAAAGAGACATAAGCAAATATTATCTCACCCAACTTTAGAATGGCTGGTGCCCTTTCATAAGAGTTCATTGCTCTTTGGGGAGGATTAAAGCATTTCATATAAATCCTGTTTATGTTTTCCCAAGAGTGTGTTTAAAGTATTCAGACACAAGTAAATGTGCCTGGCCTCCTAATCTTACCACTGAAGATAAAAGAAACTTTTTCTTTTGATGTGAGTAGGTAGCAGCTCCATTTATTCTTCTAAGTTTCCCTGCAAAGGGCCAAATGAGCTGAGGGTGTTGGAATGTGGAAGAGAAAACTAGAGAAGGCAAAACTGTCTCTGCTTCACCACTTACCCCCAGGGCCCCTCTGCTCCAACTGCCAAGGGATCTGACACCCTCTTTGGGTGAGCTTATGCCTTGCTGTTCTCAGCTGGCAAGGCTGCAGGATGCTGTCCACTTCCCCATAGGTCCAGAGCCGCCTTGGAGACGTGAGTCTAACAGGATTAGTCTAGGGGTTCACAGCTAGCCGAGTCAAGGCTGGACTCTATTTGGTGGAAGTGTAAATTCTATGCGGGTCTTAGTCAGGCATGGACTGATGGAGCTGAACCTAGGGTTCCCAGAAGAGACTGGGCTCATCCCAAAGCCTGCCCAGGTAAGTCAGCCTCTTATTGCTCTCTGCAACTTCCAAGGAACTGAAACACTGTCCCTCCCCACAGCATCCCCTACATAAACACCCTCCCCATGCCCCAAAGGCCTAAATGCCTGGTGCCTGGGAGCCCCTAATTTATATTTGCATTAATGTGTAAATTATGGCTGTGAGCTACTTTAAGAATCATTTTGCTAGGAGGACTAAACAAGAGGTGATGATATCAATTCCCAAAGCAGAAGGGACAACACTGCAGAGTTTCAGACTTAATGAAACTCTGGATGGTCATCCAGGGACACCCTGTAGCCCAACACCCTCTGGGCCACGTTCCTTCAACTCACTGGAGCCCAGCACTGAGGATCAAGAAAGACCACAAGTCACCAGCCTCTTACAGTGAGAGGAGTTTCCCTAGAAGTGTGAGGATGTGGCCCCACTTCCCCTTAGAACATTGCGGCCCTGTGAGCTCAGTGTCTAGGCCAGTGAGGGATTTCCAGGGTGCCTGAAGTTAGAGCAGTTTTTTGTTCAATGCACATTGCTTGAATAGAGTAAATTGTTGCTTGTTTGTTTTGCTGACTGAGCTAAATCGAAGTTGTTTATTCATATTTGCTGTTTTTTTCCCATAAAAGAGATCTAAGAAAGCAGTATCCATCACCAATAGTATTGCTGGTTCCCACAGTATATTTGAAACACAATGACCTGGTTGGTTTTTTGAGTAAAAAACAAAATTTCAATACCTGTGAGCTTTAGCTTACTTGCCCTGCTCATGGTCCAAGAAAATACAATTAAACTTGCATAAGCTATCTTCACTTGAACTCTTTACAAATCCATGAGTATAATTCTCATTTGTGTTCTCTAGGAAAAACATTTTTCCATGAGATTTTCAAAATTTCTGAATAAATGAAATACTGAAATAAAAGAAATAAACTTTTCCCAATTATTAAAAACAGCTTACTAAAACACCATGCCTATCCTGGACACCTGTGCAGGTCACACTTTCACCAATAAGCAGAGAAGTTGGTCCTATGTTTAAGCTTTTTCGACATTCGGGAGGAGTAACCATCTAATTCTGCCTGCTATGTTCAAAGCTCACTTCACCTTCCTTTGCTTTCTGTGGTTCCAAGTAATTTGCTCTGAAGCTTCATAAAGACTGAATATTTATGAACATGATCACCAGGATTCCTTGTCCTGGGCTTCAATTTCATCATTTTTAAAATATATTGCCTTATAAGCTCCAAATCATTTTGATGTTATTAATATTCACTGACAGATAAAATGCCTTTCGGAAGATATTTAGAGATCATGAACACACAATACATGTTAAACTAAATGTCCTGGAATGTACCTGGAGCATTTTTACTTTTCAAAAACCAAAATAGAAAATTCTGAGAATGTGACATGAAATCAGGGTTTGTAGCTGGAGGTAGTTTCATTAGAAAATATTCAAAATAAAAGTGTGTCTAGAATTATGGTTGAAGTTTACTACATCATGACCTACTTTATGGAAGAAGAGAAAATGGTTAATCCTGAAGAAAATTGGAGAATATAGCATTTCCACTAATTTCTGAAGTCAAATATCTCAGTCACCACTTCCTTCACATTGTAGGTGCTTAAGATATTTTTTCTGGTTTTACATATCTTGCCCCTTCACTCTCTTCTAGGAAAATATAAGATTACTGATGTATTTTAGGTTTTCCTCTTGCCGATACATTGCTTAACAGACTTGGAGATTCAATAGAGAAGTCCATGTCTTATCAAGCACCCAGCAAGGAATACAGTCCATGAGATATTTAAGAATGAGTTAGAAAGCAATGTTCAGAAAGTTCCTTTCATCATATTGTAGAAATGAAAGTAAACTTAGAATGACAAGTGACCTCAGAGCCTGAATGTGAAGACCACGTGTAAGGACCCATTTGTTAGCTACAAGAATGTTCAAGAGCAGCCCAGGGAAATGGTTCACATCTGAAATTATGCATCTGCCTGCTTGCATGAGATTCTGAAATCCACAAGGTAGCATTGGTGGAGTGTGTTATTAACTCTGTCCATACCTCCCATCCACATTCTAGCTGACTACAAGGCCAAGGGAGGAGAAGGAAATTCTGTACAAGGGTGAGGCCCCTGGAAATACCCTTCCATGTTTCCCAAGAGACCCAGCAAGGCGCATAGCTTGTCTTATTTTGGATTCATTCTCAAGTGCCTCTGTCAGATGTAAGGAAGGCTTGGTCAAGAGCATTAGGGACAGGGTCCAGAGAATGTTTGCAAACACAGTAAACTGGCAGGAGAGGCCCTTCCTGTGCAAGGTCAGCTAATGAAATGGCTACTGCTGATTCGTCTCGCCAAAATATTGGAACAAAATTACTGAACAAAGGATTGTTAAGTGAGACAACAATTATGTTCTGACTTGAATGGCGTGAGAGTTAAGTGAGATAAGGCAGGAGTTCTCAGTCTTTCCGAGCTCGAAGGTCTCACTTGAACAAATGTGTTTGTGTACTCTACGTGGTGGTAGTTATATCTCTCTGATACATTGATTGAAAAATATATGATGGCAATCAAGACAAAAAGCTGTCATGAATTCAGTAATTTTTAAATCAATTTGTATTAATCAATTAAAACTGCATTGATATACATCTGAGATACGTATGAGAAATATCATTTGTTAAGTCTCTTAATGAAGGGAGTATTTGTAGGAATTCATCCCCGGTACCCACTGCTCAAGCATAGGAAGCATGCCTGAGTCATTTAGGATTCTACAAAGTTCTGGTTATTTCATAGAATTGAATATGGAATTCAAACTTTCTTTACACACACACACACACACACACACACACACACACACACACACACGCACACACACATTAGACAAGAGCTGACCTGCCCTGATAAAGGAGGTGCAAGGAGGTGGAGGGCCAAAAGCACCTTGTCCCCATCTTCTCCTCAGGACACATTTAAACACCTCCTGCAGCTGTCCAGCCACATTTGGACAGGTCTGTATGTGCAGAAGAAGATTCACTTTTGAGTCCACCAGCAATATTGTTTTCACCTTCAAGGGAAAAACTGCTATCACCCTGTCACATTTGTAATAGGCAAGTGCTTATATAAAGAGGACTGCCCTCCAGGGGGGAAAATGGCATAAATGATAGAGGCTCTGTTCATCTCTCTGGCAACCAAATCATAGTTGTGACAGAAACAAGGAGCAAACAGCAAGGAAAAATTGCCGGGGATCTAGATGAACAAGCCATACAACTAGGGTGAAATCTAAGAAGTCATTCTGCAGTGGCAGAAGGTAGGATAGGGCGAGGACCCAAGGCAGCCTGATCACGATCGGCTGGGTGGGACAGAGGTAAGGCACTGCAGTTGGCAGCTGCAGACGCCTCTTAAAGGGTCCGCAACCTCGAGCAGACTTCCGCGCTGATGGACTCGCTCGTTCTGAGAACTAGCTTTGGGTAGGCTGCTCAGGGAGGCACCAGGGACTTACAGGGGGACTCTGAGTTGGCGAAGTGAGGACTGGAGGTGAGGATCTCTCCTAGACAGAAGTGCTGGTGGTATCCGTTGTTTCTCTGTTCCCTCTCCTAGTGTGTGAACTCAGCACTGCCCTAGCTGACACATAATCAAACTGGATAACTGAGGTCTCTCCGCCCAGATAATTCCCTGAAACTCTGCCTCCCTCAACTCACTGCTTCACCCAAGCTACATCCAGGTTTGTCCTCGCTTAGTCAAGTGCCCCTTGCTGAGTAACACCTGGTGGCAGCTGGCCTCAGTTTCTAGTGTGGCCTTTCGAGGCAACTATAAGCACAGCATCTGTGGATTGCTTCCTGAATCTTAACAGGTGGCCCCAAAAAGTCACCAGCTGGGGCTAAATTAAGCCTGCAGCTGAACACCCCTCAAGACTGTGCCATTGGACACCTACTACACAAAGCCATGCTAATAAGACTGGGAGACTTGAGACCTTTGCTTAGTACATAGAAACAGACACAGAAAGGCAGCCAAAATGGAAAGACAGAGAAGCAGAAACCATATTAGAGAACAGAACAGAGATCCAGATATAATGCAGTCAAGCAATCTAACAGATGTAGAGTTAAAAACACTGGTTATAAAGATGTTCAATGAACTTATAGGAAGTGTAGATGAATTCAATGAGAACTTCAACAAAAAGATAAAAAACAAAAATGGAAATGGGAATTATAAAAGGGAACCAGTCTAAAATGAAGAACACATTATCTGAGATGAGATGTATATTAAATGTAATAAACAATGTGAATAAAGAAGAGAAACAAATGACCTATATAGAGGACAGGAAAGCCAAGGATACACAATCAGAATGGCAAGAGATAAGGTGCTAAGACTATAAAAATAATTTAAGAAGCCTATGGGACATTATTAAAGGTAAAAATTATCCGTGTCATAAGGCTACTGGAAAAAAAAAAAGATGGTAAAGAGCTAGTTGAAGAAATAATGATGGAAAACTTCCCTAACCTGGTGAAAGAAATAGACATAAAACCCCAGGAAGCTCAGAGAGTTCCAAAAATCGGGAACCCAAAGATGCCCACACCAAGACACCTCATAATTAAAATACCAAAGGTTAAAGACAAAGAGAAAATATTAAAAGCAGCAAGGGAAAAGCAGTTAGTTACCCACAAGGGAGCACTCGTAAGACTGGCAGATGATTTCTCAAAAGAAACTATGCAGGACAGAAGGGCTTGGCACAAAATATTCGACACGATGAAAACCCAGGATCTACAACCAAGAATACTTTATCCAGCAAAGCTATTATTTAGAGTCAAAGAACAGATAAAGAGCTTCCCAGACCAAAATAAGCTAAAGGAATTTATCACCACCAAGCCAGTAGTACAAGAAATGTTGGAGGGACTTCTTTAAGAAGAAAAAACATGTATCAAAAACAAGAATAAAGAATGGTAACAACTACATTCCTATCAACAAGTACCCCAAATGACAAAAAGTTAAGTGCTCCAACCAAAAGATAGAGTGGCTGAATGGATAAGAAAACAAGATCCCTACATATGCTGCCTACAAGAGACTCACTTCAGATTAAAAGACACACAGAGACTAAAAGGAAGGAGATGGAAAAAGATATTGCCTTGATGGACCTAGAGTGTCTTGCGCTGAATGAAATGGGTTGGAGAGAGAAAGACAAATATCACATGATTTCACATACATGTGGAATCTAAAGAACAAAATCAACAACAACAAAAGTGGAAATAAACTTATATATACAGAGAATATTTAGAGAGATACTAGATGGGAGGGGGGTTGGGAGAAAAAAGGCAAAAGGATTAAGAGGTACAAATGGATAGTTGTAAAATAGACATAGAGATGTAGAGCGTAGCATGGGGAAGATGGTTAATAATGCTGGAAAAAATATGTAAGATGGAAAAAGTTTAGTGGGGTGATCACTTTGTGAGTTATGTGGATCTCTGATCAATATGCTTGGTATATTATTGTATGCCAACTATAATTGAAAAACTCATTGAATTGTACAATGTAAATACAAGCAACTAATTGTCTATTATATTTCAATAAAGATGAAAAAAGAAAAAGAAAAAAATAAAAACAAAAAAAAAAAGGAGGACTGCCCTCTATGTTACAGATAGATAGACGAGCCTCTAAGGTAGAAACACCTTAGAAGCTCATCACGTTATACAGACTACTTTGAGCACTTCGATCCTTCAGAGATGTTTATCCCTTTAGAGATTAATATGAGAAAGCAAACATTAGCTTGCTTTTTCAAATACAAAAAGATAGTCCTAATATATTTCTATGAGGAATTGGATACTGTTCAAGTTAGGTGACCAAGGTGTTACCATGACATCTCTCACAAGAATGCTTATTAGTAAATACATTAGAAAACCAAAAGACACAAAGGAACCAAAACCAAGCTGGCATATCACACAGGAAATGGTGACAAATTTAGCCAAACACAGTACAGTGAAGGTGTAAGACTGAGTTTACTCAGCGATGACTGAATTGAAACAGCCCCAATACGATATCAGTAATATAACCAATGGCTTGCAACTAGCAGCCTAGCCCAGGAAAATCTTGCACTGGCAGTGATCTTGACCCAGGGTGATGATGGCTACAACTGGACTCAGGTGTTTTTTGCCTACTAACCTGAATCACAACCAGAAAAATCTAAAAATCTGTTGCAAAAGATGGAGAACAACTCTCTTAATACAAATGCCCAAATGTCATGGAAAGAAAGCAGGTTTTTCTGTGAAGATGAAAACAGTAGAACTGGTGGACTCAGAAGAAGTGAGTTTTCTGCAAATACAGACCTGTCCAAGCACGTCTGGGGCAGCAGGAAGTACCCAGGATCCCCACATCAAAAACCAGTGGCTAACACTCTGAGGCTAAGAACACTCAGCCGCTGGGATCAAGGTGAGTCCTTACCCTTCC
>NW_011888903.1:979299-988750 GCF_000151845.1 Pteropus vampyrus
AGACACCTCATAATTAAAATACCAAAGGTTAAAGACAAAGAGAAAATATTAAAAGCAGCAAGGGAAAAGCAGTTAGTTACCCACAAGGGAGCACTCGTAAGACTGGCAGATGATTTCTCAAAAGAAACTATGCAGGACAGAAGGGCTTGGCACAAAATATTCGACACGATGAAAACCCAGGATCTACAACCAAGAATACTTTATCCAGCAAAGCTATTATTTAGAGTCAAAGAACAGATAAAGAGCTTCCCAGACCAAAATAAGCTAAAGGAATTTATCACCACCAAGCCAGTAGTACAAGAAATGTTGGAGGGACTTCTTTAAGAAGAAAAAACATGTATCAAAAACAAGAATAAAGAATGGTAACAACTACATTCCTATCAACAAGTACCCCAAATGACAAAAAGTTAAGTGCTCCAACCAAAAGATAGAGTGGCTGAATGGATAAGAAAACAAGATCCCTACATATGCTGCCTACAAGAGACTCACTTCAGATTAAAAGACACACAGAGACTAAAAGGAAGGAGATGGAAAAAGATATTGCCTTGATGGACCTAGAGTGTCTTGCGCTGAATGAAATGGGTTGGAGAGAGAAAGACAAATATCACATGATTTCACATACATGTGGAATCTAAAGAACAAAATCAACAACAACAAAAGTGGAAATAAACTTATATATACAGAGAATATTTAGAGAGATACTAGATGGGAGGGGGGTTGGGAGAAAAAAGGCAAAAGGATTAAGAGGTACAAATGGATAGTTGTAAAATAGACATAGAGATGTAGAGCGTAGCATGGGGAAGATGGTTAATAATGCTGGAAAAAATATGTAAGATGGAAAAAGTTTAGTGGGGTGATCACTTTGTGAGTTATGTGGATCTCTGATCAATATGCTTGGTATATTATTGTATGCCAACTATAATTGAAAAACTCATTGAATTGTACAATGTAAATACAAGCAACTAATTGTCTATTATATTTCAATAAAGATGAAAAAAGAAAAAGAAAAAAATAAAAACAAAAAAAAAAAGGAGGACTGCCCTCTATGTTACAGATAGATAGACGAGCCTCTAAGGTAGAAACACCTTAGAAGCTCATCACGTTATACAGACTACTTTGAGCACTTCGATCCTTCAGAGATGTTTATCCCTTTAGAGATTAATATGAGAAAGCAAACATTAGCTTGCTTTTTCAAATACAAAAAGATAGTCCTAATATATTTCTATGAGGAATTGGATACTGTTCAAGTTAGGTGACCAAGGTGTTACCATGACATCTCTCACAAGAATGCTTATTAGTAAATACATTAGAAAACCAAAAGACACAAAGGAACCAAAACCAAGCTGGCATATCACACAGGAAATGGTGACAAATTTAGCCAAACACAGTACAGTGAAGGTGTAAGACTGAGTTTACTCAGCGATGACTGAATTGAAACAGCCCCAATACGATATCAGTAATATAACCAATGGCTTGCAACTAGCAGCCTAGCCCAGGAAAATCTTGCACTGGCAGTGATCTTGACCCAGGGTGATGATGGCTACAACTGGACTCAGGTGTTTTTTGCCTACTAACCTGAATCACAACCAGAAAAATCTAAAAATCTGTTGCAAAAGATGGAGAACAACTCTCTTAATACAAATGCCCAAATGTCATGGAAAGAAAGCAGGTTTTTCTGTGAAGATGAAAACAGTAGAACTGGTGGACTCAGAAGAAGTGAGTTTTCTGCAAATACAGACCTGTCCAAGCATGTCTGGGGCAGCAGGAAGTACCCAGGATCCCCACATCAAAAACCAGTGGCTAACACTCTGAGGCTAAGAACACTCAGCCGCTGGGATCAAGGTGAGTCCTTACCCTTCCTGACCTTGTAGAGCGTAGAAGGGATCCTGGTGTGAGGACAAGGGTTGGAGCTGAGATGAGAGCTCACCAAGTGCCCAGGATCCCGCCCAGCTGATGTCCTAAAGCAGAGGCCTGTGAGAGAGCTGGTTAGCACAAAGCTTTGGCACCAGAATTTACACAGCACTGAGGTCCCAAGACAGCATGCTTGGTGGCTAAGAGCAGAAGGTAACAGTGAGGAGAGGAGAAAAGGACGATTCCCCTAACTGTGATGGAGTGGGAAACATTGAAGTGGAGAGAAGGTCAGCTGACATGTTGCCTATAGAAACACGGAGAGACAGGTTCTAGTCCTCAGAAACAACTAGCAACAGTGTCTCCAGACTGTGCAGATTGGCCCTCCAGCAGGCAGCCTCAGCCGTGATCCCAGGCACGTGACTAATCTGGAAGCCATAGAGGAGAGAAGCCGATGAGATAATGTGGAGAAAGTTGCATTTGCTTAGCAACTGGTAAGAGGATCTGGTGTAAGGAGATGCCAGTCATGAGAGAAATACTCTGGGTCAGCCTGGAGTAATGACTACTTCAGAAGAAGCAGACCAATGTACTCAAGAAAGGGGAAAGAACTGGAAGGAAAGGAAGGCAAGCAAGTAGCCAATGCCCCAGACTCTAAGAAAAATCTATTTTAAATACATAATGACTTCTACAGATCTTGAATTATATTTCCAACAAAGGTAATAACTAAACTTAGTATACATTTACTATAGTCAAACCCACTAAATACTTTGTATAGTTATACTGGTAACAGCTTATTGGATAACCCTTCACTTATGATTATCTCTATTTTACAGATGAGGAAACTGAGGTTTGGAAAGGTTATGTAACTTGTTCAAGGTCATACAGTTTGTGAGAGGCATACTACGCTTTGACTATATATCTTCAGTCACTGGTTCCTTCATACTATCATGCACCAATAGTTATAGAATTCTCATTCTGACTGGAATATAGCAATGGGCTATGAACTTGAGCTAAGAACACCTAAAATTCTGAACCTAGCTTTAATCCTTCTGGAAGTGGAGAAGCAATTAGCAAGTCAAAAGGAGTTTTGAAAACAATTTAAAAGTTATGATAAGGCAATATCAGAGAGACACAAATTAAAATATTTTAGAATATTATATTGAGAGGATCTAACCAGCATGGCAAAATGAAAAAATATTGTCAGCTAATGATACAGAATCACAAGGAAATTCAGAATAGGAAAAGTTTTTCCTAATTGGGAAACCCTGTAGATTTGTGGACACTTTTCCAAAGGTAGGTTATGGAAAGCTCATTAGCTGAGTCATTGAGAATAAAACCAGACAGAACATTCACAAACGCCCAGGAGCAATTTCTCTCACATTGGACAAAATGACCTAATTGATCTTTTCATCTCCCATTGCAAAGAATCTCTTTATTTTTCTACACAGAATTCCCCAGTAAGTTTGTCATCCTTTTCTCTATTTGGGGGTACCAGAAAATATAAAACTAGAACACTGCGACACCCCAGAAAATTCAAACTGTTATATTGAATTATCCTTAAAGTCTTTCTCTTTTCTGGCAATACAGTAAGAAGCAATTTTTAAAAATTTAAAACATGTAAAAACGATCTCATAGAAATATCCTTAATTGTATATAGCAAACTGGAAAAAAATGCCCTGTGCCAATTTTGAAGATATCTATTCAGCATGATGTACTAAAACAGGTTTGAGAGCATTTAAAGCCAAAATTCCGTTATTTCAGAAATACTGTTTCTCTTTAGCTTACCAGTTCCGTTAAGTTGATTATTCAAACAAACACCCTACTTGTGATAATGAGGGGCTTTCTACATGGACTATGAAATACAGAGCATGAGGCCACCTTCTTGGGAAAAACATGGACATGTGGACGCAGGATCTCACACCTGCTGGCTTCCCTTTCTCTTACTTCTTCTCCACCCCCTCCTTCCCTCTTCCCTTCAACTTCCTCCTCCCTCATCTCTTTCTCCCCTTCCTTCTTTCTAAAAGCACAAATATTCACAATTGTTTTCTACAGAATTCTGCAACTGTGCCACTTTTGTCTGAAACATCCCTGATGACCTCACCTAGGCTCAACTTCAAGCTAAGCCTCTTTTGGGGTTTCAGGCCCAAAGGTCACAGTAGAAAGCCAGCACCAGCTCCTTCCCTTTTGGTGGGCACTCACCTCTTTGGAGGGTTCGGTCTCTCCTCTGTCTTTTGGAATAGGCCCTTCAGACACCACAAGGCTTAGACCAGTGGCCAAACCTACACGTTGAGAACCAGTCCATGGCCATAGTTGATGACACTTTTTAAGTTCCTTAAGAAATGAGCTAGGAACCACAGCAGTGCTGGCCCTTGTAGATTTTGTCTCCAAGGAGTCTGAATGTGGAGGCGCTGAGCCTGGGCACTGAGCCTGGGAGTCGTTCTGCCCACATCTCCTGCCTTGTTCTAACAGGAATCCCGTGAGATACTCAGGCCTTGAAGTCCATTCTGCTTTCGCCTTTGTCCCGGGCTAGCTGAAAGGTTTTTATTTCTCACCGCTCAAAGAACACTTCCTACCAAACCTAGATCTCTCATTTTACCCATATTTCTTCTCTGTTTCCTCTCATCCTTTATACCTTCCCCCTCCACCTTCAGAGTTAATTGGGCTTAGTCCCAACCCTCCTCACTTGTTTGAGACTTATTTTTAACCAAGAGAAATATGAAGAAAAAACATTTTAATAGACCATACGTCCTCAACCTAGATGATCTTTGTTGATGTGTATTTTAATATAAAAACAATATATGTAAATGATCAGAAAAGTCAAGTAGTAGAGAAAGACATTAAATAAAAATGCAAATATATATGACTTACTGTTGAATTCTACACTTGAAACATTGGATTTGGTTAACCAATTTTTATTAATAAATAAAAAAGTTTTTTAAATGAAATCTCTCTTACCCAGGATAATATTTGTTAACACTTTCTCATGCTTCCTTCCAGAAATGAAATTATCTGTATGCCAGAATATATACTCTTTTATTTAAAAAAAAAAAAAAAAAAAAAACGATTCATAGTAAGCTTTTCTGTGGACAGCATCCATGTATTTATTTTTTTAACTTTTTATTTTGAAAGAATTCAGTCTTACAGAAAAGTTTCAAAATTAGTTCATAGGATTCCTGGATACCCTTCACCCAGATTTCCCAAGTGCTGTATGTTAACTTTTGACCACACTTGCTTTATCTTTCTCTCTCCACTTCTCTATTATTATTTTCCTAAACTGTTTGAGGATAAGTTCCAGACATAATGGCTCTACCCCTAAATATTTCTGTAGGCATTTTCTAAAATCAAGGACATTCTCTTCCGTATGTACAATCAATCATGATGTTCACATCGACAGTGCTCATATGTGTGGAGCACTGATATCGAAAGTTTGAGAGGCTGAGCTGGGATAGGACAGTCAGATCCAACTGAATTGCCAACAGGAGCCAGACATGTAATAGGAATCCTTCACACAGGCTGGGTGAGAGGTGTGGTGGACTGGACACCAGAATGAATGGGAGTTAGAGTTTAATGGATACAGTGTCTATTTGAGATAATAAAAGAGTTCTAGAAAAGGATGGTGATGATGGTTACACAAAAATGCAAATGTACTTAGTGCTATTAAATTGTAAACTTAAAAATGACTTAAATGATAAATTTTATGTCATGAATATCTTACTACAATAAAAAATTAAAATATAATAAATCATGTGCAGACCAAATAAGTCTAACTTCAAGCCAGACTGGACCACCTGTTTTTGACTGCTGGTCCAATTAAAACATCATTATCACACAGATAAGGAATTCAGCCCAGAGAGGCACTGACTTATCCAAAACCATAAGACTCACATCAAAGCCAGACTCAGCACCCAGAATTTCAAGCACCCAGTGGGGAATGCTCCCCTTATCCACTCTTGTCCTTGTAATACCAAAGTCAACTCAGGATCCCTGCATCTCAGGTCCAGGGTCACAGACCCCTATCCTAACCCTACTAAGTGGATAAGCAAGAGTGACTTCTCCAGGGAGGGCAGGAGGCTATGGGCTCTCACCTACAGCAGCAGACTGAATAGATACTTAGCAGGACCACAGTCAACTCACAGACACAAAATGCTGAGGCCCTTCAGCCCACTGCAGGCCTTCAGAGCCATGTGTCTCTGCTCTGTTGCCCATGGCCTGGGCCAGCTGGCATACAACACCCAAGTCTTCAGAGTTCCTTCACAACCACTCTTCCCAAACTTCTCAAGCTGAAGTATCTCTCTTGGCCTCTCAAGCTTCTGTCTTTCAGTCATGGTGACATGGCCTTTACCTGCCCCTTGAGAATCCACCACCCAGTAGATAACCCACCACTAACTGGCCAAATAACCAATTGGTATCCACTGGCTAGCATGAACTACCATGGGCAGCTCCTGTCTATCACACAGAATTTTAGTCAGCGTAAGAACTAAAATATAGGGATCAGGAGCATAAATAAATACGAACTAATAATGTCATAGTATTTTGGAATTTACATGGTTTCCTTATACCATAAGATCAATTGATCTTAACAAGAATGCTGCAAGATAAGGTCTTATGAGCATACCCCATCCATCTGGTAAAAAAACTAAGACTCTTTATCACGTGTTGGCAAATTATAACCTGCAGGCCAAATCTGGCCCAGTGCTTGGTTTTGTAAATAAAGTTTTATTGGCACAGCCATATCTATTTGTTTATCTATGGTCTCTGATTGCTTCGTGCTAAAAGGGCAGAATTAAGTAATCAAAACAAAGACTACATGGCCTGCAAAGCAAGAAGTATTTATTTTGTGGCCCTTTACAAAGAAAGTTTGCCAATCTCTGACAAACAACCTCTATAATTAGATGCCTCTCTCCTGGGCATCTAAATTGTGTTGTGATTCTCTTTAGCTGATCACATAATAGCTATTCCTACATGAAAAGTCTTCAAGTTTGAGTCAGTTAACTCTAATACATCAAGACTGTACTTCACTTTATGAAACAAGGAACTAGAAGAATTAAGAACAGGTTTCTGCCTTGGCAGCCAATTAGAACTACCTGGAGAGTGTTTATACTTTTCCACTTGGGGGACCACCCCAAACTGATTAATTATTAAATCACAATCTAATTATCAACTTACAATTTCTATTTATTATTAATTATTAAATGACAATCTCTGAAGGGTGGCATCCAATCATCAGTATTTTGTTTGATGTTTCCTTGTTGTTGCTGTTATTTGTCTCTCAGATGATTCCAATATACAGCCAGTGCCCCACGTTAGAACTCTGTCCTCTGTCTCCCAGGAGATCCCTGATGGGCCATGACACCATATCTTTTAGAACATGGTACTCAGCAGATGAATGTGCTCTGGTTGTCTGACCTCTCTTCTTGCACGTTTGCTGTAATTACTGGCGAGAGTTTAAGTGCACTAGTGTATTTTGGTTGTTATTAGATGAGAGGCATGAATGTTAATTGCTTTTATCAGCAACCTGTATATTTGCATTACTAGCTCTGTTGCTATGGAGAAGCAGCATACGCATTTTTTGAAATGCCAAGTAAGTACCTAAATAGGTTGAAAGAGCTGGAAACCAAATTGTACTGGCGTCAAATTACACCACCTATTGTGTTTGACTAGCCGTCTTGCTCCCCAACCAGCACATCTTCCAGGTGAGTGCGCCTGCGCAGTAGAGACTCTGGGTCTTTTCTAAGACCCCTCTAGGCCTGCAAGGGATCCCCCGCGGCCTGGCCAGACTTGTATTGGAGACAAAAGTTTTCTTTACTCTCTCTGAAAAGGAGGGCGAGGGCAAGCTGTTCTTTAGAACTTTCTACTAGAATGAGATATGAAAGTATATGGAAAGACAACTTTGGACTAAGGTATAACCTAAATCCACATAAAAAGACTGATTTTAATTCATACTTTAATATTTCAAAATGATGTATCCCCTAATAACTGAAATATATTCAGAGTGTATGCCTCGTGACTGAAGAAAATTCGGTTCTGAGCATTCATAAAACTCAGCAGACAGGAATGGCACTGTTGGCGTCAGACGGCTGGGAGGAGGCAGATGGGGGAGGGTTTGGGCATCGGCAGCACCAGGCTTTCCCAGGGCTGTCACTGGCAGCACCATTTGTGTCCTGGTCTTGTCTTGCGGGTGAGTGACTTCACCCTCTGCCAAGTTATCTTAATGTAAATAGGAAGATTCCAAGCACTCTGTGAAATGTGAAATGAATCAAACTTTGAGTGGCCAAGTGGCACTCTCAGATCCTGGCTCCGAAGAGCAGCCTATCTCTGACACAGCAGGCGTCTCCCAGCAGGCTCTGGCTGGGCCAAGTGTTTATACTCCCCAGAGTAACCGTGGTTACCCAAGACAATGCGCCTGCTGGTGCGTCTTCCTGGTCTCAAGCATATGGGCCCTTGCCCTATGAGCAGCTGCCCTCTGCCCAGAGCATCCTTTGACCCCTGCCCCCATTATCTAGGGACTGTCATCCTTCAAGAACCCAGATGATGTCCCTTCACCTCCCTGAGGCTACCCTGCCTCAGCCATCCCAGCTCACAGTGATAATAACAGAACACACCCATGGTTCTTATGCCAGTAGTCTGAAATTCACAAAGCGCTGAAACCCAGTTTTTCATAGTTCATTTGGCAGCAAAATGGGACCTGAATCGCCATAAGGCTCTTTATAGTCTTTATGTATCCTACTTCCTGTGAATATCCATACATTTCTCGGCAGAAATATTAATGTTTGTATTATTGTAAGTTTTATATAGTAAATGTCATATGCACCATATTCTTTCTAAAATCTGAAAAATTCTAAATCCTGAAACACAGGGATTTCAAATAAGGGATTGTAGAGCTATGCTAGTGAACAATTATATAGCTGTTACTATGTGCTGGGCACATTTGTAGGTGCTTTACACATCCAGCTTTCTGCAGCAAAATGTTTTGCCACCAAATTAATTAAAACAAAACTTTATAAGGAGGGAAAGTTACATGTAAATCAGATTGTTGAAGGCGTGTTGGATTTATAGGGATTTGGGCTTTATTTGGTTGACTAGGGGAAGGCATCGAAGATTTCTGAGCTGGAGAAAGGCAGGATCATATTGTCATGGGTTGTTCTGTTCTGATATACCTTCTTGATATGAGGCTATGATCTGGAGTTTAGGAAAATTTATTGATCATTGGGTGTTGACCATTGGTAGATTGGGAGGCAGAACAACCAGTTAAGGTAACATAAAATTTGTCTTGGAAAGGGGTCCTAGTGGACCCCAGAAAGAACAGAGTGAGATTTTAGTTGAAGGACTCTGGGCTCAGGCATGTTCCCAGGACCAATCATTAGGCACAAGAAGCAAAAGAAGTTCCAGCTATCAATTCTGGGAGTGATGGGGGAAGCAGAGCTTGGGGAGGAGGCAGAGTTCTAGTCATCTGAGCCAGGCCACAAGGGCGAGCCTGAATTGTATCAGGAAGGGCTTGGACAGGACAGTGATGAAGGTGTCATCAGTCTCCCTGCTGGCCTTTGGGCTCACTTGGTGGCACAGGATGCCCTCCTCCCCCATGCTCCTGTGGTTCCCTGTACTG
>NW_011888903.1:989730-999703 GCF_000151845.1 Pteropus vampyrus
TCATAAATGGTAGATTTCCTTCCTTTTTATGACTGAATAATATTCCATTATACATATATATACCAGGTTAAACTTTTTTTCTAGGCAAAAGAGACAGGACTCATCATACAAGCCCCGGGTCCCTAGAATAAATCAACACTAGGGAACAGTCGTTCTCCAGACAGTGGGCTGGGCAGAGAGAGAGAACCCACAGAGCTGACACTGGCAGGGGTGATGGGCACTGAGGAAAGAAACAACCCAGTGGTCAGCATGAGGTCTCAGGTCCCAGAGGCAGGAAGAAAGGAATGTTCCATGGAGAAGGTGAGGAGCCATGTTCCGGGAATGACGCAGTGCCTTTCTCAGACAGAAGCTGCCTTTGTGTTTAAGGTAAAATACAATTGGTTTGTTCTAAAGAATAAAAGAAAGAAAAAAAGAAACTAGTTTTCTAGCAAATAGAAGAAGGCAAGAGATGTGAGGTAGTTTGTGGAAGAATGATGAGCAGGTTGGAATGGGGACAGTTCGAAGCAACATGGCGGCAGATGAAACCCTGAAGAGGAAGTCAATGAGTACATAATCCCCTCTGGGGCAAGCAAGCAATGAAAGAACCCCATAGTCCACCACACCTGATGCTCAGCTGCTCACACATCATCCCCCCACACATATCACCTCAACCTTCAGTGCGGTACTGCCACACAGCATCCTGGGTTGCAGTTGCCTGGGGACTTGAAGGAAAAGGGGCTTTGTCCCAACTTGAAGTCAACACCAAGAAAGAAAATGGAATCACCACAGAAGGCAAATTGTGAAAGCCATCAGGAATTCAAGGGACAAGAAATCAGAATGAGAGGTGGTGATAACAAGATCAAAAGCTCATGATGTTTCTGAAATGTAGAGAAGACAAGCCTCATTTTGTTGATAAAGATCCAGCAGTGGCTGGAGAAATGCAGGGGTGGGGATATTTTTATGACATTCCAATTCAGTTCTTGTTAAAAGTCCTCAAATCGAGTTTTCTACCTGGAAAAGCCAGGGAAGGTTATTTAGGCCAGCAGTTTTGCAAATGTATTTTTTCTGCCTCAGAGTAATCCCCCTAAAGACTGTGGCTAAAATAGGTGCAAGCAGCACTGCCAAGGTTGGAAGAAGGCAAGTAGGCTGGACCCAGAGTACATACAGGCTCCTTTCCCCAAGCCCCGAGGCAGGTCCACCCTTCCTGTGGGCTGGGCCTGGGACAAGAGTACAATGGAGGCCTGTTCTTATCTCTTCTTCCTGCTCCCTCCATCCTGCCCCTCTCTGGGCAATGTACACAAGTCTGTGGATACGCCAACCTGCCTGTCCAATCTCTTCTCCTCCTTCCCCTCCTATCCCCTTTGAACAGCACCTGGTAGGTCGGGGGGTCACCTTTCAGGCCTATGTGTGGCTTGGTGGAGAAGTAAGCTCAGAGGTCCTTGAGCAGGGGCTTCCAGGCATGAGGTCCAGGACCATGACCTACAGGAGGGACATGGGCTCTGGGTGGACATGCCTTCCTGACAGTGATACCGCTCACCCTGTGAGAAGGGCTCAACCAGGAGAACAGAGGGGGCCCTTCTAAGCTGTAGGACTTTAGCTAGATCACCAGTTGTTGGGCCTAAGCACGACATTGCTCTAAGGAGTAAGTTTTACAAAGCTGGGATTCAGCCAAGCCTGGAGAGATTGGTGTGGCCAACCACCCACATGTCCCAAGCATCAGGAGTGGTGAATGTATCAGACTATTTGGACCTTCTGACTCTATCTGCATGTGGCAGCTCTAAATGATCCTTCTTACATGTAAGTCTGACCATGGCCTCTCGATATTCCTGCGGCTCACAAAGTCTGTCCAGGTTCCTGATCATGGATCCACCCAACTCCCTACAACCCTTGACACCCCTCTGTGCACTCCAAGTGACAGGCATACAGTTTACTCTCCACACGCTGCCTCTGCACCTTCGCCCACACCGTTCCCACCACTAGAACACCCCTATCTTTATTGATCCGGCTTCTCTGCTCAGCTCGGTGATCTTTCCAGTTGCGCCCCTGCCCCTCTCAATGCTGCACAGCCTCAGCTCTGCCTCCGGAGCTGCCTCTGCTCCCCGCCTTCACTAAACCCCCATCCTCCGGCCACAGCCCCATGCACATTCACCTGCAAGGCCTTACATAGGAAACGCAGAACTGGCACGGACAGATACCAGTAATGTGTGCTGGGCAAAACTAAATTCATGTGGCTTGTATCAGCCAGGGTACAGAAACCCAGTCCTTAGAGAGACACTTCTTCAGAGAAGAAAGGGACGTCTGAAAAGCAGACCAGGCCACTCCATATGGAAACAATCTTCAGGTGCTTACTGCGCCCACAACCAGGTGTTCGTGCAGGTCTCCTAAGCCTGGGCCTGAAATCACCATGTGTGCAAAGCCCTAGGAGCCCTTTTACTGCGCTCAGCTGACTTCCAACGAAAGGTACCTGCTTCTCTGTGCCCAAAGGCTAAGTTCTGGATCTGAGAGTATGTGTCAGGCCCCAGGTGCCAGACAATTAATAGCCCCAGGAGCCTCCCTTCACAGGCTACTCTTAGTCCAGACTCTTCCCCCTCAGATGGGCAGGAGGTGTGAATTTCATATCATTTCCCTGTATTTTGTGTCTTCCTGGGGTTCCACCCCAGCTATCTGCTGTGGTAACTGGCTCAATAGTGTTGGCTACCTCCCTTCCTTGATATCACACCCCGTTCCCTCTTGGCATTCCCTACCCTGCCCAAATAAACTATTTGGACTTAAATCCTACTCTCAGAATCTGCTCTTAAGAGAAGCCAAATCAAGACAGACTGCTACCAAAACCAAAGACTCACATGAAGTATTTGCTTTAACTTTTTTTTTTGCCATCCTGATGTCAATATTCTTTATGAATAATAAAGTTAATGTTTTTATTGTTTTTTAAAAAATAAAATCATTATTTTGTTTTTATATGCTCCATCTGCAGTACAACTGATTGAGTCCTTGTTTCCACCAGAACCATTTCTCCAAGATGCTTGCAGAGCAGACAGCGGTAATTTGAGAGAGGTTTCATGTGTCTATAATGGAAGTAACAAATCCTGGACCGTTCCCCATCGGGCTTGTGGATCTCCATTCCAGAGCTCCTGAGTGACCTCCTTCTGCAGCCCCGCACTAGCAAAACAGCAGCCAGCGCCAAATCAGATACTCTCCAGTGGACTTGCTTTCCTTTTTCCCTCCACTCAAAGGGACAGGCTTACAAAATGAATCTCATTAGCTCCTAGAAAACAGATCCATGCTTCAACTGGCGAAGCGTCCAAATAGTAGCACTGCCTGGAAGGGTTAGCAAGGAAAACCAATCCTGATGATTTCCGGCTCCATTAACAGCAATTGCTCAAGGTGGGGTCGCTGGCTGCTCAAGGTTTGATATGTTTCAGAAACGTAATGGAGCCTCTGTATGTATAGCAAGATACTTAACATTTTAAGAAAAAGCGAAGTCACTCAGTGACAGTACCTATTACAAATACTGCTGCCTGTGATGCTCTGGGAAAGAAACTTTTGCATCCAACATGGCCTGAAGTGAATGTCCCCTTTCCCCTGCATTTGCCACCATATGTTTCTGCTGAGTACTATGAATAAAGGGGTTGATTCTTCCATTTGTGCACTGAAGCACCACTGAAATTAAAATATAATATTTGAACGATAATCATTTGTGACAAGGACACCATATCTATAAAGTATAAAGTATGATCCATCAAAAAGATAAAGCAGTCATGAACCAACATAGTTGCCCTCCCCCAAAGTAAAAGTGTTCAGATTTATGAAGAGAAATTAACAAATCTATAATCATAGTAGATTTGACATGCCTCTCTGAGAAATTAATAGATAAATTAATAAAAGTTATATAAGCTATAAATGTTTTAAGCAATGAAACTTAAGAGCATGATCTAATATTACATATAAATATAAATTTCACTTACCTACAGAAGAAAAATACACTCTTTCAAGTATACAAATCAAAAATTTGCCCCCAAAAAATGTACAAAAGAAGCATTAATAAATGTCAGAGAATTTTCTCTGATAAACTTGCAATTATATTAGCAATCTACATTTAAAGATTGTTTAAATAAATATGTTTGAAAACACTAAAATTGCACTCCTATATAACACCAAGTTAAGAGAAACCTACAATAGAAATTACAAAATATTTAGACTGGAAGCAAAAGTACTTTGATACCTATTAAAAGTAGTTCCTAAAGGAAAATTTATCACCTTCGAGTATGTATTAAAAAACAAAAAGAATGAATCCATGTCAATAGGCCAATCACTCAATTTAAAAGCTTGAAAAAAGAATAATCGAGTAAACTCAAAGAAGGTATAGAATGTAAATAATAAAGATAAGAGTAGGTACTGATGAAATAAGAAACAAATGTATAATAGAAATCAACAAAAACAAAAGCTGATCTTTGAAAAAACTAAGTAGGACAAACATGTAGACAGACTCATTGAGACAAAGAAAAAAAAACTACACAATATATTAAAAAAAAACAAACAAAAAAACAAACAAAAAAACAAACAGAATAAATAATGAAAAATGTTATACTTGATGCAGGAAAGCAAGGATGACTTGAGATCCATCTTGAAAGAGTAAACGTTGTTGCCTACCTATGCTAGGCCAGCAAGAGCGGTGGGAGATCTGGGTTCTTTTATTTTTTCAGATATGGAAAAAATCTGTGTTGAACATGTTCTAATTAATTAAAATATCTCGGAATATTAGTAAATCTTGTAATCAAAATAACTTGTTCTTTGAAATATATAGTTTATAACTGCTGCTGTTGCTTCTATTACTAAATGATTCACAGAGTGTAAAATGTCCTACAAACATATGACCTACAAATTAGAAGAAAGAGATTAAAAGTTCAGTATTTGCCCAGGAAAGGCCTATAAGTTAGAGCAAAGAGCATTAGTGCTGAGTTCTGCCTCCTTTAGTGTGCCAGCCAGTCTAGACCTTGGAAGGAAGCTTCTGTTCATCCCCCAGAGCACTCCGACTCACAGTCACAGCATACAGCCACAGCCCAGCACTCAAGGGCTGCTCTTGCTCACTGCTGCTGTCAGTACCTCCACCAGGGGAGGAGGTTTCTAGCTGTGATGCTTCTGTCCCAGGAAATCATTGGGAGGCTTTTCCAAGAGGCCAAGGTCAACAAAGGAGAAAATGTGTCCATGTTGTTTTTTTTTCTTCTAAAAGTTTATAAAATAAATGAAGGAGAGACAAACAGACAGACAGACAGACAAAGAAATCTACACAGCAATTGGTTGTCTTTAAGGAATCTCTCAAATTCTTAATAATGTTTTATATATCTTTGTGTTGCTACAATATTTAAACTATGAAAATAGTTACTATTCCACTGGCCATTGTGGTATTTGATACCAGGTTTATCCAACACTTGAAAAAATTTTCCCATGATCGCATTCCTGTTTATATTATAAATTGTGAGGAAAATAGAAAAGTTATTACACACTATAAATGAACCAAGTTAGCTCATATTATTCCACTGATACAAGTTGAGCTCAGTCATCCAGTACCCTCCCCTGGGATGGGATTCCAAATGGGTCTGGAACACATTGGGACTGCTGGACCCCTGAGGAGGAGCACTTAGGTGTGGACGGGAAAAGGTGGAAAGGGGAGAGCACTGTACCTTTCCTGCTCCTCGAAGAACACAAAGTGCCAATGGCCCCATCTGTCTGAATAATCTAGCAATGCCTTTCATCATTTATATACCCAGTTCTGAGACACAAATCAGATAAGAACATTTCCTTGAAGAGCAGATAAGCATTGTTTTCTTTTAATGCACATTTATTTTCTTGTCTTTTGTGAAAAGACTAAATCTATTATCCCACCAACAGCTAAAATAAGTGAAAGTTAATTTTTGTTTTTGGAGGCCACTGAGATTCGGGGGTTATTGGTTAGCACAGACTTGACTAATATAGGCACTATAGCTCAAATTAGTATATTTAAGCTGTTGTCAAGAGCAGGACCAAGAAAAAAGAGCACAGGGATAATCAACTTTGAAGGAGCAATAATGATCAGGTACAGCCTGGATTCTCAACAGTAATTGATGGCAGAAAAGTTAGTATACTGGGTCCCCATTGGGAGGTGAGCTTAGAGGATGTTAAAAAATTTTAGATATTTGTGGGATGTTTATTGAAGTTTCCTATTCCAGCACAACATTGGAGACAACCTAAATGCCCACCATGGTTAAGTAAATTGTGGTAAATATACTTTATTACTATTATTTAGCCATCAAAAATTACAATTATAAAGATTATGTAACACTAGAAAATCTTTATCATAAACATGAAGGAAGAAAACAAATGTTTTTGTACAACCATCTAAAAATATGCATATGAAAAAATACTAGAATGGAACATGAAAACAAAACAAAAAAAACTTTTTGCTATTTTAAATACTTAAAATGTTAATTTTAACAACAATCAAAAATAAAAAAATTAATTCATTAAATCAAACTGTTCCAACACCAAAACAAAATGTATGGAGTTTTTAAATTATTGGCAAAATATTTGCAATTATTTTTAAATAGTCCATAATTTTCCTGTGAATTGCTGTGAGGGATTCGACCATTTTCTTGGTTCCTTTTTAAGAAATGCAATAGCTCGCCTTGTGACAATGGTCATGAAGCCACCATGACTTCCTATAAACTGGTTATGCTGACGTACCTAATAAGACCAGAAGTGAGTATTCTTCAGATGGAGAACTATGCACCTTTTTCAAAAAGGACCCTGTAAACAAACTTTGTGTTTGGTTGATGGTTTATTTAGCATTTCTCCATTGAGAACATCTCAACTTCTTGCTTTCTAAAAAAAAAAAAAAAAAAAAGTTTTCACATCTTCATCTGATAGCTACCTTAATCACATATTTCTAGTGTTGTCATGGATTTGTGTTTACAAATAATTGAACTCGAATTTATATATTATTCATGTTCCACACAATTATCATCAGTATGGAGACTTAATGGCATTCATCTCATATCCGGAATGGCCAGACTTCACTCCACTTCGAAGCAGTAAGGGCAGTATCCCCAACTTGCCCCTGCTCTTTGAAGAGTGCACAATGATCGCATTCTCCTTTAGAAGGAGACGTGGTAAGGAAGTGAAGTAGGGAAGGTTTCCATGTTACAGCTCAAGTCCTGAGACTTATCTGCTAACTCCAACTTACATGAGAAATTCCAAGCAAAATTTCTTTTTTTTTAATTTCTCAGTTTTATGAAGATGTATAAGTTTAAGGTGTACAGCATAATGTGACGTACATATATCGTGAAATGATTACCACAATAATTTTAGTCAATGTCCATCTTCTTATATAGATACAAAAAGAAAAAGAAAGAACAACGTTTTTCTCCTTGTGATGAGAATTCTTAAGATCTACTCTTAACTTTCCTATATATCACAGAGCAGAGTTAACTGCAGTCCTGTATTGCACCCTATACCTCAAGTACTTATTATATATATATATATCTTATAACTGGAGGTACGTACCTCTTGGCCACCAAGTGAAATTTCTAAATGGGGAAGGAAGAGATGAAGCAAAATTCATTAGAAGGAATATAATACTTCAAAATTGACTTCCAATGATTTCAGAAATTGATACCTTCATGGAAAGCCAGTTATATCTCATAGTTCAAAGGTGCCAACGCTATTACCAAAGAGAGAATCCACAGCATCCCTGGACATTCAGATTTTCTTAGCATCTTTCACACTACCTACAAACTTCTTACTTGGGAGTCACATGTTACAATATATCCAACTCCTGTGATTTTTGTGTCACCATGGTAATGTCCAAGAATAAGAAAAGATAGACTTGAATTAAATTATTTTATTTTTATTAAATAACAATACTTCTCACTTTTTTCTTACTTTTCCATAGATTTCTAATTCTCAGCCAAGCTTTATTTTTCTGTAACATATTACATGCCATCAAAAATCTACTTTTTAAAACCTGATGTTTAAAAATTCTCTTTGTGTCTAGATGCATGGAGTAAAAAAGAAAAAAAATCAATGTGGTCATTTAAATTTGTTAATCAAAAAACATTAATTATTCAGGGGAGGTTGCGTTACATTATCACAACAAACAACCCTCAAATCTCAATGGCTTAACAATAGTTTATTTTTAAATGATGCAAATTCTATTCCAAATCCAGACAACCCTCCAGAGCATCTACCCTCCATGAGGTGACTTACTATTTAAGGCTGAGAAGCTGCACCTCTGCAACCAATTCATCGAGGGATGCAAGAGTAGTGGAAGGTCTTGCAATTAATTAAATGCTACTGCATAGAACTGTAGTCTTCCCATGTGTCTGGAATAAGAGGGAAAACATATATGTAAGGTTACTAAAAATCTCTGCCACACATAGATAATAAAATTGTGTATAGATGAGATAATGACATCCAACTCAAGAAGCATTCTAAAACTAGGTTAGATTTCTGGTCATCTAGAACAGCACTATCTAATAGAAACATAATGCAAGCAATTAATCTGAGTCATGTATATAATTCTAATAAAATACTAAGGGTCACATGGGTCATAAATGATTGAGCTAGTTAGTATTCCAGACTATGTCTAACTCCAAAGCCCATGCTTTTTCAACTTCTTCCCACATAGAAATTTAGAGTTAAAAGAACAAATCTGAAATCGAAGAACTATTTAGTGAGCAATAGTATTCTACCCTATAGCCTTATTATTTCCTCTAGAAGATGTTTAATTTTATCTGCTCTATAATTAGGACTTGATAGAACCAGTATTTTATTCAACTTTTTAAAAAGTAAATCCTTTCTTTACCTTCTTAAATATGTTTCTTCTCAGGGCTAGATGTGGCAGAAGTGGAACAGACAGAAAGAGAAACTGAATGGGGTAGGTAAGGCACTAAGGTCACTAGTTTAAAACTTAGTGACTCAAAATAACCATTTCATTATATTTCATAATCTTGTGGGTCAAGAATTCAAGCAGTGCTTAGCTGATCTTTTCTGTTCCACATGGCATCAACAGAGGTTACTCAGGGGTGAATGAGATGATCTGGATGGCTAGTTCAAGATACATTGCGGTGGGGTAAATGGAAGGCTTGCTCAGCTAGGACCACCCATCAGAGCACCATGAGCCCCATCTCTAGCATGGCAGTCTCAGGGTGGTTGAAATTCCTTCACAATAGCTCAAGGATCCAAGAGAGAAAGTCTCAAGTTGCTGGGTAGAAGTTGCAAGGGTTCTTTACGCCTACTCTTAAAAGTCCCAGAGCAACACTTCCACTATATTCTATTGGTCAAACAAGTCATTTAGGAAGATTCAAGGGGAGGGGAATTAGACTCCACTTCTCAATGGGAAGACCATCAAAGAATTTGGAGCCATCTTTAGCCTACCACAGACAGAAAATACAAACAGTAGCTTGAGCAAGATAGATATTTATTTCTCTCATAAAAGTCTGGATGGAAGCAATCTAGAGTGGGTATAGGACTTTAAAGTGTCATGGACCTAAACCCCTTCTATCTTGTTGCTCCATTTTGCCTAAAATATTGGTCTAGAGCCAGGATTGGCAAACCACAAGCTTACAAGCAATATCTGGCCCACAGCTTGTTTTTGTAAATAAAGTTTTATTGAGACACAACCATGCTCATTTATTTACATATTACCTATGGCTGCTTTCACATTACAATGGCGGAGATAAGTAGCTGTGACAGAGACTCCTGCAAATATTAAAACATTTACTATCTAGCCCTTTACAGGAAAAGTTTGATATTGGCCTAAGACAATATCTAAATGTCGTCCATATTACTTCTACAAAGAGAGCTGGGGGATATCTTTATTCTGGGAAGCCTTGTTCCCTCAAAAATTGGGAATTTTCTATGACTATACAACATGGAGAATTTATAAACTGAAGCAAACTCACAGACTCTGCCACCAAGGCCCAACTGTAAGAGCTAAGAGGTTAGAAGGCAGGACAGA
>NW_011888903.1:999753-1010276 GCF_000151845.1 Pteropus vampyrus
CAAGAGAGAAAGTCTCAAGTTGCTGGGTAGAAGTTGCAAGGGTTCTTTACGCCTACTCTTAAAAGTCCCAGAGCAACACTTCCACTATATTCTATTGGTCAAACAAGTCATTTAGGAAGATTCAAGGGGAGGGGAATTAGACTCCACTTCTCAATGGGAAGACCATCAAAGAATTTGGAGCCATCTTTAGCCTACCACAGACAGAAAATACAAACAGTAGCTTGAGCAAGATAGATATTTATTTCTCTCATAAAAGTCTGGATGGAAGCAATCTAGAGTGGGTATAGGACTTTAAAGTGTCATGGACCTAAACCCCTTCTATCTTGTTGCTCCACTTTGCCTAAAATATTGGTCTAGAGCCAGGATTGGCAAACCACAAGCTTACAAGCAATATCTGGCCCACAGCTTGTTTTTGTAAATAAAGTTTTATTGAGACACAACCATGCTCATTTATTTACATATTACCTATGGCTGCTTTCACATTACAATGGCGGAGATAAGTAGCTGTGACAGAGACTCCTGCAAATATTAAAACATTTACTATCTAGCCCTTTACAGGAAAAGTTTGGTATTGGCCTAAGACAATATCTAAATGTCGTCCATATTACTTCTACAAAGAGAGCTGGGGGATATCTTTATTCTGGGAAGCCTTGTTCCCTCAAAAATTGGGAATTTTCTATGACTATACAACATGGAGAATTTATAAACTGAAGCAAACTCACAGACTCTGCCACCAAGGCCCAACTGTAAGAGCTAAGAGGTTAGAAGGCAGGACAGACATAGAAGACCAAACACAGGCAATAGGATTTAATCCAGGCACCCTTTCTTATCCCGATCTGTTCTGTCAGGTGAGTAGAGCACAGCGAGCAGGAATCCAGCCCAAGCAGAGAGATATCAGCATGGGAGTCTATCAGCAGGTAGCTGGGTCTCACTCTCGACTCATGAAATGGAAGCTTGAGTAAACTCATTTCTGCAATAAAAGGACAGGATTTCGGTACAGAGAGACTGGAATCAATGTTAGGTTTCCAGAGCAACTGGAATACTGAGGGAAAGATAGGAACCCATTTGATCTAATAGTGCTGAAAAATAAAAGCTCGTTCCAGCAATGAGGGCGACACCTAGGTTATGAGGAGTCAAGCACAAGCTTGGAGTCACATGTGCACATGCTCATAGTTCACAGGCAATATTTCCTAAAATCTTCACAAGGTCTGTGTGGATCCTTAAAAACCAGGAAGGGCAGAGCCAGCAGAGGTCACATGTTCCTTATCTTGAGGGGAGGAGATGGCAGAGTCCACCAGTGAACCAGAGACCCCAAGTTGGTACTTATCATTCTATTATCCACATTTGCACTTTTCTTTTCAACTATTCAGAAAAAAAAAATGTCCAATGGTGCCAAGTTTTGAAACCAGGTAGTCATTAGCATGAGTGAAATTGACATTGATCACAGACTAGTCCTTTTAGGATTTCTTTTATATCTTCAAAGTCCAATCTTCCTGTCCCATCTAGGATATTTTAAAAAATACACCCAAAGAATACTCTTTCAAGTGCATTGACACTGAAGCTAGATGATTACTATCCTGACTATTAATTACTATTATGGTTACTATTGGCATAATTTCTATATTATTCTGCGTGCCAGTCCAATCCCACATCTAGCCACTGCAGCCAGTGCTGTGTTTTGCCTGGAAAACAAATGTCCACATGTGGTTATGGGCAGGTACAGACACTAAAGACAGCAGCCATGCAGATCTAAGCAGAGTTGAGTATGTTAGAGAACAGGTGATTAGATCAAAGGCAGGTGAGCAGGTCCAGAAACTTGCTGAGGAAGCATAGTTTCATGAAAACATTTATCTCAGTGATGCCTAAGAAATCTCAGCCCAGGTGTAAAGAGAAATGTGAAGCATGCTTTAAAGAGCAAAGCTGGGCCATGATGAAGGACAGAGAAACTAAGGCATTTACCATGGTCCAACAGAGAGCAATAAGACCGTTCTCAAAAGGAATTTAGACAAAACTCAGAAAGTGCACCTAAACCATCTTGAGCATGCCAAACAGTTGATTTTTTGTATAGTATTTGATTTTTTGTATAGTATTTGATGTATATTTTGATGTATATTTTTAGTGCTGAATTTTCTACAATTCACACTGCATTAGGGTAGCTAGTGCACATGGTTTTTTCCCTTCTACTAGGTGGTAAGTTCCTCGAAGACAGGGGGTCTACATCTTATTTATGTGATTTCTTCCATGCCGAGCACAACATCTATAACACAGCAAGTTTTAGTAAAAAAATTAATAATAATAATAATTAATAATAATAATAATTGAATTAAAGACCAAAAGGAAACATTTTTAAAGACTCAGAGTTTTAATAAATCTGAGTGTAATAAAAATAACAGTTCACAGCAAACAGGAAGATGAAGCCCAGGAGAGAATGTGGCCGTGAATGCCCCAGGTGGCTCTCCGTGCACACTTTCAGAGCATACTTCCAAACAGACACAAGCACATGCAGAGATATCTTCACACAGAAACAGACCCAGAGATGTCTCCACAAGGATGCAAACGCACTCAGAGCATGCCTCCACACAGATGCCAAACCTTTCTTGCAGAGAGTTTCAGTCCTTCCAGAGATGTCTTCTGCCTGCCTATGAGGGTTCAGATGTCCCCTAAGAGGGATAATATTGATCTTTGAGAGGTAACACATATATCCCTATCTTTATAAAAGGTAGGTATTATAGGAAGTGGATGAAATCATGACAGTGTTGGGACTGCCTGGGCAAAAAAGGAGCTGGAACTTGAGGAATTCAGCTCATACCCATGGCAGCCTGATGTCAGGGTTCCTAGGAGGCCAGCAGGTTGTAGGGGTCCCAGCAGGTGTTAGGATAACCTTGGGTATTATACAACTGGAGAAGCAGACAGCCTGGCACTATAGCAGACATTTGGAACAAGGGAGGCAAACTCTAGATTAGGGGAATAATATTGGAATCTAAGTGTACATTGCCAACACAAATGGTATAAAGTAAAAAAAAAAAAAAAAAAAAGCAAAAAAGATGGAGGAGGGCAATCTCATTTATGGGCATTGATGAAATGGGTCAACACCAATGTGAAACCCAAGTTGCCACAGAGATGAGCTCACAGAGAAGAGAACTCTGTGAGCATCTGGGAAAGTAGTTCAGGGTCTACAGGAGAGAAAAGGCCACCTGTGGCTTCAGATGACCTTGGAAAGTAACAGAGCATGAATCAGGGTAGACTATTTATTAAGGAACAACCAGCGGATCTTGGGGACTTGGCTCAACTAAAGTTTATATTTTGTTCATGTGGGTCAGTAGAGGAGGAGCTGGTTTGGGTGGCTTGCCTCATAGCATCATCCAGAAACCTGGGACCTCCTTCCATATTTTTTCTCCATCTTCAAGTCTTATAGTCTTCCACTGGATTCTCTACATCTGGACAGCAAAAGAGGGAAGGAGAGAGCATAAAAGATCACATTTGGGAAGTTTTTTAGAGTCAAGGCCTGCCAGACCTCATTTCTGTTCACATTACCAGACTTGGAATCTTGGCTGAGGAGGAAGTCTCAGAGGGAAAAAAAGTGGGATTGGATGAACACTTAGCAGGAGGCAAGTCAAATCAGCAGCTCCTGGAGAATAAATATGACTTGGAGAACGTGAGAGAACTGAGGCCTGGAGTGGAAAGAGGCACCGTGGAATAAGAAAAGATCAAAGAACAGGAAGCAGGGGGGCACTGGTGGCATAATGGCTTATGATCATGACACACTGGGTCACTCACAAAGGATTGGCATGTGCCAGGACTGAACAAGACAGAGCTGTAGATGGCATTGGAAGAATGAGAGGCATAAAGTCTTTGGAGGACCCACACAACAACAACAAATACAAGGGACAGGGTACATTTCCATAGATACAAGCTCCTGTGGTGTGTGTGTGTCTGTTGTAGAGAGTGACTCAGACAGCTACTGCTGACTGGTGGCTCCCAGTACAGAGAAGAGTGAAGATGGCTTAAAAGAGCCAGAGAAGCAGAGAAAAGAGATAGTAGAATGAAATTTCTAGCCACTTCCCAAATTCAACATTTGTAACCAAGACTGTCAAGAGACTGGGAAGCAGCACAGAAAAGTCTGCACGTCTTTGTGTCCCACTTGTCTGTTCCCAGTGGCTGTGAAGGAGTGGGGTCTGCAGATTCAGGTACTTGTCACCTTTGAGGTACTTGTCACAATTGACACATGTGTTATGTGGTGCCTTTCTGTCCATAAATTCTGAATGTGCCTTTGTATTTCTCATGGTTCCAGAAATGCCTGGAAAAAAGTAGAGACCATGCTTAAAACTAATAACCTAAGGGGAGTCATGAAATATTGCAATTGCCAAGTTTATTTGGTGGGGGGAAGGTCAATTAGAAATAGACACATTGTCTCTTTATCAGAAAGTCAGTTGGTTCAAACCACTCCAAATGAAAATGGTTTCTCAGGCTATGTCTATTTTCTGTCTTCAGCATTTCAAAAGTCCCAGATAATTTAAGGGCAATTAACTGGAGTCTTCCTTCTTTTCAGATTTCAAAGCTTGTCTCATCCACTCTTGGCTAAAATAGAGCTCCTCCAAAATCCATTTGTCAGAAGTTTTCATGTGAGTAACAATGGCAAAATCAAGACAACGTTTTCAAAACTTTGGGAAGAAACCAGGTCATTAATGATACTGAGCTTTGTTTCCCTGTCAGCCAGCCTGGCAATGCACTTAGGGAAGGTAAGAGCTAAAGGATCAGCATGGACCACAGGCATTGTCCCTGTAAAGTGGTGTAAAGTCCTAAAGGGGTTCCCTGAGGGCCAGTGCATATGTACTTTATTTTGTTGTAGTTCCCACTCTCATTACAGGCATTTCTTCATCAACTATTATAGCGCCACAGAATGAGATTCCAGAAGTGGTCAAGTGATGGCCAGTTTCCAGAATGAATTCCTTTTTCATTCATTTCCAATCTGCAAAACTCTTATGAACTAAACAACACAACATAAGAGACACACTCCTGGCCTGCACCCCAATGATTCTCAACTGAGGGCAATTTTGCCCCCTAGGGGACATTTAGCAATGTTCAGAGACATTTTTAATTGTTACTATTGGCGGGGGGGATGCTACTGTCCTCTAGTGGGTAGAAACCAGGGGTGCTGTTAAACATCCTACAATACACATGTCTTAGCTCAGGCTGCCATAACAAAATACCACAGAATGCATAGCTTAAACAATGTACATTTATTTTCTCACAATTCCAGAAACTGAAAAGTCCAAAATCAAGGTCCAGAAGGGTTTGGTTTCTGGTGAGAGCTCCCTTCTAGGCCTGTATACAGCCACATTCTTGGTATATTTACACATGGTACAGAGAGTCTTGTGTAAGGTCAGTAATCTCATCATGAGGAACCCATCCTCATGACCTCAACCAGCCCTAATCACCTCCCAAATACCACATTTCCAAATATCATCACATTAAGAATGAGGACTTCAACATAAATTTGAGGGGAAACAAACATCTAGTCCATAAGAGCACACAGCAAAGAATTATCCAGCCCAAAATATCAACAGTGCTGAGTGGGAGAAACCCTACAGCACCCTAACATGTACCACTTCTGATGTCCATCAACCATCCTAAGAAGGTTACTACTCCTTAATGTCAAAGCTACTCAGACAGCCTCTCATCAGTTGAATTATCTCATAAAGGAAAATAATCTTGTTATTTATAATCTAATGGAAACCACTGAGTGATTCCACACAGGAGTTTTCTAAAGCAGAATGACTGCTCCTGTATGAACTCGTACTCACATAGCTGAGGGTTTCTCTTTGGGAACTTCTTCCACCAAACCTTAGAGAAACAAGGGACATTTATGCTTCACCTAGATGTATATATATCTCTGATTTTCTTTCTTTCTTGTGAGATGCATGGTGGCATGTGAATGGACATATGGGCCATTGAATGGACATATGAGAGTGAGCATTGAATGTGAAGATCTTTGTATCACATGTGTCTCATGACCTCCAAGAGCATGCACTCTGAAAGAGGTACTGAATGACGAAGTATACAAAATGACTCTCAGTCACTCTGGTGCTGGCACGATAGAGGCTATTCATGGCCCAAGAGAAAGAACTTCTGCTTGTCAAGACTCACCTGGCTAGTGCTGCTGCCAAGCACCCAGTCTGCCAGCAAGAGAGGCAGAAACTGAGCCCCCAATGTGACACCATTTCCTGTGTCTTTTTCATAGTGTTAAGTTGACTACATTGGTCATCTTTCATCTTGGATGGGCCAGTGGTTTGTTCCCACAGGAATAGACCTAAATTCTGGGTTTAGCTTTGTCTTTCTTGCCTGCAGAGCCTCAGATAGCACCACTATCCCAAGGCTTTTACAGCATTTGACCCAGTATGGCATCCCACATAGCATAGCTTCAGACCAAGGAATCCATGTTACAGCAAAGAAAGTGTGGGCCTAGGACCATGACCATGAGATCTACTGTCCCCACAACATATTGACCTTCAATATGTCAGGCTGATGGAGCACTGGAATGGCCTGCTAAAGGCACAACAAAGGGTCCAGCTCAAAAGCAACACTCTGCAGGAGACTGAAAAAAAATGGTGTAGATGTTAGACTCTGTTCATCCCTCTGGTGACCAAATCAAAGTTGTGATGGAAAGCAGGAGCAGCAGCAAGGAAAAATCACCTGGGATCTAGAGAAACAAGCCATACAACTAGAGAGAAATCCAAGAAAGCACCCTGCAACATCAGAAGGTAGGATGGGGCAAGGACGAGGGGCTGCAGACACCTCTTAAAGGGGCCACATCCACGAGCGGATTTTCCTGGTGACAGACCTGCTCGCTGTGAGCACCAGCGATGTGTTGGCTGCACAGGGGGCAACAGGGACTTACAGGGAAACATTGTCGGAGTGAGGGCCAAGGCGAGACCCACACTGTACAGAAGTGCCAGCAGTACCCATTGTTCCCTGTTGAGCCCTCCCCACTCCCAGTGCGCAGACACAGCGCAGCCATAGCTGTGGTGTCATCAAGCTGGATAACAGAGGTAGCTCCGCCCAGAGGATTCCCTGAAACCCCACCTCCCCCAACTCAAAGCCCCACCCAAGCCACATTTAGGTATATCCTCAGTGAGTCAGGTGCTCCTTGCTGAGCAACACCTAGACTCACACTGGAAGCAGCTGGCCTCAGTCTCTGGTGTGGCCTTTTGAAGCAACTATCAGCACAGCATCTATGGATTGCTTACTGAATCTTAACAGGTTGCCCTGGAGGGGTAGAGGCTTGGGCTAAGTTTGGCCTGCAGCTGAACCCCTCTCAGGACTGTGCCACTAGCCAGACTCTACTTCACAAATCCACACTAATAAGACTGGGAAACTTAAAAGCTTTGCTTAGTACATAGAAACAGACACAAAAGGCAACCAAAATGGAAAGACAAAGAAGCAGAAGCCATATGAGAGAACAGAACAGAGATCGAGATATAATAGAGTCGAGAAATCTAACAGATGCAGAGTTCAAAACACTCGTTATAAAGATGCTCAATGAACTTTTGGGAAGTGTAGGGAACTCCAACAAAGAGATAAGAAACATAAAAATGGAAATGGAAATTATAAAAGGGAATCAGTCTGAAATGAAGAATACAGTATCTGAGATGAGAAGTATATTAAATGGAATAAACAAAGGAATAAACAAAGTGAAGAAAGAAAAGGATCAAACGCCCTATCTAGATGACAGAAAAGCCAAGGACACGCAAGCAGAATGGCAAGAAATAAGATGCCAAGATATAAAAATAATTTAAGGAGCATATGGGACATTATTAAGGGTCCAAATATCCATCTGATTGGTGTAACTGAAGAAAACCAAGATGTTGAACAGCTGTTTGAAGAAATAATGATGGAAAACTTCCCGAACCTGGTGAAGGAAATAGACATAAAAACCCAGGAAGCTCAGAGAATCCTAAAAATCAGGGATCCAAAGAGGCCCCCACCAAGACACATCGTAATTAAAATGCCAAAGTTTAAATACAAAAAGAGAATCTTCAAAGCAGCAAGAGAAAAACAAATTACTTATAAGGAAACACCCATAAGACTGGCAGCTGATTTCTCAAAAGAAACTATGCAGGACAGAATGGCTTGGCAAAAATTATTCGACAGGATAAAGACTCAGGATCTGCAACCAAGGATCCTTAATCCAGCAAAGCTATCATTTAGAGTTGAAAGACAGATAAAGAGCTTCCAAGACAAAAATGAACTAAAGGAATTTATCACCACCAAGCCAGTATTATAGGAAATGTTGGAGGGACCTCTTTAAGAAGAAGAAAAAATATTAAAAACTCATTTCAGATTAAAAGACACACACAGACTAAAGGGAAGGGGATAGAAAAAGATATTGCTTTGATGGACCTGGAAGGTATTTAGTCAGAGAAAGATAAACACTATATAATTTCACCTATATGAGGAATCTAAGGAATAAAAAGAACAAACTAATCAAAAACAGACTCACAAATATAGTGGACAATTTGGTGACAGGGGAAGGAGGGTTTGGGGGGCTGGGAGAATGGGGTGAAGGGTTAAAGAAGTACAAATTAGTAGCGGATGGATAGTCACGGGGCTGGAAGACGGCATAGGGAATGCAGCTAGCATTAATATGTTGGCTTGGTGGAGGGTCAGGGAAGGGAAGGAGCAATTGAGGGGATCATTTTATGCACTATATAGATGTCTAACCAGTTTACTGTATACTTGAAACTAATTAAAATAAATAAATTTAAAAAAAATTTTTAAATGAAAACAACACCCTGCAAGGACAGGGTGCTATAACCAGGGACACAGGATATACGATAATTTACAGACCTTTATATGGCACAGTACCCACAAAAGAAAGAATATGTAAGTTTAAGAATCAAGGGGTAGAAAGTAAGAGTGGCCCAATGGTTCCACTTGCCATCACCCTCAATGACCCACTGGGGAAGTTTTATTTTCCATGCCCACAAAACTGGGACCTGCAAGGCAACAAGTCTTAGTCTCCAAAGGGACATATGTTCCCTAGGGGAGCATTGCAAGAGTTTCTGAATTGCAAGCTGGACAGCCGCCTGGGCAGTCAGGAGAGGAGTCACCATCCTGACCTGACCACCGGGCAGAGGGGCCGCTATTCCACACTGGTGGCAGAAGGGAATAGGTGTGGACTCCAGGTGACCCACACTGGCCCCCCTTTGTGTGTTCTTTTCTAGCTATGACTAGACATGAACAGATACAGCCAACCTAGCTTGAGAGGAGTGAGTGACCATGGCCTACAATCCCTCAGGAATGAGAGTCTCAGTCATGCTACAAGGTGAGGAACCAAGACGACAGAGATGGTGGCTGAGGGAGAGGGGATCCAAGACCAAGAGTAGAGGAGGTAAACCCCAGGACCCACCACAGCAGTGGATATTGTAATGTGTCTCACAAGCCTCCCTGCTCCAGGATTCCCCTAGGAAGAGAGAAGCACCCGAGCTCCCCAAGAGTATGAGGAAGTCCATCAAGTGGCACAGAGGTAGACAGAGGGACAACAGACACATGGCCCATTCTCAGGGAGCATGATTGTCTGACAGGTAGGCCTGGGCTGCAGATAGCAGCTTCACTGAGGTCACATCTGTCTGGGGGCAGCTCACATCTGACTGATGAGATAGGAGTGGAATTGAGCCTCTGAGGGTGACTCTGGCTCCAATGTTCCCTATCAGGTTGGCTGAGGCTCTGTCAGGCCTACCCTGTGGTCTAGCTCTTTCTTCTGCCCAGTCGCACTTCATCTTTCTTTCTACAGCAGCTCTTCTTGCACTCAAACTCTATCCCAGCATTTGCTTCCAGACAACTCAACTACAGCACGAGCCACTGGATTTTGTGGCAAGTTGTTCCCCCAATAGCCACCTATCAGGAGTATAGGAAGTGGGAAGGGGAATTCTGTCTGCACTACCCCCAACATAGACCCCAAGGATTGAATGGGAGAAGCGCTGCAAAAGGGCAGCCTGCGGCCTGAGAGATATTCGCAGAAGGGCTAAGTGAAACAGTTTCTAGTCAGACATACTGAAGCATTGATGTGAGTTGAAAAATATTTTCTGTAAAGGGCCAGTTGGAAAATATGTTCTATTTTATATCGACTCTCTTACAACTATTCAACTCTGCTGTTGTAGCACAAAAATAGCCACAGACAATAGGTAAAACCATAGTTTGGCCGTGTTCTAATAAACTCTACACACCAAAATAGGCCAGATTTCGCTCACAGACCGTAGTGCTGACCCCTCCCTCTCCTACGACCACTGTTTGGTTGGAGAAAATGTAGACTCACTGCATGAGTATGAGCTCTCCTCCTTTTAAGTGCTTGCTGGTGTGAGTCCTTCTGCCCCCTCTGCCTCAAGCCTCCTTCAAGTAACTTTACCATCAGAAGAGGGGCAGGGTTTCTATCCTTGAAGGATGGAGGCAGGGAAAGTAGTTTTCAACTCCTTTTTGACCATGACTCACAATAAGAAATACATTTTACTTTGTAACCTCGTATA
>NW_011888903.1:1011266-1030950 GCF_000151845.1 Pteropus vampyrus
TTTGTGATGGCCAGGCCTCTGTCTGAGCAGATGACCAATAGCTACGACAGTGGCTGTCACAGGCAAACTCAGGAGGTACTTCTGTATGGCCACTGGCTGTGCATACTTGGGGAGTTCCCCCTTTCTGTTAAAGGCTGACACCAATTTTTATATGCAATTCAGCATCTGCATGTGTCCTGAGTGCCCAGAAACCTGAGCATTAACACAGGTCAGAGCTCAGAACTTACACCTCCTGGGAACACTGGCCTCCTGCTGTTTCATCTCAGTCCCTCACTAGATTTCTAAGCAGCACCTTACAAGTAAGTGCTCAATACAGCTGAGCATGTGGTTGGGACAAAGCAACTATCATAGTAACAGAAGTTAATTATGAAAATGTAAGTGAACCAAAAGAACTTCAAATCCCAACCTAAGTACCAGAGAAGGGATTTTCTTAATCCAATGCAGCTTTCAAATACCCTCCCAAAAGGTTAACTAGCAGAGTGAGTCAGAAGCTCTCAGAGCTATCTGTGACCTGGGTATATCTGACCATGCTTTCCTTATGTGTGGTTGGTGTCGTATATGGCAGCGTTTCTTATGATGTTAACAAACATGAAGGTATCTAAAATCATGACATAACTGATTTGAGTGCATTTCAATTCTTACCAAGATAGAGAAAATCAGACATCATCTCTCTCCCTTCCCTTCCTGTTCACCTCCCTTATTTTGATGACTTCATTTCAAAATGCCCTGAACAGACATATATAATCTCAACTTTTATTTCAAGAAGTGGGATTCAAGGAGAGATTATCTGTGCCTTGCTATTTAAAGCGGGTGGTCCTGTAACATGAAAGTTATTAATAGAAGTTTCCAACATTCTCCAAATTACTTTTTACTTCCTTCATACTCATTGCTCAAGCCTGAGCATTTAATTCAAATGCCAACTAATCATTAAAAATTAGTACAAAATGAAGTAAATAATTATTTTTCATGCAGGATGAATTTTAAGATGCACAGACACAGTTTCTTTGTCTTCTCTATCTGAAACCAAACAAGCTGTGACAGAAATTTCTCTGACCCTCATGAAGATGTCAGTAAGTGGAACAATGCCCTTCCCCACCCCCAATCCCCACCCTAAGTTAAGGGCATGTTGCTTTTCTCAAGAAAATGCAATCTGTCCAAAGGCTAGCCTCTATACTTAGATCCAGAACACAAGAAAAGAGACAGCTAGAAATTGATGCTTCAGAATCCGCTCTTGACTCAGCATCAGCAATCAATGGTCCAGCAAATGAGCTTTGTTTGGCAGGTTGCCATTTTGGTTTTGTACATTTTTAGACTCTGCAGTGAATATTAAGGCCTTGTTCTTGAAAGCCAATAAATGTATGGCATCTAAATATTTTTTGTCTTTGTTTTCCAGGGCAAATTATCGTGTGAACATAATGAGCCTTAGCAATGTTAATGGCACTCCCCTCCCGCTCCACTAAAGATAATGTGAGCATCTTGCTGTGGGAGGAACCTGGAGCAGAAAAACATTGGCTATGGGGAGAAGGGCCTGGCCTACTGAGGCCCGACCAGGGTATGTGGAGGGAACTGTGCAGCCACCAGTCCCCAAGATAGTGAGGGGAACTCAGAATTGAGCTAAATAATATGGGCAGAAAGAGGACCAAGAAGGCCACTTCTCCATTGCGATCTATCAGGTCTCCACAGCTCAGAAGGCCAAAGGACCGCTGGCTCCAGTCATCACCCCCTGTGAACATTTGTCGGTAGTTTAGCTTCTTAAAGCACTGTCAGTAACTCGCTAGTTTATTCCCACAGCAGCCCTGTAGGAACTGCTTGGGGCTTCAACTGTGCCAGTTATAGTTGAGCATGAGAGTAATACTGACCACATCACATTGTTGGGAGAGGAGTAAATGGGAGCCTGGTACACAATAAATATGCAATAGATGTAAGAACTTCCCAAGAAAGAAACAGCACTGTCATTAGTATTTCGATGTGAATTTGCTCGTTGGTTACTTTCTTCTTTCATAAGAGGGTCTGTGCAGAATGATAGCACCAGCTCAGGGCTTGGAAGAAAGGGTGGAGGTGGCAAGAAAGGGGACAGAAACGTGTAAGAGGAAATGGAGGGTCGTGGAAGACAAACTTGGCTTAATCTAAGTGTTTTTCCTCGTGCTGGAGGATGGGGAAGCAGAGCCAGAAGGTTGCAGAAGGAGGAGGGGTAACAGGAACATAATATGGGATGACTGGACCTCAGCCAGGAACTTGGACTCAGGAGAGGGTACCAGTGTTGTAAAGGGAAGGGAGCAGCAAGCTGCACACCTGGGTGGAGGCCAAGGAGTGACAGCTTCACGAAGCACGCCCCTAGGGGCTGGGCCAACACGGAGTGAGGGGCTGGGGAATGGGAATCAAGTGCTGTGAGTCAGGGATGTTTTATAATGACCAAACTGGGGGGAAAGAGACCTGGAAAGAACTCTAAAATCACATAAATCAATTTTCATTTACATTTTACAGAAACTGATGCCAGGTGGTTAAATGACTAGTCCATGTCACAAGGAAAAGTTAAAACTCAAATTCAGGTGCTTCCATTTAAATCTTACAACCCAGAGCTCCTTCATAAATAAATAAACAAACAAATATAACTAATACAAAAAATTTAAGTCACAACTTATATTCGAATTTCTCAATAATGTAATCAAGAGCAAAGTGAGTTTAAGTCTGAACACAGGGTTCCAATACTGGGGATTGAAATCATAATGGTCTTCATGCCTTCATTATCTGTCAGGGAGAGGCTCAAAGGAAAGGGAAGACTTGGTTATTTGCATTCATTTCATTATCTGAAAAATATCAACACGTACGTAAGTCACACTGGGCTCTAAGGGTTTATTTTACCACAAGTAGGCAATGCTTGTGAACAATTTGAAAGTGGGAATTCTCTGGACTTCCTAAATATGTTGGCTGCTATTAAGTTGAATTTATTTATCAGGCCATAGTAATAAAAAAAGTGAACTTAGGAAAATAAACAGTAGAGAAAAGAAACAATGTCGTAAAATTAGTTTGTGTCTTTTAGACAATTTATGAGAAAAGGTGAAATTTTTCACATGCTCAGTGACATTTAAAATGTTGATATGTCCTGCCACGTCACAAGGTGGGAGAATCAGAGAACTCAAATATTGATGGTCTCCTCAGGGACCCAGTAGAACAAAACCTCAAGGAGAGTCAAGTCTTAGGAGATTCCAGAAATATGCAGAAGAATTCCTCTGCGTGACTTTCTTTGATAAACCCAAGGTTGTGTAATCGAAATGACTTATTGTTTTCCCAGGAGTATGGCTAGCACCCATGTTAACAGTGGCTAGAGTGAAGCTGCATCCCCCAGTAAGAATTCCTTCTGTGATAAGGGCTTCCGTTGCCCTACGGGTTGTGAGGTCTCCCATTAACTCAAAGGTCAGTGAAACACTTTGAGTTCTCCTGCAAAGCAAGTGCTCTGGATGTGAGTAGCAATGATTATTAATTGAGTCAGGAAGAGAGTTTTCATACTTCAAAAACAAACTCCTCTGCACCCTTAGATTTGATGGATGAAATCAGACCAGGGTGAGTCTCCCACTGTTTTCTACCATTTGGCCACTCCACGTTGGTCTATGCACTCAGACTAGTTGACCCATCCAACATGTGTGAAAACAACTCCCATTTAGGTAACCTTCATTTCTCTTTTATAATTTTGCAAAAGTCAAGATAAACTTTCTAAGCTAGATACTACTCAGCTTGTGCATTCAATAAATTACTCATCAGATGTGAAAGGAGTTCAGGTCTATATCTAGTTAATGTTTACCCTACTGGCTCTGCCCTATGACTGATCTTTTTATGTGCTTTCTCCTTGAGAGCTGAAAACTAAACAGAAACTATTTACAAACCAAAGAGGCCTAAGCGGACATCTCTCTCGGCAGGGGGCGAGGGCCCCACTATGAGGGAATGGTGTTTGCCAACTTGGCCTATCCCCATTTCTCTGACCTCTGCTGTCAGCCCTTCTCCAGCTTTAGTGAAAATTCTATACTCAACTGACAGAATCAATCAAAAAAAGAATAATCTACCAGTCTCAATTCCTTCAAGTTCTATGTTGACTTGTCTCTGACCTATCTTTGCTGTTATTTCCCCACAAAAATAAAACATATATATATTTTTTCAGACTGTCCAGATTTATAAAGTGACACTTGTGTAAGTCCTTGGGGGTTATTCAGCTATTCAGAGCTAAGCCATACTGTAAATGAAGCACTTTATGATGAATTTTATAACAAATCTGAACCCTATATCTTCAGGGCAGATTTTTCACCTGAGACTAAGATCAACTGCCTCCTGGGCACCTACACTTCAATTCAACAAACCCAAAGCCAAATTAATCATCTTCCTCTACATATAATCATCTTCATTTCCTAGTACCTCTCTTGCTTTCTATTTCATAAGTGGAACTGCATTGGCCCAGTGATTAAAGCCAAAGGTCTGGTAGTCATCCTGCCACTTCCTCCATTCAATCACAAAATCCCACCAACTCGGGGCATCTAGCACTTCTCACACCTATCCACTTTTTCTCCACCTCCACTGCTACAGTCTTCAATGGGACCAGCATCATCTCCCACCTGCGTTAGAATAATAGTCCCCTAACATATTTCTCTGTTTCTAGTCTTGGCCCCTCCAATCCATTATCCATACTGTAGTCAAAAGTGAGCTTTCTAAAGCAAAAATTCTCATGATGCATCCCCTCTTTTACAACACTGGTCGTTCCTCAAGATAACACCAAACTCCTTAATAGAGACATTCATTCAAAAAGTACTTATTGAGCACGTTCTCTGAGCCAGGCCCTGAGACTAAGTGTAAGCATAGTACACATCATCTCTGTCCTCATGAAACTAGACTAGTTGGGGAGCCAGCACCACACACATAACCACACCAATCAATACCTAATTACAAGTCATGATTGGCACTGTGAGAGGAAATAAGATATGGGATGTGAATGTGTAATGGTGGTGGGGTAGGAGTTGAAAGCTTTCCCCAATAAAGTGATGAGGTGGTAGGGGAAGCTTCTCAAGAAGAGAGAACAGGTTTGTAAAATCTCCCTGACAGGAAAGAGCATGTGTTCGAGAAGCTAAAAAGGTCAACATAGCTAGAGTGAAGAGGGCAAGACAAAGCATGCTGGGAAATGAGACTGCAGAGGTGGAGAGGAACAAAACTCACACTGGCCCATCAGGCCATGCAGAGATGACTCCCAGTTTTCTAGTATGTGCAACTGTATCTATGGGACTGGGATTCTGGAGGAGGCTGATTTTGGGAAATGTAAGCCAGAGCTTTAGACAAGCTGAGTTTGAGGTGGTTTGAATCATCCTAGGAAAGACGTCATATAAGAAGTAGATATGTGTCTAAAGCTAAAAAGAGACACTGTAGATGGATCTGGGCATTTGATAAATAAGCCTTATCTCTGACTATTCTTCTTCACAGCTCCCATATTCTTGCTCAGCACTGCAGACACATTGACCCACTTGCAGTTCCACAAGCCCTTCATGTCCTCTTCCTTTGGAGCCTTGAATATGCAGAACCTACATTCAGAAATACTCTCCCCAGTCTCTGTTCATGCTTTACCTGATGGTCCCATTTGTCCTTCAGGACTTGGCTTAGACAACAGCCCAGCAGGATGTGCTCCCAAAGACCTGAGCTTACCCCCACGTCCTGGTAATCCTCTGTATTGAGATCGCGTACTTTCCTATTTTTCCTGCCACTAGACTCTGAGCTCTAGCGAACATCAGTAAATATTTGCTAAGTAAAAGAATAATGAATTTATTTATCCACAGAATCAAGAAGTTCTATAAACCCCAAACAAGATAAATATGAAGAAATACACAGCTGGACATATCGCAATAAAACTGCAGGAAAACAAAAGGGCTGAAAGAAAATCTTAAAAGCAGCCAGAGGGAAAAAAGACAAAATAACTGCAAATGAGCAATAATTAGACTGACAGCTAATTTTCAACAGAAAAGCAATGGAAGGCAAGGAATTTAATACAACAACATCTATAAAGACAAGAGGAAATTAGCTGAAAACCTAGTAGAACACTGTACATGGTGAAAATAGTTTTCAAGAGTAAAAGTAAGATAAAGACACTTTTACACCAGCAAAAGCCAAAGTACGCAAGTGACAAGCAGACCCACACTGAATGAAATACTAAGCGATTTTCTTCTGGCAGAAGGAAGCATTCCCAGATAGAAGGCCAGAGGTAGTAAACAGTAAATATATGAGTACATACGAATGAGTATCGACTATATAAAACATCATTTGTATATGTCTGAGCAGAAGGGAATAGAAATAGTTCTCTTAGGTCAGAACAGATAGGTATCGGCTGAGAAGCTTGGAAAAAGAGAAAGGAAAAAACACATTTCTTGAGAATCTGCTACTTTCCAGATTTTTCTACCACCTGGATACTATTCCTAGGGATAAGGACTTCAGTTTCCAAGGATTTTTAATACACTCTAACTTTAGAAGATAAACTCTTATGAAATTTTACTGATTTTTAAACTGAATCTAGACAGAGGGGAAAACAACCAAATGACCCAGGGCCAGCTCTGAGTCCACGGCGCTGTCTTCTCTCCCTTTTGTCTACAACGGCCCAACACAACAGAAGCTTCTTTATCACTCCTGAAAAGTACTCTGCAGGGTCGGGTAACTCTCCACTGTCCTCCATGTATTGGCTCAGTGATCCAATCTGAGGCACCTCTTTATCTTCTTTGCTCCCTTCATTCCCACAGCAGGGGAAAAACACAGACATGAGCACCAGCAATAAAATGATTTTTTATTAGCCTAAAAGAAGTCACTTAGCCATGCATATTTTGAGGGCATAAGAAAATCACTCCCCTAAGAACTAAGAATTCCAGGGATAAAAATTAACTCTCCAATCTAAGATGGTCCAAAGTCAGTATCTACTTCAATCACCCCCAATATCCTGAGGGTTCTCTGCCTCTGAATTATTTCCAACACCACCAAAAAATAAATTAAAATAAAATACAAATTTAAAAACTCACTAATACCTACAATTTCACAAACCTGAAATTTATTCTTGATTCTTCTCTATCTCTTATTCATCTTATTCACTGAAACATATCACCCGTATCTCATAAATAACTCTTAATTTGTCCCCTCTACCTAAAGCAGGTCCCTTTGTCAGGTCAAGCTGCCTTTTCTCCTGTACTCGTTGCTTTCCCTGCTTCCAGACTCACCTCCTTCTTCATTCTCCTTACTGATTCCAAATCAGAATCTTGAGCATTCTATGTCTCTTAATGCCCTCAGTGACTTCCCGTTGTCTTAATACAAAGTCCATCTGCACATGGCATAAAGATTCCCCATGAGCTAGCTCTTTTCTTTCTTTATCTCATCATCACTTTCCCTACCCACTCCATGCTTTGATCATAATAAACTATTTTTGTTCCCCAAAACCCAATGCACTGGGAAACACCCTTAATCATTTTCACTACTTTTCCCTCAGCCCTGCCTGCCTGGTGAACACCTACGCATTGTGTAGCACCAGCTCAATGTTCCCTCAGTGAGGCCAACTCTACCCTCTTTCCTGAATTCCTGTTTTAGGGTTCAAAGACATGAACCCTATTAACCTGTCTCTCAGGATTTAGCAGAGTGTCTGACAGAGTATTTTTAAACATTTATTAACTAATTAATAAATGAATAATAACTCTTCCACTTGGCATTCAGAAACTGTGTCCCCAAGAACCTGGGTCCCTATTAGCTGTTAATAAAAATAATCCTAGAGACAGTTAACATTCATATGTTGATTCCAATATGCCAGGTATGATTCTAAGTGTTTTATATGTACTAACTCACTTAATTCTCCTACAGCTCTGGGAGGAACGCACTATTTATCATTCCTATTTTCCTGATGAGGAAACTGGAGCACTGATTGGTAATGACCTGACTAAGGTTACACAACTAATAAGTGGCAGAGCTGAGATACTGACTCATGCTCTTCACCTCACTGGCTCTGGGGAGAACCAAGGGCTGTGTCATGATGGCCTCTCAGGGTCCACACATAGACCCACTGGGGGAGGCACTACACATTCCATATTGGCCAGATGTGCACTGCTCCTGTCTCCTGGAAGCAGGGAAAGATGAACACCTCCCCAATTCATGTGTCATTCCCTCCAAATCCAGAAGGACAATGATGGTCAGTTTGGCTGACTGTAGTAGAAGATTGCTTTTACTCTATTGACTCTCAGATTGACCAAAGGGCATGCTAAGAAGATATTTAAAGTTTATGAGAAAAGGGTTCAGCCTCCATCTAGTAGCAATAATTAATATGTGGGTGACAACTATGCAGCAGAGACTCTACTAAGGCCATACATGTATTAATTCATAACAATCACTATGAAATAGATATCATGACTAGCCCTATTTTATCAATAAGGAAGATATCTCACTCTAATCACCAATGACCTTGCCCAAGGTTACCTGACACTTGAGTGGCAGGGAAGGGATTCCATCCAAACATTTGGCTGCAGAGGGAGCAGGTGAAACCTGGCATCTCCAGGATACTGAGCAGGGTTATGGCAAGCCACTATTGGGGTCATTTCTGATCCTCAAAGGCAGTGCTTGCTTTACTGTTTTCATCCTCTTTCCCCTTTGAAGTTCAGAGTTGAGCCACATTATACCTTTTCCAGTCAGCCCTGCCCTGGTTTCTCTCCATGTACACTTGCACCAGCAATCTGTTCTCTTATTTAAGAAAGAAGCTAAGTTTGCATTTTCTTCCCATTTACATCAGCCCATTAAGATGGCCTTTGCAGGGATTTCCTGTCAAAGCAACTGATTGTCTTCCTAAAGTCATCAGGAATGAAGGCTGAAGATGGGAGGTTGGCCCAGCCTCATGTCCAAGGAGTTTTTCCGCCACCTCTAGTGCATCAGTGCCAAAGTGATGTGATTTGAAAGAATCTGTCAAAACATGCATGTGAAGATTTCATTAATGTGTTCCTTAGAATGGAAGAGTGAGTCCGGGAGAAGTCCTTCGCTAGGACATACTCTGTGGGTGAAAACTTCCGGCTTTCCTTTAGTTGAGAAGAGGAGTGTCTGGAAGCAGTCCACTGTCGTGTTGTATTAGAACACCCAAATTATCTCATGAAAGATCCTGGAGAGACACAGAAAGCAGACAGTAGTTATCAGGCCCATCGACAATGATCCTGGGCCATCTGCATCCATCTTAATTTGTCTTCCTGGCCCTTCACATAGCTTATGACTAAACAGACTTCATATAAATTTTAACACTGTTTTCTAAGATTTATGGAGGATACTAATTTTAATTTTATTTTCCCATGGTTATCTCTAAGTGACTAGATAGATAAGCAACCAAAGTCATATCAAATAGCCTCAAAGTTTTCATGATGTTTTGGGAAATATAAATGATTACAGTTAAGACAGATTTTGCCACGTGCTTTTTTTCTGACATTACAAGAGATGATCAGGTGATTCTGAGACATCCTGGAGCCCTCACCCTCAGTCCCCCACCCTTGAGTCACATTGTAAAAATCCTCTGGTGGAAGTGTCTCTTCTTCTCAGGGGCTTAAAGACAGACCCTCATCTTGGGAGTCCCCACATCCTTGACCTTGCCTGTGTGCCATGCCTTCCTCTTGAATTATGGAGGGTGGTGTATAAGAGAATATTGGCAGGCTGTGGACAAATATAACTATAAAATTTTTGTTAAACTCACAATAGATATGGTTAGTTAACTCACCTCTAGATTCAGAGCCATTCAAAAAGTTCACCATGAAAAGCACATCAGATGTATCTTTTACCATACTTTGTTTCGAAAGTACTCTTGATTTCATTCAAATAAAAATAAGATGTTTTGGAGTTACTTCAGATGTTGTAGTATAATCTTCATTTCTCTAGTTTATGATCTCTTGACTTCATGCACATTTTGAAAAAGACAAGTTTATCTTCCTATGGAGCTTCTAACTTTTGGGTTGTTTTATTCTCTCCTCTTTATTTTTATAAGTCGTCCTTCTTCTCTGATTTTCATTGTTTAAGATCTGAAGTTACCTACTATTTCTTGAATTTGGCAAAATAAATTACTCATAGTTTATAGCCAAATTATAAAAAGTATTATCATCATCTGGGGGAAGTGCAGAAATTCCTGGGATTATGAGGTTAATTCACTAGCAAATAACAAAATGTATCCTTTAATATTTAAAGAAAAGTGACATTGGCTACTTCTCTATTCTATATCATTCCAGAAGGTATTCAGCAAAGAGAAACTCAACCTTCTGACATTTTATTGCATCCAACAGATACCTTTATTTCCCATGAACAATATTCTCTCCTTCTTAGTAAACAGTGTAATATAGAAGAGAAAAATACAGGCTCAGACCTGGGATCAAATTTTTGTATCATGTGACCTCATTAGAAATTGACCTTTCTAAGCCTTAGTTTGTTCATTGGCAATGTTACCTACCTTACCACGTTATTGTCAGAATTAAATAAGATAATAGATAGAATCTCTTCAATGTGGAGCCTGGGACATGTACGTTTGATGAATACTAGAAGTAGTAGTACCCATTTTAATGTTCTCAAATAGATTATGTTCTCTAAGACACTGAGTATCATAACACCACAGTCACACACACACGCATGCTTACCATGCACGCCCTTCCTAGTGCTCTAGTTGTCATACACCACTGATTTCTCTTACTCGTGGTAAATTCCATAACTCCCTGACCTGGTGCTATGTCTTCTCTCTTAGACTTCCAGACAAGAATTTGTGGTTTCTAAAACGGTTCTTCCTTGGAATTAATAAGTCTGCATTAGAACCTACATGTAGACACCATTAAAATCCTTCTTGGTGAAATATCTCACAGTGATACTCAAAGGACACTTTTCAGAGATAGCCTGGCAAGAGCAAATGAAAGCAGATATCTTCCACAAGAGAGCCCAGGCAACAGACAGGTCAATGGTAAGTAGCATCAGTTGTGACAGAGAGACAAGAGGACCTATCTCATCTGATAATCGGTAAGCCTGCATTTTCAACCAGAGATCAACAGCTCAACAACCGTTTGTTCCATGTTAGATTGTACCCTTTAATGCAACATATAGTCACTAAGAAGTGTTTCTTTTCTCCCCCACTTCCTCTTCTAGGCATGAATTCCCCCTTTACGCAGACCAGTGCAATAGTCATGATTGGTTCTACCCTGAATCAAAACAACCAGGCCTTCTGTCTTAGAAAAAAATCCATTCCAATCTATTCTATGAAAATTATATAGATCCCAAATTACTTTTTAAATTGAATTTTGACTTTTGACCACTTCGTTTATACTTTTGCATCTTTCCTAAATGTTTGGAGGAAGACTTTTTGTACTTAAAATAGTACCAAAATTGAATTTTTAAAAATACAGAATAAAGAAAATAAAAACTAGTAAAAGTGAAGCCCTCATTGGAATTAGTCCACCAGAAAGTCTTGCAGAATTTCTAGCTGTATCTCGACACTTGGCTCTCCTCTGCTTGCGGCCAAGGCAAAGCTGATGCGGTAGAGATGGAGTCCTAGAGACAGTTTGCAGATTTCGATTACATTCATGTAAAAAAATGGCCAGTGCTGACCGGTGAATGCCTTCCTCTCAGGAAGCAGCCCTACATAGGAACATCTAAATATCCTTTAATAGTGTCTGCACTCCAGAGGGAACAAAAGGACCAGAGGGCGGCGTGGTCTCTGCCAAACAGCGGGTGAGTCTGGTCAAGCTCACAGGAAAGGGTGAGACCCTGCCTGGAGCCAGCAGCCAGCAGGTGACCTCACCCAGCGTGGCTCCGGCCTTTCAAGTTTTTCATTAAAGAAGCCGTTTTTCACTGAGACTTCCAGGAGGCCGCCTCGCTCAGGGTGGGCGGGGGCCGAGGCGGTGGGCGGACCAGATGGGCGGGGCGGGCGCTCACACCTGCACAGCGCCAGGGAACCGGCGCCGCCCCACGAGTCCTGTGTGCCGGCTCGACCCCTGTGCGCTTGCGCGGGGCCAGGCTCCTTTGGAAGTGGTCGGGGCGAGCGGCTCTCTCTGCGGGGGAAGAGACGGTGGGCGTTAGGGCGGCAGGTGCACCCCAGACAGCGCTTCACCCTGCAGTAAATTCCATAATTACAGGTCACAGAGTGGGCGCCCCTTTGAAGTGAGGAACTTTCTTGTTCCTGCAGCGGATACAATTTGGCTGAGATATCAAATGCAGATAGTAAAATTTTAATTAACAAATCAAAGCCTTTATCTGGAGTTTTTAGAACTGTAGCCAACAGTTTTCTTCGATCTCAAGAGCTCCAGTCGGAGCCGAAGAGAAGAAAGCAGCGCCTTTGTACTGCAGAAAACGTACAACTTTTCCTGATGATTGCTCTCCTAGATAAGGCTCCTGTTAACTGCCTCTTCTCTTTTGGGAAGAGGTTTTGAGGCCCCTCTGCAAAGGGGCTGTATTTTTTTAAAGCCTTTTGACACATTTCTCTGGTTAACCCTTTGTCTTCAGAGCCCAGGATGATTTTCCCAACAAGGCAGGCTGTGAGAAATGATATGTCTCTGCTATGGGGCTATGTGGACAGGCAACACACCCAGGACTGAAAACATAATCAACCCAGACCTTATTGGGAGCCTGCTCAGTCTTAGGAGACACATGATAAAGTAATATTAATTATTTACAGGTATTTAGCCTTTCAACAAATTCACAAGGGAAATAGCTGAAGCTGCCATCCACTGCAGCTGCAGATGGGGGAGCCAAGACTCTGAAAGGAAAAGAATGTGTTCTGCCTCCTAGTCCAGACTGACCGCTCATGAATAAAGCAAGAGAAAATGATGCACAGCAACATGAAATTAAAACATCGGAATCAAAATTTGTGGGTATATGTGCTATATATATACCTATATGTATATTATATAGTAAAATTATCAAGTTGTAATAGCTGAGTAGTGATTAAAGGTACTTTTTATTTGCTTTTTTGTGTGTGTGCTTTAAGGTTTTTTTAATTGACATGGGTTAAATTTATAATAAATTGCTACAGCGGTTAATTGAGCTCTTTTGAAGGCATAGATCAAGTAGCGCTCCCACCCCCACCCCCAATGGCTGACTCCCAGTGCTGATCAGCTGTGGTTTTGGGTTAATTAGACTAGCAGAGGTCGAACTGGATGGAATGGAAGAGGAATAGAGTTCACTCAAGATTGCGCACACAGAACATGAAGTGGGTCTGAAAGAGAAGCAGGGACTCATTTGTAGGAAACAACTGTAAAGATGCAAAGGCCTCCACTACCCAGAGGAAATTTAGGAATTTCCCTGTCATATCGTATCTTTTTCCTATGTCCAGGTGATGAGCTTACCCTGGATTCTAGCTATTCTCCTCTAGTCCATCAGCTGTAGCGTTGCTCTCATTGGCCCTGTGATTTGGCGAAGAGTAGAACTGGTAAGGAATCCTGAAGCAAGGAAGAGGAGACCCCTGAGACCTGAGCATGGCAACAGAGTACATCTGTTCGTTTATTTGATAACAAGTGTTTCTCACAGGTTATGTCTAAAAGAGGCTAAAACTCAGATGGGGGTGTAGAGGAAGGAGTGAGATTAGTCAAAGTTAAAGTGGCCAATTCAGAAGCAGCATGGTGTAGTCACCTTATCATTACATGGAAGTAGATGCCTCTCCTTAACCTTCATGTTCTAAGTCCGAAAACGTTTCAGCATTGCCAAGCCATCTTGGGCAGCTTGTCCTTTGCAGGGAAATACCTGACTACACTGAGACCACCCTGCCTAAGACTGCCAGAGATGCCTCATTTGGAAAAAATCAGAAGCAGCTGACCAAAGGAATCCCCTCCTGACTCTGGGTGGCAACTCCAACATCTCATCTACCATCCATCCCCCCAAGAGATTTTCATACTAACTGCTAGAATGTGCCATTTCTGAGCATAAATATAATCTAAGATGCATTTGACAATTAAAGCTATTTGTTACAGTCATGATTTCTCTTTGAAGTGGCCATTATGTTGGAAAAACAAAAGAAAATGCCCATAATACTCTCAAGATGGATGCAAGTCCCCAGAAAAACTGTAAGAAGATGGCATCATGTTTAAAGCATTGCATAGTTTTCAAACATATTTCCTTGCCCTGTGATTACAAGAGAATTTTTTAAGGTCTTCAAAACACAATAGCACTGTGGGCCTTAATTGCTTTCAACAATTCACTGGGTCTGCAGTGTGTTAAACATGAGAGGCTCCTCTTGGCTGGTCTGTTTTTCATAAGTGTGCCTTGCTAATTCATTTGTTCCTGCTTAATGGCTGTGAAGGCTGCAGAGCAAGACCAAGTCTATGGCGTTCTTCTTCAGCTCAACTCAACATATGCTCACTTAGGCATTTGATGAATGTGATCTGCTAAAAGGGAAGCTGGCATTTAGGCTACAACCCCTGAAGGGAGATGTCCAAAATCTCAGGCATCCCAATTAATTTGTTAACACAATTAGTTAACCAGTCACTACTTACTAACTATAGTTACTATTTGTTGGGCATTTACTATGTTCCCAGCACCATAAGCTATTGTTTAATCCTCATGGCATTCATGAGAAGTGGGAACCATTATCTCCACTTTCCTAAGACACAAAAGAGATAGGATTTGACTCCAGGTCTGTTTTACTACAAAATCCTTGTTCTGAACCTGTCTAATACTGCCACCACACCACAGGGAAACCTGTTGGGGAATATAAAATCGTATATCTGTGGTCCCCATCTGCCTGCTATGAGTTTATGATATCTTTGTGCAATAAGATATAGATATTAACTGCCAGCTCCCTGTGATGGGATGGAAAGTAAGTGCTATAGCATTCAAGAAGGGGTGTAATCTTGTCTGCTGGAAGTACCAAGAAAGTTCTCAAGAAGAGAGAACTTGAGCTGGCTCTTTGATGAAGATGGCAACCCAGGTTAATGTTTTCGCAAGTAGGTTCCGAGTAGGTTAGAAGATGAGAAGAGCCAGTCTTAAAACACTTTTATGTGTTCTTGCAAAACTTAAGGAGGAAAGATTCATTTCCATGGCTACAATAATATCTGAGTTTAAATCTATGGTAACAAATTCATGATAAGGCTGACACCATACCAACCACAGCAGCTACCATTTAATGGATCTTTACTCTGTGCCAACACTGTAGTAGCAATTATTATCTCATTAGATCTTCCAATAACCTTAAATTCCTATCATAACTTCATTTAACAGATGAGAAAACCGAGGCCTACGGAGGTAGGTAAGTTGCTTGTGTTCACACAAGCACTAAATGGCAGAACTAAAATAGAGCTAGGTCTCTCTGATGCCAGAATGTTCCAGTCAGCACTTGGCCACCCTGCCTCTCTGAGGGCAGTAATGAATGGAAGACATGGGTAAAGATTCAAACTGACTTCAAAAGGAGATTCTCGGAAAATGCACTGTGCAAGCAAAGAATTGGAGAGCAGAAGTGACTCTCTGAGAATCAAACCAAACCAATAGGGTTGGAGAGAAAGAGATAAAAATGGCATTGCTCAGAGATAAAGAGTCTTTATTTCTCTTTTTATCTCCAAGAGAAGTCCATCTGGAAAATAATCCAAGTCCAATGACATGGCTCAAGGTATGTGTGTGTGGCCCAGGATGACAGCAGGTAATGCACACAATGGGAGCCTGAGAACTGATACCCCGAGAAGACCCAGACCCTCAGCCTTAGAAAAATGAGCACTCACAAAATGGGATCCAGCTGGCCTGAGAAATTTGGGATTCTAAATGAAAATACTGGTCTAATGTTTGTTACATGTTATTCCTTCTCTGGGAGGTATATGTATAGTAAGAGGATCTGTTCCATAGATATCCCCATGGTCCAATATAGTTGTTAATAGAAAGCTGATGTGAGAATGTGACATCGCTCTACAACAGGCTTTTAGTTTAACCAACACTGAAAGGCTGAGCCAACTACAGAGGGCTTTGGTACCTGCTGACCAGGCAACCATGCCACAGAGCAGCATTTGACTCCAAGAAGGGTTTAGTGCACACAGCACAGAGCTACCAAGAGTCCTCCTCTCTTCCAGTATTTTCTCTGCTGCCTCTATGTCTAGTTTCCTTATCTCCCACTTTGAGAGTGTGCCCCCTCCTCCCTCCAATCCCACAAAGACAGCCTCAGAAGTGATGCAAAAATATGGCCTCAGGGAAGAGCTTGGGAATGAGAATTAGAAGTCCCCGTATTGGAGTGTAGGCTAAACCCTGAACCAGCTACATGATCTTAGGCAAATCACACATACTTAAAAACCCACTTGAAGGACACTGAGAGCTACCAAACAATGAGACGTCACACAACTAGAAGAAGAAGGGAGCCATCAGAGAGGAGCCCTAGATTTGGGGGATACTTTTCCTCTTGGGGCAGATGCCAATTTCAAAAGCTAAGACTGTAGCTGGGAAACTAAGCAGAGCTTTTTGCAAACTCATGGTGCTGGGAAGTGAAACATAGAGTTTAGCCTCAGTGAAGAGAAGGGGCCCTGGGAAGCAACCCAGGTTCTCCATTCAAATCCTGAAAGACTATACGCTAGAAGCAAGTGAGAACCAGCCCATACAAGGACTGGAGCCCAGCTTGGCCACTGAACCATCTCAGTCCTCAACTGGACCAAAATGTTCAGCAACCTCTCAGAAGCAAAAGTATATTCTTCAAGAAGAAAGAAATCATCCCAAGTGGGAATCCACAGATGCATGAAGATACAAAGAGCCATGAGTATGTGGGTAAACAAATGAATACTAACTACATAATACAATAATTCTTCCCTGAAGGGTATACATAAAATTAAATATGCACAATAGCACAAAAAGAGGAAGGTGGATAAATGATGTAGTATAAATGCCTGACATTAAGTTTTTTAATGCAGAGTAAGTGCCTGACACTGAGCTTTTCATTGCCTAGGCAACCGTCTCAAATAAACATATTGCCAACTGTCAAACACAGCTGCTAGCAAATCAACTAGAGAAGAACCAGGCCACCCCCACCCATGAATTTTCCTTTCAGAAAGCCCCGGGTAACCTAGATAATTGACTACTTAAGTGATCCAACTTCTCCCTTCCCACTCCCTAATTCCTACTCTTATGTTTTAAATTTGTCAATAAAAAGTGAACCCAAGAAACCCTAAGCCCTCCATATTGGACCTAATGAAGGCAGAACCTCAGGTATGTGCTCCCTCCCTTTCTTTCTACTGCAGGCCTGGCTGTTTGGCCCCAGGCTGCAATGTATCCTCTATCTGGTGAGTAATAAACATTGTATTTTCAAAGTTCCCTGATGGTTATTGCTGAGGTGCATCTTGCAATCACAATAGCCATGAGGGCCAGTCCAGCCACAACATTGACTCTGGTTGGGGAAATAAATGTCTGTGAGGTCTGCCACAAGTAGGAGGTGTCCAGATGAGTGCCTCAGGCATTCTTAGCTCATAGCATCACTGTGGATAAGCTGAGACGCACACAAAAATGGAGTTAAAGTGTTCTAAGGCCTCTTCATTCAGAAAGTGTAAAAGAATTAATTTATATTAGACTTCAGTGAGTCAAGGGAGGATATTATCATTTCTATGACAACCACTAAAAGAACAGTAAAACAATATGTAACTAACAAGCTAATAGGAGAGAGGGATGAAAAAAAATTAACCTAGGAAAAGGGCAATAAAAGAAAGAAAAACGAACATAGACAGAGGCACAACTAGAAAACAAATAGTGAAAAAGTATACTTTCATCCAACTATATTAGTAATCACACTATGAGTAAATGTACATTTCAATTAAAAGACAAAGATTATATCAGATTGGTGGGGGAAAAACTGATGCTTATAAGAGCACATCTTAAACATAAGAGTAAAGAAAGATAGAAAGGATGGAGAAAGATACAGCATGCAAACAATAAAAGAAAGCAAATGTAGCTGTCTTAATATTACACACTTTAAGGCAAGAGGCATTTCTAGAGATAAAGAAAATTTTCACAATAATTTGCCTTATAGAAAACTATTTACCAATGTTTCAATAAGGAGGGCATCAAGCCATAGAGTGGGAGAAGCTATTTTCTATACATCTATCTGACAGAGGACTCTCAAATTGGGAATATAGAAAGAACTCCCACAAGTAATTAAGAAAAAGGAAGACAGTATCTTTTCTTTTCTCTTCTTTTTTTTTTTTTGAATGGGAAATATCTTAAACAGGTACTTCACACACAAAAAAAAAAGATGTCCAAATTATCAATTAACCTATAAAAAAATGCTCAGTTTCATTAGTCATGAGGGAAATGCAAAGAAACCACAATTGGATGCCACTACTTACCCTCACTTAATGGCCAAAATTAAAAAGACAGACAATACCAAATGTTGGCAAGAATATGGAGCAAACAGAGCTCTCATACTTGCTGATTATGTGCCGGCACTATAGACGAAAAAGGGGCCACATATGATACCTGACAAACTCAGAGACTGAAAGTAACCACATAGGATGGTCTGGACACAAAAATTTCTAACTAAAAGTGGGTCATAGTGGGCAGTCACATCCTAGACCTGTATCTTCCTTGACAAAAGTCAATCATTACCTTAAGTGAGCCTGTCTATTGTCTTTTTGCAACTAAGATAACATACCCTTGGAATGTCAGAGTAATCTCTTTTTCCAGATAGGGCACACCCACTGCACCAGTGCACTGAGACCACAGAACCCCTCATTGTTGTCTTGTTCCCAAATACCATCTCTCTGTGCTGTAAATGTTAATTATTAACTATCCTTACCCACCAATGTAAAAGAAATATGTCTCTTGGTTTTATTTTTTATCTAGTCCCAAAGATTTCCTCACTTTGCTTTCTCTCACCTTCTTAATCTGCCACCAATGGACGTCATGTAACCCTTCTTACATCTCCTTTGATTCTAATGTATAAAATAAGTTGCAAAACTGTCATTCTCTGGAGTATTTTCTCAATCCCTTGAGATTTTGCTTCCCAGCAATTGCCAGTTTGACTCAAACAGACTCATAAAAATTCTCTACAGGTTTGAACGTCTCTTACATCGACAGTATAAACCCTTTGAAAGCTGTGTATGTACCAAAGTTGAACACACACGCACCCTACAACCAAGCAATTGCACTCCTAGGTCAATAGCCAACAGAAATATGTGCATGTGTCCAAAGTAGACATATTCAAAGCAACTTTGTTCATAATACTCAAAAACAGGAAGCAATCAAAATGCCCATTAATTATAAGATGGACAAATATGGTATCTATAGTATATCTGAACAATGAAATTGTTAGAAATGAAATGAAATGGAATAAACGTCTATACCACACAGAAAACTTAATGAACCTCAGCAGCATGGATGAATCACAGAAGCATTATGCTGAGGGAAGGGAGCCAGACATAAAAGAACACACACTGTATGGTTCCCCCTATAGAAAGTTTAAAAGCAGAGAAAAAAAAATCTATGATGGTAGAAGTCAGGAGAAGGTCACCTGAGGGGAAGGCAATAGTGACTGAAAGGGGACACCAGGGTGTTTCTGGGATGTTCTGCTTCTTGCTCTGGGAGCCGGTTACACAGGTAAGTTTAGTTTGTAAAAAGGCATTGGGCTGTATACATAATAGCCATGCACTTTTCTGTATGAATGTCATTCTTTATTTAAACAAAAAGTTGATTTTTAATAAGTCTAATCTATCCTGCGAGAGACAGAATCTCTGAAAGTTTGCAT
>NW_011888903.1:1032590-1037219 GCF_000151845.1 Pteropus vampyrus
TATTCATAAAGAGAGGGAGAGAAGGGGCTACTGCATGGGTTGTGGCAGGGATTCGGTGAGAAAACATAGAAAACGTGCTAGCACAGTGGCTGACACTTGGTCAAGGAAAGGAAGTGGTTTTTACCTTGCTCCTTCAAAGAGCCTCCTCTTGTTTCTCTCCCTTTATTAAGTCCCAGCTGGCTGGGGAACTGTCTCCTTTAACACATCCCCGATGGGCCTCCCCGTCTGCTCCCTGTCCTGTCCTGTCCTGCTCCCCCAGGAGAGCCCAGCTTCAGTCACTAGATGCTGCCTTCAGATCCGGCTGGATTTCCATCCTCAGTGGAAAGACTCTACCACACCAGGAGAGTTTTGACCATGAGGTTTTGGTATAGAACTAAAATCGTTACAGGGTGTTGGAGCCAGAAGAGTCTTTTGTCATACAGTATAATACCTGATTAAGATGAGTAATCAGGGAATCGAAAGAAAGGTGTTTTCCTGTTCACTAAAGCATCTTCACTCCTTGGAGAGTTCTCTCTCTTTTATTCTACTGCCACTTCTATTTCAGCATCACTCAACAAGCATCAGTAACATTCAAATTATCCTAAGGTGAAGGAAAGCAGCCCTTTCCCCTGGTCAACCTGGTTTTCTGCTTTTTGGGAATGTGACATTGAAACAAGTTCTGTTCTCTAAATCAATACTTTATTAGGTTGAAATCCACAGATGAAAGGGGCTGTTGCCTGCCAGGAAATCTGCGAAAACTATTTTCATCTTTGCTAAGAGGTAAAATATTTGTCTTTAATAAGCACGGTGACTGAGACATAAATGTGCTTATAAATAGCTACACCAAAAATGTGCAAACACACACTGCTTAAATAAAAGGAATGCAAGGCCTTACAAGTACCACTCTAATTCCGACCCAGCCGGTGGCCCACAGGGTAAAAGATAGCTGCCACCATAAACTTCAAAACAGCTCTGCCTCTTCCAGAGCCACTAGGCCTTGCTAGTGGAGGTCCCTAACTCACTTATTTATCATGGACACCCTCTTCCAACATGCTTGCAATAGTTGCGGCTGTTTCAGAGAAGACAGAGGCAGCGGCTCACATCAGCATAGCCGTCAGTTTTCTGCTGCAGGTAAATTGAAACTCATGTCTCAGGCTGAAGGGCCAGGGATAACCAACGAGCCTGGGCGTCAAGTGCAGCTGACAGTGTGACAAGCAGAGATGCAGGCTGCATTGTATATCTATGTGGAGGCCTCCTTCAAGATATTTCTGAGCTCCTCCACATCAATTACGGTGCTGTGTAAACACACATCCCACATGTGATTGTCCAGCTGACAGGTCAGAATAAAGCAGTCATCTGACCATAACTGCTAAACCACTCAGTTTAGGGAGCTCCCGTTACAGGGACTATGAAACCTGAGTAAAACTTGAAGGACTCAGGACACTTTCACCAGCCAATCTCCCTTCTTTACTGCAGAGTTAATAGCAATGTGAAAGAAAACGTGTGTTGGCACTAGAAACAGTTATGTGACCCAGATAGTATGGGCTCAGCTCTGCAAACCACAGCCGGGGTGACATGAAAAGCTCAAAAGACAGAGGGAGCTGAAACCATTAAATGTATTGAAAGAGAGATTTCACTGCCATGGAACAATAAATAAACACAGTTTACTAAAGAATACATAGATGTCTAGAATTCTTCAGGAGATGGCAAAATCCCAAAGCAGCTCTGGAAGTATTTTTGGCATTCGGTGTCTGCTCCATCTGCGTGAACACATCATCCCTCTGGGAGAGGTTGGGGTAAATCTAATAAAGCCCTCCAATTCCCTGATTTATAGGTGAGGTGGCCTTTGAGTTGGCCTTCATCCACACCCAGAAATTAATCCTGTGATTTTTTTTTTCGTATGCAGTTGAGTGGAGTGAGGGGTTGAAATAAAATAAACCCCTAGCCAAACATACACATACTTACCGAAAGTAAGTGTGTATGTATATATATATATATATATATATATATATGCAAGTTAAATACTCACACAGGTATATATGATAGAAAAATAGATAGGAATAGATACAGATACATAAAAAGGCAAGTTAAATATGTATTTATTTATGTATATACACACATATATATACTATATATAAATTCTACCTTACGTTATTCCTGTGTCAATGTTTGAGTATTCAGCAATTCAAAACCACAGTTATTTGGTTTCTGTTTTCTGAAATGACTAAATCTAAACTTATCATTTGTAACTTTAATTAAAACTTACAGTCTGTTGTTCTCTTAACAGAGGAACATTATCAAAATTTTCTTTCACTTAACTACAAATTTGAGTCAGAGAGAAATTTTTTTACAATAGGTAACTGAGAAAGAGTTGGAAAAGATCAAGGAAAAGAAAGACTTTTGTATGCATATTAGAAAAAGGATTTCTGAACATTAAGAAGCACTGATCTGTGAAAGATGAAATATGCAGCCTCTTGTGCATATGTTTCCAAAGGGAAGGAGAATAAATGGTGGTCCAAAAGTTGTTCATATTGGCCACCAGGTGGTCCATCTGCCCAGGACTTGGGCAGAAATAACACCAATGACAATAAATAATGTTTATTGAGCACTTACCATTTTCCCCACACTCTAGGGAGAACTTTTCCTATGTTAACTAATGTAGGAAAAAATTGTGGAAGATTTTGAAATGGGCAGAAGTGATTACCAGAATCCAGACATTCCTTTGGTGATTTCTCTTTGACTAGACTGTTTCACAACTCTGTAGAGATAAAGGTTAGCCTGTAGAAAACTGAGAGCAATGCAGCTTATTCCATAGAAATGCAAGCTGTATCCAGTGGCATGCAATTGATTATCGCCCTGTGGATACTGACCAGTTTTGCCAGCTTTGTATCCATTTGTAAATTCATTTCATCACTCCTTACCTGACTCTAGATGTGTGTTTCTTGAACCAGTGTAACATCTAGTGAATCCCTTAGTTATGTAAAATCTCTAATATATGTTCATGTTAAAATCATAAGAGTCATGATTTTATTCTTTTAAAATTTAAACTTTAACACTCATCTAACATTTATAATAACACTATGAATAATGGGTGTAGGTTTGATGGAGGCTTTCTAGCAAGTGGAAAAGAGAAAGCAGTGGACAACCAACCCATACACAGATTCAAACAAGGGGCTTTACTGTCATTTTATCCAAACTCCTTCTTGATACATGAATAATTCTTCTCCAGCCTCCCTGCATGCATAATCATCTAATCACAGAGACTCCCCATTTAGGAGGCAGTCCACTCCAGGGCTGGAAAACTATACTCGTAGGCAGATATTTCTTTTAGTGAAAGCAATTTTCCCTCTCTGAAATGTTAACCATTCTCCCATGAAAAAGTCTACTCTCTTCTCTACAAAAGAGTCTTTTAATTGTTTGAAGGTAAATATCTCACATCCCCTCAATCCTCTCCAGAATAAAACACACTAACCTATTCCACTGGAGATAGTTTCCAGTACACCCACTACAACCAACTTGCCCCTTTTCTTGTTGCTCTTGAGTTCATAACGTCCCTCTGGAAATGTAACACCTAAAATTGGAAACAATATCCGGACCCACCCAGAACATTGTTCCTATGATCTGAGCCCCAGAAGTGTGTAGGATGTTAGTTAAGTTCCGTGGTTATAATTTGTGGTGTGCCTGTGATTTGCTAGAAGTCCTTATATAAATGAAGCTGGCGCCAGTTCTTTTTGCCTTTCATATGTATTCACTATGGATAGCAGGAGATTCTTTTAGTATGTATATTCTAGTTAGATTCATTAAATCTTTATTTCTAAAGATATCAATAATCCTCTTTATTCAATTTTTATTGAAAAAATCCTGCTGTCTTCTGTTTGTGTTAACATGTTTTTATATTAACAAATTAATTCTAACAATTAAAAATCTGTTAAACTATCTATTCAATTTAATACCCTGTAGTCAGATTATTCAAGTATATGATAAAGAATTCATTTTGACACTAAACTAACAATCAGTCAGTATTTATGATTACTCTTCATACTTGGTTAGGAATTCATGCTGATGGATTCCACATTTCTGACAGTTAGTTCTTCAGCAAGAAAGCGAGCCAGTTGTGGGAACCCAGCATTGTGTTGACAAGAATCCATGGTTCCCTAAAATGTGAACAAAGCTGCAGAAGATTATCCCAAGAAAAGAAATATCCTAAAGACATAGGATATTTCTTTTCTTGTAATTAAAGTGATCAACTACTCCCTCCTGTAACTCTCCATCTTCCAACCCCTGGCTGGCCAAGGCAGCTTTTGGAAGCCTACCCTGTAATCAGAAAGAGGGAAAGAATAACAAAGCAGAGAACAGGAAACCGTGGATATCTTTTCTACCAGATGTCTCTCTGCTCACTGAAGTTTCAAACGAGGAGCTTTAAATCTGACTTCTTTCCTTGCAGAGCACAGTGCACCCTCCCTGCTGAACTCATTCATGGGCAGGCAGACCCTCCCTGAAGGTGACTAGCACAATGTTATCCTTGCTTTTCACACCATTGTTAATTATTCACAAAGAGCACTCAGCCAAAATAACTGTTGGGTAAAAGAAAAATAGTCAGCGCACTAGCTCATTGATCTTCATGATATCTAAACACTGATTTTTTTTTTT
>NW_011888903.1:1038389-1064408 GCF_000151845.1 Pteropus vampyrus
AGCCAGTTGTGTCCAGGCCTCTCAGATCAAAGATTGGTTTGGGTAAAAGGAAGTTTTGAATTTGACAGGACTTTCCTGGACACATTGAAAACAGGAATAATGTGACAGGCCAGGAGCAACAAACTCAATTGCATGCAACTCTTAAGGGCAACCAGGTGGGATGCTTGGGGACAAATTTTTCAAGGTCCGAGGTAGTGTTGTCTTAAAGAAAACCCACAAGGATGAAAACTGGCCCTCAATGCAGTAATCTCCAAAGCTTGTAGCAAGAGTTAGAAGTAAAAGAAGGGAGGAGGGGAGATGTTGAAGTAAGCAAATGAATTCTTTGACATTCACCGTATGAGTTTTGACACTTTGATAGGAAGAATATGTTACAATGCTTAAAAGTTCCAAGCCTCACCCTGCGGGGTATGGGGAAAAGGGAGCAAAGAGTTCAAAGTGAATAATTACCTGTTATTGATGTATTGTATTTAAAGACCCTGGCTAAGGATTAAAGACAATCTCAAATCCGTTAGCAGACCGCAGTAAACAAGTCATGATTCAGAAGAAGAAGGAGAAAAGAATTTCAGAAGGATTTCCTCCATCATTCCATAACCTTCTGTAAGGCAAAGTGTGTGTGCACTACACAGAAGGACATATTTAAGACCAAGAAAAAAACCTGGAGCTTTGTCTTGGTCCCTGGAGCCTCCTCCAAGCTTTACTCTTTCAAGAACTTTCTTTTGCTATTATAGTCCTAGCACCACAGAAGGATGGGCAGCCAGTTGGTGCATGATGAACTTGGTTAGTTGGCTGATCGGCTAGTTGAATCCAATTTCTTTCTTCTTTATACCTTCAACAACGACAACAACAACAAAAAGATTTTTTCACTGAAGTAAATGGTGGCCCACCAGACCCAGTGCCATTTCCCTTGGGACAAGCCTAGAGAGAGGACAGTTTCTCCCTACAAAGTCCCCAGACGCAGTCACTGGGTAGCTCCCTGGAGGATGCAATTGACGATGCCCTGTTCCTGTTCCTGTTTCCCCTTCTGTAGTATTGAATTCTCCGATCTCTCAGCTGAGGAGTATTATTCTAATGAAAAACACTTCCAGGAAATCAGTCCAAGACAGATTTAATTTGATGTGGAAAAGAATTTCCAATGCATATTATGTCCATCGGAAATTATGATTGGCTTTAGCTTTTAAGTACCCAGATCTGAAGATGCCGCAGTGCTTTGAAGGAAATGAAGAGTACTTTTTTGTTTTTGCATTTTTTATTTTTATTTTTTTAAAAATAAAGAAGAAAGAGAAGAGCCATCTTTCCCTAGGGAAAAGACAGTTCTGAAGAACATAATTACAACCTGTGGATGGGCAGTGCCTGGCCACGTCCTGAAGTCATGAGGCCACATGTGCCTCCTGGAAGCTGCCTAGAGGAGTCCAGCCAGCACAGGCAGGGCACATCTGGTCCCTGGAAGGACATCTCCCTCAATCTGCCCTCTCCTATGGTGTTAACCCTGCTCAAGGACCTTCACCACGTCAGGCTCAAAACAGATGAGCTTTGAGCTTTCTCGGCTCTTTGATTCAGAGCCGAGAATCAAAGCATTACCTTCATGTGCTTTTCCAAGTCCAGCTCCCAAGTGTGCCCTCAACAAACCATGCCCTTCATCCAGGCTTGTCCAAAGCTTATTACCAGGAAACATTTTACCCAGCCATGGCCAGCCTTTCTCTCTGCCCTTTTCACACCAGGAGGTGATAAAAACATTTTTAGAGCAAAAGGGACTAACCAACTCTGCACCTGAATTCCAGAATAATAAAACAAAAAGATCTCTCTATGTAATAAAATGCCACTGCCTCTCATCTCTCAACTTTTTAAGACCCAACTCCAAACCTTCTTATTTGTCCCTTCTCTGTGCTGGACTTGGAGGGTACACTGATAAATCAAGTATCACTCCTGAGCTAGAAAATTCATTCACAAAGATCTAAAGATCTACAAATAACACTGAGAACCATTATGATAAATGTTGTCCCTCTATTTATATATACGTGTGTGTATGTGTATTATATGTTATATTAATAATGTATATATTATTGTGGTGAAATACACATAAAATTTGCCACTTTAACTTGTTTAAATGTAATATTCAGTGGCATTCATAGCATTCGCAATGTTGTGCAACCATCACCAGTATGTGTTTCCAAAACCTTTCATCATCTCACATGGAAATTCTGTGCCTATTAAGCAATAACTCCCCACTCTCCCCCTCCCCCAGATCCTTGTAACCTTTAATCTACTGTCTGTCTTTATGAATTTGCCTTTTTTAGATGTTTCGTATAAGTGGACTCATATAATATTTGTCATTTTGTGTCTGCTTATTTCACTTAGCATGTTTTCAACGTTTATTCATGTTGTACATGTATCAGATTTTTATTTGTTTTTAAGGCTGAATTATATTCAATTACATATATACCCTACATTTTGTTTATTCATTCGTTCATCTATGGATGGGCCCTTGGATTGCCTCCATCTTTTACCATTGTGAATAATGCTGCTATGAATATGGGTGTGTAAGTATCTGTTTAAGTCTCTGCTTTCAATTCTTTTAGTTATCTACCTAGGACTGGGATTGTGGAGTTCTGCCTTCATTTATATTTGATGGAAGAATAAATGAATGAATGAATGAATGAATGAATGAGAGTTTCCAGCAGGGACATACATTTTGTGCAAAGGTACCAAGGCATAGAGCAGCCTTTGTAAGTCTGTGCTGCAGGAAGTTGTTTGGAATGGTTGCATTGCAGGACCCAGAGATGAGGCCATAGGAGCAGGAATTCTCCTGAAACCCCATCATTTCCATCATCTTAACGTGCTTAATTTGAACCTGACAAACTCCCAGGAATAGGTCAAATTATGACTGGTTCCCAACTTTCCTCTTCTCTGACACTCAGGACAGATGTCACTCAAAGGAGCAAGATGCCCTGGGCCTGCCAACAACATAGCCTTCCTCCACCCCTTTTTCTGTCACTCTGGAAAGATCTCAAGCTATGTTTCTTGGAAAAATCATTCTAATGTTTAAGACCAACTTTCAGTGTTTTATTTTGAACACCTCCGTCACCCATCTCCCAATCAATAATGACACAAGTTACTGGAAGTGGAAAAGTTTTCTGCAGCATCTCTCTCATAGGTGAACCCCATGATGAATAAGCTGACTTTGGTGACAAGCACCATTAGCCAGGACAGAAAATATGAGAAAAGAGGGGGTTTAAGGAAGACAATGAATTTATTTTCAGATAGAGACTGAGAGGCAGTCCCCAGGAGTAGGGTGGAGGCAGAGGCCAGGTCTCGAGGGAGAAGTCAGCCTTGAGAGAAAGACGTGGGAGTCATGAGCATATAGGATGAGATTACTCAGCTAGGGTCGGGTCATAGCTTCAAAAGGAAAAAGGACCAAGAGCGGAATTCTGAATAATTCCAACATTTAAGGTCTAAGTCACCAGAGAATTAGAAGAACAGCAAAATTTCTTAATGGTCGAGAGAAACAGTTCAAGTTGAGGATGATCAACATTACCCAATACCATGGAATCAGGGCACTAGTTAAAGATTCCATTGGGTCTGACAACTGGTTAGACCAAGAGATCTTACAGTGGTCTCAGGGGAGCAGTGGTCAAGATATCCATGTTTGAACAGTGAAGGAAAGTTATGACGTGGACTAGGAATGACTGCCACATTTGGTAACAGATGCAATGGTGGACATTTAAATGTTTATTGCATAAGTAAATGCAGAAATAAACACTTGGGAAGAGGCAGTCAGAACTATCCATCACTGCTGAGTATATGACCATCTATATTAAGATTGGGAAAAGGGCAGCTTTAAAATTGCTAATCAGTTACAGAAAAGCTTCGAGTTGTTTTTAGTTGGATAAACACTATTTAATGATATAACTGTACAGTTGCCCACTGTAATGAATGCAATAAATCAGATCGTCAAATACTCTGGCTTTGTAAATCTGATGATGTGGAAAATTAGAACTTGTTCTGACTTGGGCAGAGGTTTATTTTTCTCACCCAGATAATAGCAGAGCCAATAGTCTAAATATTTTTAGATTATTTTAAATGTTTAAGAATATGGATAATAACAAACAGAAAAGACAATGACAATAAAAAGATGAACTAGGATAACCATCTGAATTATGGGCTGGTCACTCTAGAATATTAACTCAGAACCTCCTTCAGCCCTCTTACTCGCCCTGAGGAATGTGATGAACTCAACTCTGTTCACTTGAGGTAGCAAGACATGAAGGCAAATGAACAGAAATCTGCTACTTTACAAGATACGATCCCTCACATCCTTATATCCTACTGTAGTTCAAAGTAGCTCTTATGGTAACACCAGAGTTAAAGCAGATGAAACCAGCATTTCGCTGTGGGGTCCTGAACATCTTTGTCATTTCAAAAGGGGTGAGGGGAGTAGGAAATAGACCCCTCAAACTGGACTTTCTCTCTCCAATCTCGGTGTCTTGTTTCACAATTCTGTCAATTTACTCTTCCTAAAATACCATTTTTATTCTATTACTTTATAGCTTAAAACTCTTTAATGAATTTTTATTTCCATTTGCAAAAAATTTAAACTCTTTGGGCTAGCATTCAAGATTCCCTAGATTCTAGTCTTGTCTTTCTTACATGAATTCTCCAACTAAATCGGCCAACCAGAAACCCCACCCACAGTGCCTTGTCTTCTGTGGGCTCCTCCCTGAGGGGTCTTCCCTCTTCTAGTGCCTTCATCCATGATTTTCTTGGTCACAGAGAGATGCATATCTATCTAGTTTATGTTTCTTGAGACTGTAGAAATACAAATTCATTGTATTTCCACAGTGTGTGGTATACTGCTATTCAAATAGGAGCTCAGAAGAAAAAAAAATGAATGAACAGAAGAGTAAGTGAATAAAATAAAATAAAGTAAAACTCAAACTTACAATGATTTTTTTTAAAAAATAGATATATTCATTGGGATGCTTTTAACCTGCCTTCAAACTGCCTTACACAGTAAAGACACTCGTTTTTCTTATTATCACATGTAAACAGAAGCCCAGTGGGAAGATGAGCATCAGGCCTGGTTGATAAATGACTCAGTGCTGCCATCAGAAGTGCAACCATTTTCCACCTCTCTGTTCCACAGCCACGTTACTGGCTTCATTTCGAGCACATTGTCCCGTGGCTGTGAGATTGCTGCCAGCAGCGACTGGGGCCATGTGTGCTTTTGTGCACATCTAATGGGAGATAGCACAACTCCCTACACACAACCCCAATCACCCAGCAGAGGTCTCTTGCCAACGAGCTTGCACTGAACTCAGAGGTGGAATCAGCACCATTTAAGGCATATGAACTTTTCATCAAGACTAGATAGTCTTCCTAACCAGTTTTATTAGCAAGAGGAAGAATGGTGTGAATTAACATTCAGTAGGCAATCAACAATGTCCACTATGGCAGGGCCGGAAACTAAATCACAATATTACATTCATTATCTCATTGAATCGTAAGGCTGTAAGGTAGGCATAATTGTTCCCATTTCACTGAAGAGGAAACTGAGGTACAGCAATGTCTAGCAACTTGCTCTGGCTCACACAGGTTTTAAGCAATAGAGCCAAGTTTCAAAACTTGGGTTCCTTATAATTTCATGGCTAACAAAGTGACCTAACTGGAAGCTGCAGAAAAATGCTGCCCCAAATACAGCTCTTTTAATTACCAACCACAAGAACCAAGAATTCCTGGCATTTATCATTCCTTAAAAGGGAAATTGGCACTGCTACCACCCCAATGAGTAAAAATATAAAAGTATTACTTAGGAAATATTAGAATATTGTCACTGACATTCCTAAAATTATGTAATTAGATTAGCGATTTATTTTTTTAAAAAAAATGAATAAATAGAGATTCTAGTGAAAGCCAAATAGGCCCCAGGAACTACCCTAAGCACTTCTCAAGTGTTTTATCATTAAATATTCACAAAAACCCAATGAGGTAATATTATCCCCAACTTACAGATGGAGAAAGTGAAGCCCAGGGAAGTTGAGTAACTTGCCTAAGGTTACATATCCAACAATTGGTAGACTTAAGATTTGAGCCCTTGCTCTTAAAACCTATCCCATATCACCTCCATACATTAATAATTTTTGTATCTGTTTTTCTATCAGAAACTGGGAAACTCACTCCTAACTTGCTGGTACTCCATGGGAACAACAGAGCCAACTCCTCTCTTCTCTCAATCCCTCCAACGTCCCGTCCCCACTCTCCCATCTGTCCTAGGAAAAAGAAAAGGAGAGGCCAGGTATATCCCCTCTAAACCAGGCAAAGGGATTGGAAAGTTTACTTGGACCTCCAAAGCATAGATTCTCAAAAGGGGAGATATCACTCCAAAGGGGGCAAAATTGATTCTTGAGGACCAAAAAACAGCTATTATAACAGTTTGTGGCCCTTCAAGTCTCATTGCTACTCAACAAAATCTGATTTCCAGTATTTCAATTCTCTCATTAGAGAGATTTTAAATTGAGCTCAATTTTTCTCCTTTGGGAGGCAATAATGAAAAAAAATCAAGAAACGCTTCAGGTGAGAATCCACCCGGAATTGAAACAGTTTAGAATGCCCCCTACCTCTGCACACAAAGCTTCCCTGATTCTGGTCACTGTTGACTGCTAACTTGCTGTGGGATCTTTCCCCACACTCCTGATTACTTGCCAGAGCTTCCCAAACATATTCTTCACATATATATACATAAGTTTATACATAAGTGTTCCAAAAAAGGAAAAATTGGGGAGAGTCCATACATTTGGAGAACACTTAGTCAAACGCAGTTAAACTCTCTCTTTGCTGCAGACTCCCAAGTCTTTAGCCCACCAGTGGGCACAGTGACTTTCCGAGAAATGACCCCAGACACAGCCCAGAGTTCGGTTGTCTTGGAGCATCTTCTGGGAGGGTAGACTCTGGGAAATGCTGCCTCAGATAAACAGTCACTCAACACTAGGGCTGGCCCAGCACTCAGAACATGGTGGGAACCTGAGAAATATTTGTTGATTGCATTTACTTCATTTCTTTCTGAATTCAGAATGTTTTGATCCTCACCTCTGCTCCAGCCAGGCCGAATCTCAGAAAAATCTACATAATAGAAGGTCAAAATAGTAAAAGAAAAACTACACATTTTTGTTCCTGTCATAATTTACATATGCAGCAGCATTACCCATGTACCCACTCCTCAAAAAAACACACCCTGCCTGCTATTATTACATTGTGAAGAGATTTGGGAAAGTGTTAATGGGTATATGCAAATTGATTTATTTAGCAGGAATCTTGGTTACAGACAAGAAGGAAGGAAGAGGGGAGAGCTTTGCTATGAATTCTTCTTGCTAAGGGAATCTACTGAAGGAAGTGAGGAAAAATGGAGACCAGAGGAGAAAGACTAAATCACAAAGGTCGCATAGGAAATTTGCAACAAGGCCAAGAACACAGCCCTGAGAGCTGAGCCAGGGCACAGTCTGCCAACATCCACTGCCTCATACAGCCAGGCGTTATTTTAATGGCATACACTGAAAGAAAATACTCCAGAACAGTGAAATTGCTCGATCGCCAGCGGACTTTTTAGGGATTTCTGTACAGCACATTTCATTTCCTCCACGCGGCAGGACCACCTTCTTTGTTCAAATTTCACCCACACGATCCTAACCCATGCTGTTAAGACCAGCCCTGCCTTCAAAGAGTCACTTGGCAAAGCTAAGGAACTTGGACACTGTCCAGTAACAAAGTGTTTCCAACCAGAAATTTCGAAGGAGGCGTCCAGGCTGTCTTTGACCACCTCCTCCCTTTCCCCCTTCTAAGCCTGGTGGCTATTTTCTGAGTGCAAGCATTTGGTTTGGCCCTAGCCTGGTGCTGTAGGCATATCTGATGGACTCAACATGTTTGCTTCCTTTCTTTTTCTTTGTGACCTAAGACACTTATAGTGGAGTATTTATGGCCATGGATCTTAATCTCTCTTGTTTCCAAAATTGTACCCAATACTATAAGAAATCCTAATTACACAGTATCTTGCTTTATATAGCATTTTCCACTAATATCTGTAAAACTCAAATCCAAAATTTAGAATCCATTTTTAGAACCATTAAGCATTTTCATCAGATATTATTTTTTATCTTAGTGCTTTAAAAAAAATCTCTTAAGTGTGTATTTCTGTGCAAGGGCAAGGGATTTGAAAGATGTGTCTTGTGATTATTCCACTTAATCGACAACCCAAAATGTGACCCCAGAGCATCTTATGCATTTCCAAGCCATGTGTTTGCAATCGACAGTTGCTCTTTAAGCACGGCCAGCATATGTTTGTGACTTTTGAATTCAATTTCAGCAACATTGAGAAGGCACACATAGCTGGGCAGGAATTTAAATATTACCTTAATTTGGATTCTGTAGAAGCCAGATAGCAGTCCACCCATCTGCCTGCTCCAGGATGTCCATCTGTATATGCACACCAATTGCTCACTTAGTTCTGGGCCTCTGAGGCGCGAATGTATAAAGTGGAGAGAAGGAAAAAGTTCACTGTCTGTTTGACGGAAGGCCTGTCGGGCCGGGCGTGTCTGTGTGAAAAAGCCTGGTGAAACACATGGCGAAACAATGAGTCCCGTGAGGGCTCCGCTGAGCACTGGCTTTTAATTAATCAGAGAAGCTTGATAAATTGCTCACCTCTTGGCCTGTATCTTTCACATCCTCGAACATCTGGAAGGAAACTGCAAGGGAAATGTTCTGCTCATCCCAAAGAGCCAGATGTGTGCCATCACGTGGAAGGAATGTCCAGATGCCGGATGTCCCCACCACATTCCTCCATGTGAGGCTTTTCCCGCAGGCTCGTGAAAGTCAGATGAAGAACTTCCAACTGAACCTTACTCAGTGTGGGAGAGAGAACATTCGGCCGCTTCAAATCCTTTGGAAGTGTGAGAAGGGTATAAATAAATAAATAAACTCATTTTATTGTGAGACTAAGAATTCTTTCTTTTTAAAATTATGATTCTATTTTTTAAAAGATTTTGTTAGGTAGATGTAAGTATGCGAGTGTTTATTTGTGTATGTGAGTGTGTGTGTATGTGCTGTGTGTTGGCTAGAGCACTGATTTCAAAACAAGGCTACCAATCATTATTACCTGAAAAACTTTCTAGAAATACAGATCCCTGTTCCCAAAATGGACCTATTGAAACAAAGTCTCCAATTTCAGAATCCAGGGATCAGTATTTCTAAAACGCAGCCAGTTGGTTCTGCCATCAGAGCACTGAGTGGAATTTGGGAACCGAGAAGCAGGGAGTATATAATATTAATACTGATACTACTGGTTAACGTTCATTGAAATCCTACCCTGTGCCAGACACTATTCTAAGAATTTGATAGACATTTGATTTAGCTTTTACAAACACTATATCACATAGGTGCTATACCATTTCCATTTTAGAACTGAGGAAACTGAAGTTCAATCACAGTGCCAGTAAGTGGTGAAGCTATATATTCAAGATCCTGGTCTAAAGAATTGGTTCTCATTGAGTTACAAGCCCCTTCAAAGCCGCAGTCAATGTCATTCCAAGCACCCTTCCCCCAGCCCTAAAAGTCTCCACTTGATGAGAGCTGAATCAGGAGATTAATCTATCCTCTGATCTAGTTCAACGCATTTGTTTTACGGATGAAGAAACTTTGACATAACAAGAATAAGTGACTCTTCTGGGAACACCCAGATGAGAACTTAGAGTTTCTGATTTTATCAGAGTTCTTATAAAAGCATCCTGCTTCTGCTTTGGTAACTAAGCTCTCTCCATAACTTAAACATTAAAAATCCCCTTGCCCTGCAAAGAGAGCCAAATTTGATTGTGCTCAATTAATTTTCTAAAAGTTCCAGGTTTAAGGACCTTTGCAACTTAAGCATTATGGTTTATAGATTTCTGATCTTAACCTTCTAGAATCCCATAGTGAACTTTCATAGGGTCTTGGGTTTGTTTGTTTGTTTGTTTGTTTGTTTGTTTGTTTGTTTGTTTGTTTGTTTTGAGGTCTAGATAAGAAATGTTTCCAAATTTAACTTAGAAGTCTGTGTTTACAATCCCAGCTCTATAAACATACATTTAAGATGTAAAAAGTGAAAAACAAGTACAAAAACAGTTACTTTGTGCCATTTGGAGACACCAGACACATGTTTCAAGAGTTTTCCCTTAAGTTCCCAACTCACACGTTGCTTATAGTTAAATTTTCAGTTAATACAGGCTGCTTGAGATTTGAACCTCAGCAATCTGCCACTGACATACTCTAAAAGCCTTCTCTCTCTATACCACACACCAGATTTCGTTGTTGACATTATTAAATAACTCTCCTCAAACTTAGATTGCCAAGACCAGTGCATAGGGCTCCTACTGTCTGGTGAAGTATAGCCGTGAATCTATTTGGATTCACAATTGCCTCTAGGCCTAACATTGCACATTGAAGGATCAGATCACTGAGATGAAAACTTTACAGTTAAGACTTCTATTGAGATATGTGCCAGTGCGTGCCTGCAGGGCGGCAGAGGTAGAAAAGACAGACATGTCAATCACCTGCTCCTGCTGTGCTCCATTAGAATGGCCAGATTGGCTGTCCTTTCTTCAAGGATTTGGTACCTTTCTCCTTCCCGCCCAAGCTTATGGTATTAATGATTCTTATTTATTATAGAAATAAAACCTCAAACAATTGTGAGGACAGCTAGGAAAATAAGGATCTAAAAGAAAGTATCACTAACTAGACCTCGCGAGGCACTGCACTAGTGGACAAGTCAGCATTTCCCAGAGTTGCTGGGAAACCAGGTGGCACATCCATCTACCAAGGTAGGGCAGCAGGGAAGAGCCAGCGCAGAAGTCTGTAGAAGGCAGGCTTGGGTCACTGCCAGCCATCAGGATCAGCAGTCAGGAAGATGAGCTGGACGTGGAGTGGAGCAGAGCAAAGGCAGGGTGGACCCCACCCGCAGCTCTCTGACCATCCCTCATGACGAACAGAGAGAACAGCCTGGAAACCACTCATATCTCTGTATCTGTCTCTCACCACATCTAACTGCAACCATCTTCAGAAGGTAATGGCTGCTGCTTTCTTTCCACCTTTCAAACATCACACAACTTTGTCCTTCTACGGGTCTAATTCAGATCCGTAAAAGGATTCTGGGAAATGTTGCTCTAGCCTAGCCAAGCTGACACAGTGCAAAACCACCATAACCCACCCCTTTTCAAGTAGACACCCATATATACCTTTTTAAACCATTTTATTTTATTTATTAATTTTATTTTATTATTAGTTTCAAGTATACAGTACATTGGTAGACATTTATATAGTTTATGAAACGATGCCCCTGATCGCTCTTTCTCTCCTGTGGCTCTCCACCTAGCCATTACATTAATGCTGACTGCATTCCCTGTGTCGTGCTCTCCATTTTGAACTCCCAAATAAAGATGTTAGAAAAATTATGTTTTCGCTTAACATGGTGCAACTATCTCTCACACAACCAAAGACATACTAAGTCTCTCCCCACAGTAGTGCTCAAAGTCCCATACATTACTTTATCCATTTTTGGGTGACCATATCACACGAAACCATTTGTAAACTGAGACTAAATTTTTTCCTTGTCATAGCGAATCTTCAATAATGCCAGTAAATGGAGGTTTAGAGATAGAGAAAGGAGGCAATTGACAGAAGTCGGAGCCATGAGAATCTGAGCCGCTTGCTCGTGTTACTTACATGAGCCTCAGGACCTGCTCGGGCCTGATACTATATATTCTATTTCCACCTGATGATGGGATGCTGTGCATGCCCAACTTTATGGCTTGGTTGGTCAGAAAACAGCCAGTTCATGATGAGCAGTATGGATTGCATGGTGGCCCATGGTCAAGTGTTCAGTCTCTACTCTGTGTAGACATAGAAACTCAGTCTCTATGGCCCTGTAACAAGCCAGAAGCTATTTCTCAAAAGAATCATTACCTATGGAAAGGCATGGCTATGCTCCAAAACCCTAAAGATCTGCTCTCCAATTCATTTATAAGGGGCTGCCAAAGTCTCAATATAGCTGCTATATGTCAGAGACACACGAAGCATCACGAATATACTTTATCACAAGGCCAACGTGGCAGCACAGCTTGCACAGCCATCTCCTGCAGAGCCTTCTTTTGTTATGAGACCCACTAAAAACCAGCAGTCTTTTGGATCACTCAACAAATGAGTCAGAGTGACATATTCGAATGAAGTATATGTGGCCTTCAAGATTCAAAAAGGCCCATTAGACTTTGTGTTTTCTTCTTTGTGAGGAAATACTAAATGCAGAAACTTAGCTTTCAACATGTTTTGGAGCACTGAGCCTCCAGAAATTTTCAGTGACACAAACCTCCCGATTTTTGTGGGATGTACTTCTACCCTCTGTTATACTATGTCTCATCAAAGTGTCTAGGTCATCTTCATTCCAACTTACTTCCTGCTCACTAGGTCCAATCAGCATGATGTTGTCAATTATCATCAATGTAGTAGACCAGAATAATGTCCTGTGGAATGGAGAGGCAAGCAAAAGTCCTGTGGAATAGATCATGACAGACTAGAAAGTTGATATAAACTGAGTTAGTTTAGTGAAGGTATATTGCTAGTTCTGCCAGCTGAAGGCAATCTGTTTCTGATGATCTTTACTAATAGGGAGGAAAGCATCTGTAAGCTTGGTAGTTGCATACCAGATAATAAAAGATATGAAAAGAATACCTCAGCGATATTGTGGGTTTGGTTCCAGACCTCTCCAATAAAACAAGTATTGTAGTAAAGCAAGTCGGAGGAATATTTTAGTTTCCCAGTGCATATTAAAGTTATGTTTATACTATACTGTAATCTATTAAGTGTACAATAGCATCACATCTATAAAAACAATGTACATACCTTAATTTAAAAATACTTTATTGCTAAAAAATGCTAACCATCACCTGAGCCTCCAGTGAGTAGTAACTTTTGCTGGTGGAGGGTCTTGCCTCAATGTTGATGAAAACGCAATATGTTCAAAGTGTAATAATACAAAGTACACCTGTACACATCTAGAATTGCAACTACCTTTGGAGACAGCACCTGATTAAGCTTATAATAATCCACCATTGATTCCTAAAATTCACCTGTCTTCTGCACAGGCCAAAAAGGCAAGTTAAATGGAAATGGCTGCATTCACTAACTCTGACTTTCAAGTTCTTGATAGTGGCACTAATCTCTGCAATCCTTCCAGTAATGCCATAGTGTGTTTGAAGAAATTCTAGAATCTTCCACCTGACCTTTGTCATCGTAATAGCCCTTGGGTCATTCCATGCATCAGAGAAGCAGTGTGGGGATTCTGCCAGTTGCTGATATAGTCCAGTCTATTCCATTTGTATATTCTAAAACTTGGGATAGCATAGGATGGGTTCAGAGACACAGTTGGCCTACTCTAAAATGAACCTGAGTCAAAATCTCATTAATCAACTAAACCCAACAATCCCTTCCTCTGGCTGATGGACCACAGTAAAATTTCAAGCCCCTAGGAAGTAGTGTCATTCCACAACCAGTACATAATAAATCTCCTTAAAGTCTCATTATTTCCCCTTTCCCAAAGCACAGTCACCTGAAAAAATAGCCACACATCCCTTTGGAGAAGGACAAGAGGGGGATTTACAGTATATGCTTGTGGCTATGCTTTAGGATCAGCCTGGCTACAGATGAGCAATTACAGCTGTGCCTGCATTTGCTCTAAGAGACCAAATGATAGTCACACTCCTCACACTGCTGAACTTCTCTCCAAATGTCTCCACCTATCCACTGAGGGCATCCAGGCATCCATGCAGCCTTACAACCCGGAACTGTCCTTTATTTGGGAAATCCAAGTCTCTGTAGCTGTTGAGAGAGAAAAGGCTGCCTAGACTAAGCTCTCTCTTGTGAGAATGTGAGACTCTGATGAGATTCTTTAAATAAAAATCTGTTTATACCTTAGGGAAAAAAGGCCACAGAAGTCAGATATTATAAATGCCTTCTGTATTTATTCCCTGGGGCTGCTAGAACAAATTACCACAAATTGAGTGCATTAAAACAACAGAAATTTATTCTCTCATAGTCCTGGAGGCTGATGCTTAGAATTCAAAGTGTCAGCAGGTCTGTGCTCCCTCTGAAAGCTCTAGGGGAGAATTCTTCCTTGTCTCTTCCAGCCTACAGTGACTCCAGGAGTTCCTTGGCTTGTGGCACCATCACTCTACTGTCTGCCTCCATCTGCACATGGCCCTCTCTCCACATGCATCTCTGCATGTCGTCTCTTCTTATAAGGACTCCAGCCCTTGGGTGTAGGGCCCACTCTTTTCCAGTATGAACTCAACTACTTTTATCTGCCAGGACCCTTACTCCACATAAGGTCACATCCTCCAGTGCAGGGTGAACATGAATTTTGAGGGGATACTCCTAAATCTCCTGAGCCCTCTATTAGTATTTCTCAACCCTGACAACCTTGTAAGAACTTGGTGGCTCCCATTAGACTCTTGCTGCCTGGGTCCCACTCCCCTTTCCTGAGATTCTGCTGTAGTCTTTCCGGGATGGAGTTCAGGCATCAGTGCTTTTTCCAGCTCCCAGGTGATCATTACTGGCTGTGGACCAGAGGTCCCCCTGGACTATGACACTTCACCCCCCGCCTAGACCCAGGGAGAGCCCAGGACTCTGCCCTCCCAAGCTCCAGCTCTCAGTCATTGTTAACAGTCGCCTGTCTAGCTCACAGAGATTTTGCAAGGTATACAGTCACTACCCAAACCTTTTGCCTTAAAAAACAGGACATTGCATCTACACAGTAAATACTGCTCAGTCTGGATCCACTCTGTTCTGACACCATTTTTACTTTGGGCATCTATTCTTTACTGTCCCTAAAATACTCCAAGTAGTATATTTCTGCACTACATTTCTCGGTTGGCTGACATCTCTCAACCTTTTTCATCTCACCCAAGGTACACAGTAATCTCAGAAAGTATAGCCACTCTTTCTCCTAATGCTCCCTCAGCAGAGAATTTCTTGTAGATTTGGGTGCACCCTGGAGGGTAGACAGGCCCCATCTGAGTCCCCAGCCCTCAGACCTTCCTTCCCCTCTCCCAACAAGCACACATGAACCTAAGTTTCCTTTGTCAGAGCCCTATCTAGTGGCTCAATTTTCCTGCTCTCCCCAGTATTTCTACATCACTCCCTAGCCCAATTTTATGGACTTAAACATAAAAACGCACAAGAATATGCTGTATGTCTACTGCAGTGAGCCTGACACTTCCATTTAGAATAAACTCCCCTACTGATTTAAAAGTTTACATTTAGGCTAAAATCAGAGACTGTTTTCCAAAAACTGAAACATTGTTTGTCTTACTTACCAGCCTTAAAAAAAAAAAAAAGAAATCTTTTTTGCTCCACATTAGTTACAATCTCTAGTTGTAGAAGAAAGGCTATACTTCTTGTCTTGTAAGTAAGCTTCCAAGATGAAATAAATCTATATTTATTTCAACTCTGAATGCTCATAGAACCGGGGATTTCCCAATGTGGAGTCGCCCCCAAATTGTCTTCCTAAATAGTGCCTTGCTCTCCAAAGGACTGCTCAGAGCCTAGACTGCTCTGTTATTGAGGTGCATTATTTGTCTTCTCTCCATCTCACTCTTAGAAGGAGGTAGGGCCAACTTGCCCCATGACTGACAAATGATTATTATTTCTAATACTTCTAAAATTATCAGCTAATTCGGGTAATAATATATAAAATTCCAATATATATGTAATATAATAATAAACTACATTTTATATCACTTAGTGGGCCATAGAACATTTCTGTGAGCATACTATACTTATAAAACAGATCATTTGAATTGTATGCCCAAGTGCCCCTGGCTTAGCTCCCTTTGTACTTACTTCACTTTGTGGCAATGACATTCCCACTCTCTCTCTTCCTCTCTCTCTTTCTCTCTCCATCCCGATTCTTCCCCATTTGGTGGTGATTGTTCTCCTTCAAGTGTTTTGCTTGGGGTATTAATATCTTTACGGTGAGAAGCACATCCGCCGATTCCTAGAAAACTACATATAAAGCAAAAGAAGCTAATCAAATACGCTGAAAAGTACACAAAGAAACCTTGCCCATGCATTTTTCCCGCCAAGGCAATTGAAAGTTTTCCTGCTACTTCCTTCTGTGCCACATGGAAGAGAGGCTGACAGCACGAGAGGACAGTTTTCTCTCCTCTAATGTAAATAGTGCATGAGAATACCACCACTCAGTCTTTCAGATTTGCTTTCAGGAAATGGCTAAAAAAGGATAAGCAAGCACAAACTCTCAGCTAATTGACACTCTGATGCCCAATGATATCACTGGCCTGACAGCACCCACCAAATACAGATTTGTGGGCTCACCTGCAGAGATTCAGATTCAGTAAGTCTGAGATGGGGCTTGAGCATTTATATTTCTAACAAGCTCCCAGGTGAGGCTGACACTGCTGTTCTCAGGGCACACAAAGCAGTGATGACATACAGCCCCCTATTAGGGACTAACAAACAGATCCACGGGACAGTAAGCAGAAACATTTTAATTCTCCAGAAAATATCTAATATCTCATAATGCAAATGGTAAGAATTCCCTTAGCTGCGGGGCAGAGGGAGCCTATTTGGACACAACTAAGGACAGAGCTTGAGGGAGCCGATGCCTTGTTTCTCCTTGACCTTGAATAACTGAGAGCACACAACTTGGTTTAAACCCCTCAACTTTTTTCCCTGTCAAATAAGGATTGTGACTTCTACAAAGCCTTCTATAATCCTACCCCCAACCTATGCATGCTGAGTTAGACTTCCTTCCACTAAGCTGATATATAATCTCTATTCAAATACATAGAGCAAGGTGTTCAAAATATCCGCTTTCAACTCTACTTTCCCCAAGAGCCGGGAAACTCTGTGAGAGTTGCCTCTGTGTCTTCTTCATGGGTCCCCCTAACCCCTGATGCGTAGTAGGGTCTCAACTTACATTTGCTGAGTGAATAAATGAGTGAAGGAGCAAGATTTCCATATACTGGGGAAACAGGACTCATGCGAAACCATTCGAGAACACTAAGTATCAAAGGATCTGAATGCCCACACCCACATCTGGCCCCAGCCCAGCTCTTACCTCTAGCCTTTCCTAATTTCACATAGTTAGTGCAGTGGTTTTCTTCATAGCTGTATATGAGAGGCACCAAGAGAGTTGTTTTTTTGTTTTTAATTTGATGCCCAGGCCAACATCGAAATCATTCAAATCAAAAGCCTTGAGGTGGAACCAGCCATGAGTAATTCTTTAAGCTCCTGGTGATTCCCGCATGCAGCCAAGGCTGAACAGCTGAAATGTCAGAGGATGACCAACTCTGTAGGCAGCAGTGACACCTGCCAGACAGACACGGGGGTACTGATGAGTCATGGATGGAGCTTAACTGTCACTGCTATGGGCACTAAAACTATTTAGAATCAACAAACAATCTGGATTAACAAGAAACAGATTCTCCAACCTTGTTGTGAAAACAAGGGATTAGCCATGATTGCATAAAAACTGGGTGCCACACTAATCCTTACTGAACCTGTTTCATCCTGAATTACAAAAAAGTAATGGGTCCTCTGAAGGGCCTCTTGGCTAATGAATGACCTGTCCAAAGGCCACAAAAGGGCAGTTGGCAGTAGGGCTGGTCTAATGGCCCCTTGAGAACAGGGGGCCACATAGGGCAGGCCAGAGGGTGGTATATCACAATCGTGCCAGGAATAAGGAGAAGAGTACAAGGACTTCACATGCCACAGAGATCAGAGAAAGCACAAGAAAAAAGAGGAAAATCAGGACACAAAAGAGCAGGGAAAAGAGGGGCTGAAGGTGAAGATGGCCCCTCAGAAGTGAATCTGCTCTTCATTTGGCTGATACCTTCCCCACATCTCCTTGGCCCCACAGCCCCTCTCCTACAGCAACTCAGGCAAAGAACACAGTGCTCGCTCTTTTCTGGCTGTCCCTGAATGCTCTAGGCATCTCCTCGTTCCCTCTCAGTAGGGAACACATGAAAACCCAACTGTGGTCCAACACTCAGTGCTTTAGGTGGAGGGGAGAACAATGCTGGTGGCTCTGGGCCAGGTCTGCCAAAATGGTCTTGTTGGTTTCTCATCGCCCAGAGGAATAAGCACCAAATAGCATCAGCAGGCACAGAGGCACCTTGTCTTTCCCCAAGGCATTCCTAGCTGAACACAGAGGAGGTTCCGCGTGTCTAGCAACCAGGAGCCGCAACCCATATGACCACCTGGAGGTCAGTTTCAGAACCAGGCCTTTGGAGCCCCCTGGTCTGGCTTAGGAGTTCTCAGAGGTGGTGACAGATGGCTGGCAGACACAGACTTCGGGCCTGTGTTGCACCAAAACACTACATTCCCAGCTGTTTCTTTTCCTGCGGGTACCACCGGCTATCACTGCTGATCACATCACATAGTGGGACTGAAGAAAGCATTCACTTTCTCCACCAGCCTGGAAAAAAAGATATATTAAGTTAAAGAGCTGGGGGTTTCTGTTTTGGCCAGAGCAGAGTGGACATGCTGATTCAGCTTCTGATAACCCTCTCAGGAATCTGATGGCAATCCTAGCTCAAGACGAACCACCAACTCTGCGACTACCACTCAATCATCTGCTGCATTAGAACAACGGTGGGATTTTTCTCAGGGCTTCCATTAAACATACAGCTTGATGGTGTGTGTGGCCCTGTAGTAGCTTGTGATTCTGTCTGTTTCACTCCATGAGTCAAGCCCTACATACCTCAGACAGTCTTAAAGCCCTGCCTTCCAAACTAGCACCTGTGCAGTCAGTGTCCAATCAACAACCAGGAGGGTCCAAATCCGGCAAACACCAGGCTCAGCTCTGTTTGGACTCAACCTGCAGCAACAAGCACAGCCAGAGAAGGAGGGACAATAACTGCCTGCTCTGTGGGGTTACAGTGACAATCCAATGAAATAAAAAAAAAAAACAAAATACCCCCCCCACACACACACACACACCTCCAAGCACATGGTAAGTGTCTAATGATTGTAAGAGAATCCATATCTGCTCAAGAGCCAATCTGCTCACCTTTCCCTGGTGACTGCTAATCCCAGAACCCAATTCTCTTTTAAGAAGCAGCCCGAGAAGATATTTCTAACAAGCTCCCAGGTGAGGCTGACACTGCTGTTCTCAGGGCACACAAAGCAGTGATGACATACAGCCCCCTATTAGGGACTAACAAACAGATCCACGGGACAGTAAGCAGAAACATTTTAATTCTCCAGAAAATATCTAATATCTCATAATGCAAATGGTAAGAATTCCCTTAGCTGTGGGGCAGAGGGAGCCTATTTGGACACAACTAAGGACAGAGTTTGAGGGAGCCGATGCCTTGTTGCTCCTTGACCTTGAATAACTGAGAGCACACAACTTGGTTTAAACCCCTCAACTTTTTTCCCTGTCAAATAAGGATTGTGACTTCTACAAAGCCTTCTATAATCCTACCCCCAACCTATGCATGCTGAGTTAGACTTCCTTCCACTAAGCTGATATATAATCTCTATTCAAATACATAGAGCAAGGTGTTCAAAATATCCGCTTTCAACTCTACTTTCCCCAAGAGCCGGGAAACTCTGTGAGAGTTGCCTCTGTGTCTTCTTCATGGGTCCCCCTAACCCCTGATGCGTAGTAGGGTCTCAACTTACATTTGCTGAGTGAATAAATGAGTGAAGGAGCAAGATTTCCATATACTGGGGAAACAGGACTCATGCGAAACCATTCGAGAACACTAAGTATCAAAGGATCTGAATGCCCACACCCACATCTGGCCCCAGCCCAGCTCTTACCTCTAGCCTTTCTTAATTTCACATAGTTAGTGCAGTGGTTTTCTTCATAGCTGTATATGAGAGGCACCAAGAGAGTTGTTTTTTTGTTTTTTTGTTTTTAATTTGATGCCCAGGCCAACATCGAAATCATTCAAATCAAAAGCCTTGAGGTGGAACCAGCCATGAGTAATTCTTTAAGCTCCTGGTGATTCCCGCATGCAGCCAAGGCTGAACAGCTGAAATGTCAGAGGATGACCAACTCTGTAGGCAGCAGTGACACCTGCCAGACAGACACAGGGGTACTGATGAGTCATGGATGGAGCTTAACTGTCACTGCTATGGGCACTAAAACTATTTAGAATCAACAAACAATCTGGATTAACAAGAAACAGATTCTCCAACCTTGTTGTGAAAACAAGGGATTAGCCATGATTGCATAAAAACTGGGTGCCACACTAATCCTTACTGAACCTGTTTCATCCTGAATTACAAAAAAGTAATGGGTCCTCTGAAGGGCCTCTTGGCTAATGAATGACCTGTCCAAAGGCCACAAAAGGGCAGTTGGCAGTAGGGCTGGTCTAATGGCCCCTTGAGAACAGGGGGCCACATAGGGCAGGCCAGAGGGTGGTATATCACAATCGTGCCAGGAATAAGGAGAAGAGTACAAGGACATCACGTGCCACAGAGATCAGAGAAAGCACAAGAAAAAAGAGGAAAATCAGGACACAAAAGAGCAGGGAAAAGAGGGGCTGAAGGTGAAGATGGCCCCTCAGAAGTGAATCTGCTCTTCATTTGGCTGATACCTTCCCCACATCTCCTTGGCCCCACAGCCCCTCTCCTACAGCAACTCAGGCAAAGAACACAGTGCTCGCTCTTTTCTGGCTGTCCCTGAATGCTCTAGGCATCTCCTCGTTCCCTCTCAGTAGGGAACACATGAAAACCCAACTGTGGTCCAACACTCAGTGCTTTAGGTGGAGGGGAGAACAATGCTGGTGGCTCTGGGCCAGGTCTGCCAAAATGGTCTTGTTGGTTTCTCATCGCCCAGAGGAATAAGCACCAAATAGCATCAGCAGGCACAGAGGCACCTTGTCTTTCCCCAAGGCATTCCTAGCTGAACACAGAGGAGGTTCCGCGTGTCTAGCAACCAGGAGCCGCAACCCATATGACCACCTGGAGGTCAGTTTCAGAACCAGGCCTTTGGAGCCCCCTGGTCTGGCTTAGGAGTTCTCAGAGGTGGTGACAGATGGCTGGCAGACACAGACTTCGGGCCTGTGTTGCACCAAAACACTACATTCCCAGCTGTTTCTTTTCCTGCGGGTACCACCGGCTATCACTGCTGATCACATCACATAGTGGGACTGAAGAAAGCATTCACTTTCTCCACCAGCCTGGAAAAAAAGATATATTAAGTTAAAGAGCTGGGGGTTTCTGTTTTGGCCAGAGCAGAGTGGACATGCTGATTCAGCTTCTGATAACCCTCTCAGGAATCTGATGGCAATCCTAGCTCAAGACGAACCACCAACTCTGCGACTACCACTCAATCATCTGCTGCATTAGAACAACGGTGGGATTTTTCTCAGGGCTTCCATTAAACATACAGCTTGATGGTGTGTGTGGCCCTGTAGTAGCTTGTGATTCTGTCTGTTTCACTCCATGAGTCAAGCCCTACATACCTCAGACAGTCTTAAAGCCCTGCCTTCCAAACTAGCACCTGTGCAGTCAGTGTCCAATCAACAACCAGGAGGGTCCAAATCCGGCAAACACCAGGCTCAGCTCTGTTTGGACTCAACCTGCAGCAACAAGCACAGCCAGAGAAGGAGGGACAATAACTGCCTGCTCTGTGGGGTTACAGTGACAATCCAATGAAATAAAAAAAAAAAACAATATACCCCCCCCCCCACACACACACACCTCCAAGCACATGGTAAGTGTCTAATGATTGTAAGAGAATCCATATCTGCTCAAGAGCCAATCTGCTCACCTTTCCCTGGTGACTGCTAATCCCAGAACCCAATTCTCTTTTAAGAAGCAGCCCGAGAAGAAAGCTGATTCTTGGCAAAATGTCCAGCTCTGGTGCAAAGAGGCTGGAACAGACTTTCCTCCTTTTGCTCAGCACACTGTAGGCTCTGGGGAGCCTTAGGTGCCCAGAAAAGGAGCCAACAGCCTCCACAGTCACCAGGTCCTCTCCTACTCTGCCTTCCCGAGCTGTAGGCAACTCTGTCCATTCTGTATTTGAGAGTGAGTATAGGGAGCATGGCAAAAGGGTGTCATGCCAATGCCTGCTTGTTTGTTGATTTTGATTGTTTTTGGAGAAATAGAGAAAATTTTTCATGGTGTGCTAATTTTTTTCTAATTTTTATTTTTCAATTATAGTACACATTTGATATTATTTTATATTAGTTTCAGGTGTAAAGCATAGTGGTGAGACATATAATTTACAGTGATTCCCCCCAGTTAGTCTAGTACCCACCTGGCACTATGCATAGTGATTACAATATTATAGACTATATTCCCTATGCTGTACTTCATTTCCCTATAACTATTTTGTAACTTCCAATTTATACTTCTTAATCATCTCACCTTTTTCACCCAGCTCCCCAACCCCCTTCCATCTGGCAGCCATTAGTTTTTCCTCTGTATCTATGAGTATATTTTCATTTTATTTGTTTATTTTGTTCCTTAGACTCCACACATAAGGGAAATCATATGATATTTCATATGACTTACTTCATTTAGTATAATATCCTCTAGGTCCATCTATGTTGTTGTAAATGGTAAGATTGCATTTTTTATGGCCAAGTAATATTCCGTTGTATATATGTACCACAATTTCTTTATCCAGTCATCAAATGTGAACTAATACCTCATTGTGGTTTTAAATTGACTTTCCCTGCTGATTAGTGGTGTTCAGCAAATTTTCATATGTCTATTGACCATTTGTATGTCCTCTTTGAAGAAATGCCTATTCAGGTCTTCTGCGCATTTTTTAATCAAATTGTTTGGGGTTTTGTTTTTGTTTTTTCTTTTGGTGTTGACTTGTATGAGTTCTTTATAAATTTCGGATATTAATTCTTTATCAGATATATCACGGCCATATACATTCTCCCATTCAGTAGGCTCTTTTTGTCGTTGTTGAATATTTCCTTTGCTGTGCAAAGACATTTAGTTTGATGTAGTCCTATTTGTTTATTTTTTCTCTTGTTTCCCTTGCCTAAGGAGATATATCAGAAAAGATGTTAAAGAGCAATATCAGAGAGTTTACTGCCTATGTTTTCTTCTAGAAATTTTATGGTTTCAGATTTACATTTAAGTCTTTAATTCATTTCTTTTTATTTTTTTATTTTAAATTAAGTTTATTGGGGTAACATTGGTTAATACAATTATATAATTTTCAGGTGAACATTATAATTTGACATCTGTATATTCCACTGTGTGTTTACCACCCAAAGTCCAGTTTCCTTCAGCTACCATATATTGGATCCTCTTTACCCACTACACCCTCACCCTACCCCCTATATTTGACTCCCTTTAACCATCTACCACTCCCACATCCCCACCCCCTAACCTCTGATAACCACTAGTCTATAGTTCATGTCTTTGAGCCTCTGTTTATTTGTCCTGTTCGTTTGTTGCTTTTAGGTTTATATCCCACATATAAGTGATATCATATGATTTTCAACTTTTTCTATCTGGCTTATTTCACTTAGCATGATTATCTCAAGGTCCATTCATGTTGTCTCAAATGGCAGTATTTCATCTCTTCTTATGGATGAGTAACATTCCATTGTATATGCGTACCACAGATTCTTTAGCCAATCATCTATTGTAGGACACTTCGGTTGCTTCCATGTCCTGGCCATTGTGAATAATGCTGCTGTGAACATCGGTATGCAAATATCTTTTCAGATATGAGTTTTCAAGTCTTTGGGGTAAACACTCAGTAGGGGAATTGCTGGATCATATCGTAGATCAATTCTTAGTTTTTCGAGGAACCTCCATACTGTTTTCCATAGTGGCTGTATTAATTTGCAGTCCCACCAGCAGTGTATGAGGGTTCCTTTTCTCCACATCCTCTCCAACATTTGTTATTACTTGTCCTGTTGATTATAGCTATTCTAACATGTGTGAGATGGTATCTCATTGTGGTTTTGATTTGCATTTCCCTAATAGCTAGTGATGTTGAGCATCTTTTCAAATATTTGTTGGCCATTTGTATATCCTCTAGGAAGAAGTGTCCGTTCAGGTCCTCTGCCCAGTTTTTTGATTAGATCGTTTGTTTTTTTGTTATTGAGTTGTATCAGTTCTTTGTATTTTTGGACATTAGGCCCTTATCGGAGGCGTTGCTTGCTAATATATTTTCCCATTTGAATGGTTGTCTCTTTACCTTGTTGATGGTTTCTTTTGCTGGGTAGAAGCTTTTTAGTTTGATGTAGTCCCATTCATTTATTTTAGCTTTTACTACCCTTACTTTTGAGGTCAAATTCATAAAATCTTTAAGCGCAAGGTCCTCGAGTTTAGTTCCTATGTTTTCTTCTATGCACTTTATTGTTTCAGGTCTTATATTCAGGTCCTTAAACCATTTTGAGTTAATTTTTATGTGTGGTGATAGACAACAGTCTAGTTTCATTCTTTTGCAGGTGGCTTTCCTGGTTTCCCAGCACCATTTATTGAGGAGGCTTTCCTTTCTCCACTGTCTGTTTTTGGCATTTTTGTCAAAAATTATTTGCCCATATAAATATGGGTTTACTTCTGAACTCTCGATTCTGTTCCACTGGACCATGTGTCTGTTTTGCTGCCAATACCATGCTGTTTTGATTACTGTCACTTTGTAGTATAATTTGAAGTCAGGCAGAGTGATGCCTCCAGCCTCATTCTTTTTTTCTCAGTATGGCTTTGGCAATTCGGGGTCTTTTTTGCTTCCATATAAATCTTATGATTTTTTGTTCTATTTCTTTAAAAACTCCCAATGGGATTTTGATGGGGATTGCATTAAATCTGTATAATTTCTTAGGTAATATGGTCATCTTATTGGATTCTTCCAATCCAAGAACACGGAATATCTTTTCATTTCTTTATATCTTCGATTTTCTTTAATAGGGTCTTGTAGTTTTCATTATATAGGTCCTTCGCATGTTTCTTTAAATTTATTCCTAGGTATTTTATTCTTTTTGTTGCAATTGCAAAAGGATTTATTTTTTCCACTTCTTTTTCTGACACTTTATTATTAGAGTATAGGTACGCTATGGATTTTTGAACGGTTGATTTTGTATCCAGAGACTTTACTGTATTTGCTTATTGTTTCTAGAATGTTCTTATGGAGTCTTTAGGGTTTTCTATATAGAGAATCATGTCATCCGCAAATAGTGACAGTTTGACTTCTTCATTTCCTATTTGGATGCCTTTTATACCTTTCTCTTGTCTGATTTTACTCTCTAGGACCTCTAATGTTATATTGAATAGCAGTGGCGATAGTAGACAGCCTTGCCTTTTTCCTGATCTTAGAGGGAAGATTTTTAGTTTTTCAACATTAAATATAATGTTGGCTGAGAGTTTGTCATAGGTGGCCTTTATTATGTTAAGGTATTTTCCTTCTATATCAATTTTGTTAAGTGTTTTGATTATAAAATGGATGCTGTATCTTGTCAAAGGCGTTTTCTGCATCTATTGATATAATCATATGATTCTTATTTTTTAATTTATGTAATATATCATATTAATTGATTTGTGTATGTCGAACCATCCCTGTGCCTCTGGGATAAAGCCCACTTGATCGTGGTGTATAATCTTTTTAATATGTTGCTGTATTCAGTTTGCTAGTGTCTTATTTAGGATTTTTGCATCTGTGTTCATGAGAAATATCAATCTGTAGTTTTCTTTTTTGTGTGATATCTTTACCAGGTTTTGGTATCAGAGTAATATTGGCCTCATAAAATGAGAAGTAGTGCCTCCTCTCTAATTTTTTGGAAGAATTTGAAGAGAATAGGTATTAAATCTTCTTTGAATGTTTGGTAGAATTCACTGGTGAAGCCACCTGGTCTTGGACTTTTATTTTTTGGTAGGTTTTTGATGATTGTTTCTATTTCCATACTGCTGATCGGTCTATTTAGATTTTCCAGTTCTTCTTGATTCAGTCTAGGAAGGTTGTATTTTTCTAAGTACTGGTCCATTTCTACTAGGTTATTAAATTTG
>NW_011888903.1:1065743-1067486 GCF_000151845.1 Pteropus vampyrus
TATTTTTCTAAGTACTGGTCCATTTCTACTAGGTTATTAAATTTGGTGTTATATACTTTTTCATAGTATTCTTGTATGATCCTTTATATTTCTGCAATATTAGTCGTAATTTCCCCTCTTTCATCCCTGATTTTGTTTATTTGTGTCCTTTCTCTTTTTCCTTTAGTGAGTCTAGCCAGTAGTTTGTCAATTTTATTAACCTTCTCAAAGAACCAGTTCATTGTTGCATTTTTTTTTCTTTTTTTTTTTGTTTTCAATTTTATTTATCTCTGCTCTAATTTTGATTATTTCTTTCCTTCTGCTGACTTTAGGTTTCATTTGTTCTTCTCTTTATAGTTTTTTAAGATAAAGCATTAAATTGTTTATTTGGGCTCATTGTTTTAGGAGCTAGGCCTGTAATGATATGAACTTTCCTCTTATGATTGCTTCTGCCATGTCCCAAAAGTTTTGTTATGTTGTACTATCATTATCATTTGTTTTTATGTATCTCTTCTCCTCTCTTTTTATTTCTTCTCTGATCCAGTTATTCTTCAGTAGCATGTTGTTTAATCTCCATCTATTTCTGGTTCTTCCTGCTTCCTTTTTGCAGTTGATGTCTAGTTTCAGAGCATTATGATCAGAGAATATAGTTGTTATGATTTCAATCCTTTTATATTTGTTGACGCTATCTCTGTTTCCCAGTATGTGGTCAGTTTTGGAGAATGCTCCATGTGCACTAGAGAAGAATGTATAAGCAGCTGTTTTGAGATGGAAGGCTCTGTAAGTGTCAGTTATGTCCAGTTGTTCTAATGTGTCATTTAAGGACATTATTTCCTTATGATCTTCTGTTTGGATGATCTATCCATATCAGACAGGGGGATATTTAGGTCCCCTACTATGATAGTGTTTGGGTCTGTTTCTCCCTTTAGTTCTGTTAGTAATTGCTTTATATATTTCGAAGCTCCCTGACTGAGAGCACAGATATTAATAAGTGTTATGTCCTCTTGGTGCATGATTCCCTTTATCATTACGAAGTGTCCTTTAGAATCTTTCTTTACCTTTTTTATTTTGAAGTCTGTTTCATCTGATATGAGTACTGCTACTCCCACTTTCTTCTGAATGCCATTTGCTTGGAATATCATTTTCCACCCTTTCACTTTGAGTCTGTATTTGTCTTTGGAATTGAGATGTATCTCCTGGAGGCAGCATATGGTTGGGTTTTGTTTTTTGATCCATTCTGCAACTCTATGCCTTTTTATTAGTGAGTTCAGTCCATTTACGTTTAGGGTGATTATTGAAATATGGTGTCTTCTTACAGCCATTTTATCTTTTGCTTTCTGGTATCTCGGTGTTCCCATTGCTTCTTTGTCCTTTCGTTTCTGTTTTCTTTATTTTGGTTGGCTTTTGTGGGTTTTGCTTCTGGTTCTTGCTTTATGTTATATACTTCAGTTCTGAATCTTCTGTGTATATTATTACCATTACAAATATGTAAAGCATAGTTATATAGAGAGAGTCTTTAATTTTCTTCTGTGTGTGCCTTATCTCTATTCCCCTTTGCAAATTTGGAACTTTGCATCCTCCCCCTTTACAGTCATTTTTATTCATTTTGTCCCTATGTATGCTGAACATTCATTACTATCTTGTTATAACAATTCCCTTCTTATTATTTAAGCCTATAATACCCTGTTCTTAGTAAGGGTTGCACTCTTCTGCTTCTATTTGCCTGATAGTCACTTTACTCCTAATTATTATTATTATTATTAT
>NW_011888903.1:1068011-1070664 GCF_000151845.1 Pteropus vampyrus
TTGCATATTTCTATGTCTGTAAGTTTATTTTCTGGAGATTTTTCTCTTTCTTTCTGAGATGCCTTGTCGCCTTGGTTGTTCATGGTGTTTAATGGATTATTTCTCTGCCTGGGCATCAATGGAAATGTATTCTGCTTTTTTTCCAGAAAGAAGATTTATTATATAAAGGTCTCTCTTTAGCCCGTTGCAAAGAAGGCGCTTTTCTTTTTGTTTCAAGTAGGTGGCGTCTAGGCCTTTTGGATCCCTGCTTTATATAAAGCCTCAAAAAATTCCTTTTTATTTTCTGATAGATATTTAATCAAGCTCGCTACTCCCAATTTCACTCCCTGTCAGTGTTAGCAACAGTTTTGGTAGTGTTTGCTCAGATTCCCCTAGAGCTCCGTGTTGTTCAGTCTCGGCAGGTATGAGGGGATGGGCCTCCTGGGTTGGGGGTTGGAGGCTTAGCCTTGGTTTTGCAACCAGGGCCAATAAAAATCAACTATTGTTTCTCTGCTGTCCCACTTCTCTGCCTTCTGCCCTGATGACTGGGCCCTGCCACCAGCCAGCCATGGGGAGCTCACAGCTTTCCCAGGCAGGGCTGTTCAAAGATATCGCCACTCTTTCTCCCCTCCTCTTCCTCCTACAGGGAGCTCCGTCAGCTGGGAAAGGCAACATCTTTATTTCTCCCAATCTACCGTCTGACACCCAGGGCTCTGACCTGTGGTAGCTCTTATGTACAGATCCCACACTCAGAGATGTTGGTGTGCAGTTTGGGTGTTTTTGTTGTTGTTGTTGAGTTTTAGATGTTCAGCTTATTGTTATTTCAAGGGGAGAGATCTGGGGATGTCTCTCACTCTGCCATGGTTCCAAAGATCGAAATTTAATTCATTTGGATTTTATTCTTATATATGGTGTAAGGTGATCCAGGTTGGTTTTGTTTTTTTTTGTTTTTTTGTTTTTTTGTTTTTTTTACCTGTATCTGTCCAGTTTTCTCAACAATATTTATTGATTAGACTGCCTTTATCCCATTGTATATTCTTGCCTCCTTTGTTGTAGATTAAATGACCATATAGGTGTGAGTTGTTTCTGAGCTCTCTATTCTCTTCCATTAATCTATGTGTTTGTTTTATGCCAGTATCATGCTGTTTTGATTACTAATCCTTGTAGTATAGCTTGAAATCAGGTCGTGTGATACTTCCAACTTCTTTCTCAAGATTACCATGGTTTTCAGGGTCCTTTGTAGTTCCATATAAATTTTAGAATTATTTGTTCTAGTTCTGTGAAAAATGTCATCGATATTTTGATAGAGGTTACATTGGATCTGTAGACTGCTTTGAATAATATGGACATTTTAATAATGTTAATTCTTCCTACTCATGAGAATGATATATGTTTCATTTATTTGTATCTTCTTCAGTTTATTTCTTCAATGATTTATACAGATCTTTTACCTCCTTGGTCAAATTGTTCCTAGGTATTTTAATTTTTTATGCGATTATAAATGAGATTATTTTCTTAATTTCTTTTTCTAATAGTTCATTATTGGTAAATGAAAATGCAACCAATTTCTGAATATTAATTTTGTATCCTACTACTTTACTAAATTCATTTATCAGTTCTAATAGTTTTATGGTGGAATCTTTAGGGACCACTATATATAGTATTATGTCATCTGTAAATAAGGATAGTTACTTCTTCCTTTCCAATTTGGATGCCTTTTATTTCTTTTTCTTGTCTGAATGCTGTGTTGAATAGAAGTGGTGAAAGTAAACATCTTTGTCTTGTTCTTGATTTTTTAAAAAATGCTTTCATCTTTTCTCCATTGAGTATGATGTTAGCTGTGGGTTTGTCATATATGGCCTTTATGAAGTTGAGTTATGTTCCCTCTATTCCACTATGTTGAGAGTTTTTATCACAAATGGATGTTGAATTTTGTCAAACACTTTTTCTGTATCTATCGATATGATTGTATGATTTTTATCTTTCATTCTTTTAATGTGCTGTATCACATGAATTGATTTGCGACTATTAAACCAAACTTGCATCTCAGGAATAAATCCAACTTGATCATGGTGTATGATATTTTTAATGTATTGCTGAATTTGTTTGCTAATATTTTCCTGAGGATTTTTACATCTATGTTCATCAGGGATATCAGCCTATAGTTTCCTTTCTTTGTAATGTTTTTGTCTGGTTTTGGAATCAGGGTAATGATGGCTTCGTTAAAAGAGTTAGAAAGATTTCTCTCCTCTTGAAATCTTTTGAGATAGTTTGAGAAGACTAGATGTTAATTCTTCTTTGAATGTTTGGTAAAATTCGCCTATAAAGCCATCCAGTCCAGGACTTTTGTTTGTTGGGAGTTTTTTGATAACTGATTTGATATCATTAGTAGTAATCAGTTGATTCAGATTTTCTGTTTCTTCTTGACTCAATTTAAAAGACTGTATCTTTCTAGGACTGTATCCATTTCTTCCAGATTGTTCAATTTGTTAATACACAATTGCTCATAATATTTCCTTATAATTCTTTGTATATCTGTGGAGTCAGTTGAACTTTTCTTTCATTTCTGATTTTACATATTTGTGACTTCTCTCTTTTTTTTCTTGATGAATCTGGTATTTTTAGTGTCTAAAATTCTTTAAGATTTATCAATTTTGTTTGTCTTTTCAAAGAA
>NW_011888903.1:1071699-1073051 GCF_000151845.1 Pteropus vampyrus
TGTGTCTTTTGATCTGTACTGGGCCTCTTCTAGGCAGCATATGTAAGGATCTTGTCTTCTTATCCATTCAGCTACCCTATCTTTTCATTGGAGCATTTAATCCATTTACATTTAAAGTAATTGTTGATATATATATGCAGTTATTGCCATTTTGATATTCACAGTTATGTTCTCTTTTCCCCCTTCTTTTTCTTAAAGAAGTACCTTTAACATTTCTTGTAATACTGGTTTAGTGTTGATGAACTCTTTTAGCTTTTTCCTGTCTCAGAAGCTCTTTATCTCACCTTCAATTTTAATTGATAGCCTTGCTGGGTAGAGTACTCTTGGTTGTAGGTCCTTGTTTTTCATCACTTTGACTATTTCATTCCAATCCCTTCTGCCCTGCAAAGTTTCTGTTGAAAAATCAGCTAACAGTCTTATGGGAGCTCCCTTATAGGTAACTAGATGCTTTTCTCATACTGCTTTTAAGAGTCTCTCTTTTTGTCTTTAACTTTTGCCATTTTAATTATGATATGTCTTGGTATGGGCCTCTTTAGATTCATCTTGTTTGGGACTCTTGAGCTTCCTGGGCTTATGTGTCATTTCCTTCACCAGGTTAGGTAAGGTTTTAGTCATTATTTCTTCAAATAGGTTTTCAATTCCTTGGCCTCTCTCTTCTCCTTCTGGTACCCCTATGATGTAACTGTTATTGTGTTCGATATTGTCCCAGAGGTCCCATAAACTATCCTAACATTTTTTTTTCCTTTATGTTGTTCCTATTGAGTGTTTTCTGCTACCTTATTTTCCAAATTGCTAATTCAATCCTCTGCTTCATCTACTCTGATGTCGATTCCTTCTAGTGTATTCTTCATTTCAGTTTTATAGTCTTAATTTCTGACTGTTTCTTTTTTATGATTTCTATGTCCTTTTTTACACTTACTATCTCTTTGTTGAAGTTCTCACTGAGATCATCTATTTTTTCCCTAAGTTCACTGAGCATCCTTATAACCAGTGTTTTGAACTCTGTATCTGGTAGGTGCCTTGCCTCCAATTCATTTAGTTCTTTTTCTCAAGTTGTTTCTTGTTCTTTCATTTGAGATGTGTTTCTTTGTTTTCTCATTTTTGGCTGCCTCTCTGTGTTTGTTTCTATGTATCAAGTAGATTTTCTATGTCTCCCCATCTTGGTGGTGGCCTTATATAGTTGGTGTCCTGTGTGGTCCAGTGGCAGTTTCTCTGATCGCCTGTGCCAAGTGCTCCAGGAGTATCCCTTGTGTGTGCTGTGTGTACCTTCCTACTGTAACTGAGCCTTGATTACTGTTGGCACATCAGTGGATGGGATCAACTCTCAGGCTGACTGGCTGTGAGGAATGGTC
>NW_011888903.1:1076641-1100789 GCF_000151845.1 Pteropus vampyrus
TAATGGTGGCTGTTCCTCCAGCCCTCACCCTGAAGCCACACAGTTCAGTCTCTCCCTGTATGTCTGTTACCTCTTTAGCTGCCAGAGCCTAGGGTGAGTACTTGAGAGCAAGTGAGTTTGTGCGCGAGCCATATAAGAGGACATCTGGGTTTCCACCACCCTTTCATTTCACTTACATTGTCAGAATTCCCGTTGATTTTCACAGCCAGATTTTGTGGGGATTCCTCCTCCCAGCACTGGAATCTTGGACTGGGGAACCCTAGTGTGAAGCTAGGGCCCCTCATTTCTCCAGGGGAAAACTCCACAGCCAAGATATCCCTCCCAATGTTCAACCACCACATGTGAGTGTGGGACCAATCCACTTTACATCTCCACCCCTCCTACCAGTCTTAATGTGGCCTCCTCTTTATATCCTTAGTTATAAAAGTTATGTTCAGCTAGTCTTCAGATGGTTCTTCATGTTGATCGTTCTGTAATTTTGTTGTAATATTAATGTAGTCCTAGGAGGAGACAAGCATAATGTTCACCTACTCCACCAACTTGACTGGAATTTCGTGATGCACTAATTTTTTTCAAAGGTGGAAACTTTCAGAAACACTCTCCGCAGACTCTGACACATTCACCCACATTTGCCTCCTGTCTCCACCACCTCCCTGTGTTCCCATCTCTTCTACCCCTCTTCTTTTTTGTTGTCTCTTTTTCTTGTTCCCTTTTCCCCTTCTCCTCTTCTTCTTCTTTCACCTGACCTACACCCCAGCTTGGCAATGACCCTGGGTGGAGGGCAGGGGGTAATGGTCAGTAGTGGGTGTCAGGGTGAGAAAAACAGAAGCATTCTAGCTTCTTTTTATCCACCTCAGACCTGTGTTCAGGTACATGTGCAATACAGTGAGTAATTCCATTTTATGATATTGTGCATCTTTGAACAAGAAGCCTTCTAAACTGAATTTATGAACTTATTTTTTAAATTTTGAAGTAAAATGTATCTTTAGCAACTAAAACAAAAATCAGGGAACCTGGTGACTATCTACATGTCTGTTACAAGAAATAAACTAAAATCCACTAGAATTGCATGGGAGTGACATATTACTGTCCTTATATCAGAGTAAATAAATCGGATTAGTAAATATTTACTAAGACCTATGACAAGTAAAGTAGAGGGAGCCATCAGAGTTTCTGCCTCAGGCTTACTTGGATTTAGATGTCCTTGGAGAACTTTTCAGCAGAGTAGCTCTATATAGAAAAGAAAAATGATGCTTACTCTAGGGCCACACACTGAGGGCATTGATCCACCTTCCTGACCCTCCACCATCCCAGGCTAATGCCAGTCAGAACTCCTCCCTTACCATTGGAGGTGAGGCCACAGACAATCTGGGCCCTATATGGGCCCACAGACTGGTACCAAGAGGATGAATGCTGACTTGAACCCATAAGGTAGGTCTGAGCTAGCAGCTTTCCTCACCTTATGACTTCACCTCCAGGGAGCATCCCATCAGGATCCTAGTCCCTCCCTCTCTCTTCAGAGAGCCTTGGGAGCCATTGCATTCACCTTCTGCTCTCTTCCCCTCTATCTCTCTTCCCTATCTCAGCATTTTGCAAACCAACTCATCTTACGATTGTCACACTAGCTGAGACAACATTGTGCCTACCCCCATGCAGATGGGCCTTTGAAAATAAGTGATTTTTACTGGACCTTGTCTGCAAATATAGTCACCAAAATAATTCCATGCTCCAGGATGCTGACCTGAAGACTTTAACTCACAGCTCTCCCTGTGAAATGTCAGACTTTTCCCAGAACACTTCTGAAATGAGACAAGTTCAATACTGCACAGTAGATGTTTATGAATTCAGCTATTTTTAAATGGTAATGCAATGAAAATGAGTCTTTGAGAAATATATCCTGGTAAAAATTTCCATGCTAGATCCCAGTTGAGTTTGGTTTTTAAATCTTTATGAGATTTTAAAATAACAAATCTCATTCTCTCTGCCATGAGAGTGGGGACAAGCTGTGAGAAAATCACTTCTTGACATTGAGGTGGAGAAGCTGTCTCCTGCCTACATGAGGATCTATTTATATTATCTCTGCCTACCAATTTCTGCAGATTCCTGTTGATACACAGTCTAACAAATACCAGGGTCTAGTCTGGCTGGGAAGGAGACAGAGGCATGCTTACAATACCTATCACAGTGTCCTAGGTGGTTACTCACTAGCTGACAAAGTCTTTGCTTTTATGACTTTCCTTCATAGCATTGATAGAGATAGATAAGTGTAAATCCAATGTTCTACTATTTTAACAAACACCAATAAAAATAACCTTCACATAGCACTTTGTGAATTGTATGGCATTAAAACAAAAATCATGTTGCCTAATCATCCAAAAGCAAACAACAGAGGAATTGCTATTTCCCCAATACTTTGATCCAGCATGATTTTGTGTGTGACTTGGAAGCATGGAGTGAAGTAGTGGAGTGAAGAGTTTAAGCAAGTTGTCAAGGTCAAACTTCTTGCAAATGTATTGGGGCTGGGGCTTAAACTGCAATCTCCTGTCCTGGATATCACCATTCTTTAACTACAGCCATCTCCCATCAGAAGTTGCTGAAAAGTTGCTCCATTCCTCTGCCTTACAACAATGCCCACCTGCAGAAAGGGGAGAGTCTGCCTAGTTCCAAAATTCCCCATAACAGACACTCTTAAAAGTCTTCTGATTATAACAGATGGCAGTCTAACACCCATCCCAGCCATTTCTTACTTCACCTGCACCCCAGAGCTACACTCCTGCCTCCTATTCAGTCATCTCTGGTCAGAGAAGCATGGGCTGCCTTCTTCCTCCCAGTCCTTTTCTTCTCAGAAACAACTAATATATGTTTCAGCCAGGGTAAACCAAAGCAGCAGACCACACTGAGTGATGTGGAATACAGATTTTTTACAGGAAATGGCCCTTCTGCCATTACGGGAGCTAGACAATGCATCTGTGCAGATTGGCTACCTCTGGGCCTAGAGCTTAGCTGGAAATCAGCAAGGCCAGTCCCCAGGAAGGGAAGGGGGATGTGAAGTGGGGGAAACCAGTGACAGATGAGAACAACATCTGTCTTACACTGTCTTCTCCAGCCATGATGACACAGATGATCAGCAGACTAAACTGAAGACCAAGAAGAGATGCTTAGAAAGCCAGAGCTGCTACAGGTCTGACTGCCACCCCACCTGACCCAGAAGGTCAGGGACTTTGGACTTGAACTGCAACAGCCTGTCCTACTCCTACTCAGTGAGCATAGATCAGCCACTACTTCACTCCATCCTTCCAAGTCACCCACAAATTTTCACTTTTGGCAAACTATATATACATTTGTTTCACCCCATCTACTCTTACAAGTGGTTTGACTTGACATTGGACTCTTACTAATCTTTTCACGGTTCACATCACACAGATAGAACCTAAAAGGAAAACCTATTACAGTAGGACTGACATCAAATTTGGGTTATCAAAGCCTATTTTGAAAGAATTCTTTAACATTTTCTATTATGTCCTATTGCACACCAACTTTTATGCAACATTTAGAGACATGTGAACATGAATTAAATGTCTTTGTTACTTGCCCAGTCAGCAAATTTTGCCTCAAAGCACACTGATGATATTGACAAACTGAGATTTATTATCTTGTTGCCAATCTAACAAACTGTGGACAGAGTTAATGGCCTTTTACTATTCTAAAGTATGGCTTTATATTATTGAGCCAAAGTAACTACTGACCCCTCCACAGTCTCAGTGAGTTCATCCCACTCTGCCCTAACAATGCAGGGCCATCTCAAGAACAGATCAAAGGCAGTGCACACCAGGGCTTCTCCTAAAAAGAAAACAGGACATCTCACATGCTCCTTAAAGACTCTGGTTGATGGAACTTGGCAAGTCTTTTTTCTGTGCAGACATGTGACACACACACACTGATGAACAAAATCTGTCCAGATGGGTGAAAACTGTCTGATCTCTGTTATAAATAACAAAGGGATCCAGAAATCAATAGATCTCCTGAGAGTGTGGTGATTATTATTTCCATTAGTTGGTTGAAGTGTCCAAGCAGTCATGATTAATGGAACTGAAACTTTGCTGTGAGAGGAGGGGAATATGTCATATTATCTCAGGGAACTCCTGCAAAATTCCATGTCTAGTTAACTGGGCTTTCTTTTAAGTTAAATATTCACCAGAACAATTTTATTGTCATCATTGAGAATTTTAATAAAATATATTGGTCCACTTTTCTACTTTATTCTATAGCACAGGCCTCACACATGCTAAGGGAAAAAATAGTAATAAATTAACTAATTAAATTTTTCATTGTTGATTCAAGATCTTCGAATTCACATTCTATACACAATAATTTCTTTTCAATATTATAATGACAAGCTAAGTATAAATTATTGGCTAAATCTATAGCAATCTTAGAACATACTTCACGAGATTATTTTAAATAAATTCCTACTATGTATTTGTCTTCTTACTACTTGCTTTCTTGACAAAGGAATTCCTGCCAGAGGATATTCTAGTAAATTGAGGATATGCATTTATTTATTAATTCAAGAGATTTTTAACATGTTCTTTATTGTAGACTCTGTGCTAGGCTGTGAAAAAAAAATATATATATATATATATATATAATCCAGCCTCTACCCTAAAAATATTATGGTCTAATAGATAATGTAGTGAAGTAAACCAGAAATTACAAGACAGTGAGATAAGTTGCTATGAGCAATATTTTGAGTAGGGGAGGGGCTATAATGGGAGTAAATTTCTTAGCATGAGAAAATAAATTGTAATTATTTGTAATGATGCGTGTTAACTAGACTTGTTGTAGTGATCATTTTGCAATCTATACATATATTGAAGCATTGTATTGTATACCTGAAAGCAATATAATGTTATTTATCAATTATACCTCAATAAAAAAATTAATTGGCATAGTCTAAAAAAAAGCATTTAACAATTTTTTCTAATAAATCAGCATCAATGGAGAGTGTTAAGTGGGGGAGCGCTGCTGGGTTGTGTTTTAGACACTTCACTCTGGCTAGATGTGGAGACTAGATAACAAGTGGAGGGAGCAGAGACAGGAAGGCTGAGGCTCAGTCAGGCCTGGGGCAGGTAAGAAGAGGCCAACTGGAAGTTCATTTATTAAAGAGACGCTGTGGGATTCAGTATCTGATAGATCAGGGCATGAGGGAGAGGGAGGACTCTAGTCTGGCCCTGGTTTCTCGCGCAGATGATAATGGCACAATTCACAGGGAGAGAAAAGCTAGGAAGAGGATCATGATTCAGAGGGAAGAGAATGGGATGAACTGAGGACAGGTTGAGTATGAGATGTCAGAAAACATTCTGCTGGAATTGTCCCACAGAGAGTTTCAGGCAACTGTTAGAGGTTGTACACATTGGAGCAAATGGGGCATGGGGGAATCAATCAGCAAAAATGTGTCATGTGACAAGAGAACAGGACAAAAAACAGAATGCTGGGAAGCACGAACACTGAGGAGTGGTCATGCTCAGGAAAGATAGGAAGAATGTCGGAGAGAACAAGGAGAGGCTCGGGCTCAGGAGTCATGGGAGGAGATAATTTCCAGGAGCAAATGGCCCACAGCTGTGCCACTTAATCTAAATAAAATTCAACCCACTGAGTTCTAGTCACCAATTTAAAAAGAAAATCAAAACAGGTGAAATCAATTTTAATAATAGATTGTTTAAGTCCATATAGCCAAAATATTGATTTCAAATGTAACTAATATAAAAAAAAATTAATAGGTTTAACTTTCTTTTTTTCAAGTCAGATCTCAGAAACCTGGTTTGTATTTTACAATTAAAACTCATCTCAATTCATATGCTAAATTTTCCTTAGAAATGCTTGCTTGGTATTTAGATTTCATGAAATTTACAGTTGAAAAACCAGATTCACAGACTCAAGTTTTTCCAATCATACTTGACTTTTTTAAAAACTAAATTAAGCATCTACTTTTAAATTTAAATATAAAACAATTAAAATTAAATGAACAATTCAGTTGCTTGGTGCACTGCCACATTTCAAGTGTTCAGTAACCCTCTACCCAGTTTACCACCATTCTGGACAGCACTGTGAACAGCGCAGAGCCACAGAAACAAATGACAGAGCAGCTGGTGGAGATGAAAGGTCAGAGGCCACTGGACACAGCAGTAGGAGGAAATGATGGTGTCAGTGGCTATTGGTGGCACATAGCCTGACAGTGGAGGGTCAAAGTTTGAAAATAGAGTGAGGAAAAGTTGGCAAAGTTAATTTCTTGGATATTGACTTTGTAAGGGAGGAAAAAGTATGTGGTAGCCACAGTAGATACAGAAACATCAGAGTTTGTTTGTTTGTTTTAAGACAGGAAAGTGATAGGAATATTGACAGGCTCAGAGAAAAAACAGTGCTGAGAGAGATTGCTGTGTAGAATAATTGATGCAATCTTTGAGATTTTATTTCTCTGAAACCCCTGTTTAAAGCAATATGTGATAATGATAGTCATTACAATAAAGTATTGAATGCTCACTATGAGATGGTTATATTTACTTCAATGCCTATCACATTTAATTAACATGTAATTAAAATTAAAGATTATTTTACAACTGTACACAATTTAAATTTAAAAAGCTTTTTCTATATCTCAAGACCTTTTTATTTTTTCCAGTTTTACTGAGAAATATTTGACATATATCACTGTATTAAACAAGTTTAAGGTATACAGCATGATGGTTTAATTTACATATATTGTGACATGATTACCACAATAGGTTTAGCTTACATCTATCTTCTCATGTAGACAAAATAGAAAGAAAAGAAGAAAAGAGTAAAAGGGAAATATTTTTTCTCCTTATGATGATAACTCTTAGAATTTACTCTTATCAACTTTCTTATATACCATACAGAAATGTTGAAGTCATCATGTTATACATCACATCCCTAGTAACTTATTTATCCTATAACTAGAAGTATGTACCTTTTGACCACCTTCTTCTCACTTCCCCACCGCCCCCTAACTCCTACCTCTGGTAACCATAAGTCTGGTCTCTTTTTCTACAAGTTTAGGGAGAGTATGCATTTTGTTTCTTTGTTTGTTTTTAATAATTTTTTTAGATTCTACATGTACGTAAGATCATACAATATTGTCTTTCTCTGTCTGACTTACTTCACTTAACATAAGTCCATATTCACTTCAAAGTCCATGTTTTCACAATTGGTAGGATTTCCTCCTTTGGCGGGGGGGAGCTAAATGAATAAAGAACTTGTGGGATAAATATATATATAAACCATAATTTCTTTATCCATTCCTTCAACAATGGACATTTACATTGTTTTTATGTCTTGGTTATTGTACATAATGCTGCTATAAACATGGGGGTACAGTGTTCGTGCAAGTTAGCGTTTGTGTTACCTTTGGATATATTCCCAGAAGTGCAATTGCTGAATCATATGCTAGTTCTATTTTTAATTTTTTGAACATCCCCCAGGCTCTAGTGTCTATACCAAGTTACAATCCCACAAATGCTGCACAAGGGTTTTCTTTTCCTCCACATTCATGCCAGCATTTATTATCTCTTGTCTTTTTTATGGTGGCCATTCTAACAGGGGTGAGGTGATATCTCAGTGTGGTTTTAATTTGCATTTCCCTAATGACTAGTTATGTTGACCGTACCAGTTAACCATTTGTATATCTTCTGTGAAGAACTGTCTATTCAGGTTCTTCATGTATTTTTTAATTGGATTATTTTTTTTTTTGCTATGAGTTGTATGAGTCCTTTATATTTTTAAAAATTATTTTTTATGTTTCAATTACAATTAGCATACAATATTATTTTAGTTTCAGGTGTTCAACAAGGTGATTTATATACAACATAATCTGACATTATATAGTTATTCAATATTATTGACTATATTCCTTATGCTGTACTTTATATCCCCACGACTATTCTGTAACTGTAAATTTGTACTTAGTCATCCCTTCCTCTTTTTCTCCCACCCCTCAATATTCTCTCATCTGACAACCATCAAAATGTTCTCTGTATCTATGCGTTTGTTTCTGTTTGGTTTGTTTGGGTTTTGTTATTTAGATTACACATGTTAGTGAAATCATATGGCATTTATCATTCTCTGTCTGACTTACTCCATTCAGCACAGTACTCTCTAGGTCCATCCATGTTGTTGCAGATAACAAGATTTCATTTTTTATGACTGAGTAATATTCCATTGTATATACGTATCACCTCTTCTTTATTTTTCCAATGATGAACACCCAGGTAACCTCTATATCTTGGCTATTGCAAATAACACTGCAACGAACATATGAATTCATGTGTTCCTTAGAAATAGTGTTTTGGGTTTGTTCAGATAAATACCCAGAAGTGGGATAATTGGGTTCTTCTTTTTCTCTTGCCATAGCCTTTCTTTTAAAGTCTATTTTGTCTGGTATAAGTATTGTTACCCCAGCTTTTTGTTTGTTTGTTTCTTTTTCATGAAATATCTTTTTCCATTCCTTTATTTTCAGTCTCTATGTGTCTTTTGATCTGTACTGGGCCTCTTCTAGGCAGCATATGTAAGGATCTTGTCTTCTTATCCATTCAGCTACCCTATCTTTTCATTGGAGCATTTAATCCATTTACATTTAAAGTAATTGTTGATATATATATGCAGTTATTGCCATTTTGATATTCACAGTTATGTTCTCTTTTCCCCCTTCTTTTTCTTAAAGAAGTACCTTTAACATTTCTTGTAATACTGGTTTAGTGTTGATGAACTCTTTTAGCTTTTTCCTGTCTCAGAAGCTCTTTATCTCACCTTCAATTTTAATTGATAGCCTTGCTGGGTAGAGTACTCTTGGTTGTAGGTCCTTGTTTTTCATCACTTTGACTATTTCATTCCAATCCCTTCTGCCCTGCAAAGTTTCTGTTGAAAATTCAGCTAACAGTCTTATGGGAGCTCCCTTATAGGTAACTAGATGCTTTTCTCATACTGCTTTTAAGAGTCTCTCTGTTTGTCTTTAATCTCTGCCATTTTAATTATGATGTGTCTTGGTGTGGGCCTCTTTGGGTTCATCTTATTTGGGACTCTCTGAGCTTCCTGGGCTAATGTGTCTATTTCCTTCACCAGGTTAGGGAAAGCTTTAGTCATTATTTCTTCAAGTAGATTTTCAATTCTTTGGTCTCTCTCTTCTCCTCTGGTATTCTTATGGTGAGAATGTTTTTACATTTGATGTTGTCCCAGAGGCTCCTTAAACTATCCTCAGATTTTTTAATTCTTTTTTTCTTGTTGCTGTTCTGATTGGGTGCTTGTTGCTACTTTATCTGCTAAATTGCTGTTTCAACCCTCTGCTTCATCTGCTATACTGTTGATTCCCTCTTACGTGTTCTTCATTTCAATTACTGTATTCTGCATTTCTGTCTAGTTTCTTTTTATGTTTTCTACCTTTTTGTTAAAGTTCTCACTGAGTTCATCTACTCTCCCCCTAAGTTCATTGAGCACCCTTATAACCAGTATTTTGAACTCTGCATCTGGTAGATTGCTTGTCTCCATGTTGTTTAGTTCTATTTCTAAAGCTTTATTCTGTTCTTTCATTTGAGACATGTTTCTTTGTCTCCCCATTTTGGTTGCCTCTCTGTATTTGTTTCTGTGTATTAGATAGGGATGCTCTGTCTTGCAGTCTTAGTAGAGTGGATTTTTTTTTTTTTATGTAGTAAGTGTCCTGTGAGGCCCAGTGGCACAGTCTTCACTGGTTACCTGGGCTGAGTGCTCCAATTGTGTTCCCTGTATAGGTTGTGTGTGCTCTCTTCCTGTTATAGGTGAGCCTTGGTTGCTGTTTGTATGTCATTGGGAAGGACTGACACTTGGACCGGTTGGTTGTGAGGACTGGCTGGTGAGAGGTAACCTTACCAAGCAGGATTCAAATTAGCAGGGCCCTTGTACCCACTGAGTCTGTCCTTTGAGTGTGTCATCTTCAGATGCTGTCCTCAGCTCCACTTAGGTTTGAAGCCAGCCCCCAAGGATAACGGTCCTTGGGAAGGGGTCCAGTCACAGCCTGTGCCCTGCCCAAAGCCAGCTGGCAATAATCACCATATAATCCACAGGTGGCCACCACCTGCATTGAGCTTAGAGGTGACTTAAGAGGCCAATCTGCAAACAGAGGCCAGCTGCCCTAGTACCAGGCTTGGAGCTGCTTGCTCATCAAGAGGTATGGGACACACAAAAGCTACACGCTGCTTGTTTGGGATTTGTGAACTTTGGAGAGATTTTAGTAAAGTCCATAGCATGAGCCAAGACAAGCCATTTGTATGGGGAAAAAAATGCTGAAATTGGCTTGTGTGAGGCCCACAGATTGGGTGGGGTGGGGTCTCATGAAATCACCAGGGCAGGGCAACTGGAGTTAGCCAGGTTGATGGAGACTCAGACATGGCAGCCACCTGTATCTGCACACCAGGAGGGGAGAGGATGAGACAATAACAACAACAAAAAAAATGGATTCTGCCAGCACTTCTGACTGAGAGAACGTGTTCCTCCAGCCCTCATTATGAAGCCAGACAACTCAGTTCTTCCCTGTAACTCCCTAGAGCCTTTCAAGCTGATGTCCCAGCACTAGAGCTCAGAGAGAGTGAGTTCATCAGTAAGTCTGTGCTCAGACCTCTTAAGAGAAATGTCTGTGACTCCAGCTACCCTTTGTCTCACTCAGCAATAATCTCTGCTGGTTTTCACAGCCAGAAGTCATGGAGACTTCTCTTCCCAGCACTGGAACCTGGGCTGGGGAGCCTGGTGTGGGGCTGGGCCCCTCACTCTTACAGGAGATCTCCACAGCCAAGATATCCCTCCTGATTCTCAATGGCCACACACTGTTGTGGGACCTGCCTGACCATGTCTCCACTCCTCCTACCAGTCTTGAGGTGGCTTGATTTGTATGTCCCCAGTTGTAGGACTTCTGTTCAGCTAGACTTCAGGCAACTCGCAACAATGGTTTTCCTGCAGTTTAGTTGTAACTTTGATGTGGTCATAAGAGGAGGCAAGCACAGCATTCACCTACACTGTCATCTTGACCAGAACCAAGTTCTTTATGTTTTTAAATGTTAACCCCTTATCAGATATGTGGTTTGCAAATACTTTTTTCCATTCTGTATGCTGTCTTTTCACTTTGTTGATGATTTCTGTTGCTGAGCAGATCTTTTTAGTTTTATATAACCCTGCTTATTTATTTTTTATTTTGTTGCTTGTATTTTTGGTGTTATGTTAAAAAAAATCATTACCAAAGCCCATGTCAAGGAGCTTTGTTTCTACATTGTATTCTAGGAGTTTAATGGTTTCAGGTCTTATATTTAAGTCTTTAATATATCTTCAGTTAATTTTTGTGTGTGGTGTAAAATAGAAGTCCAGATTCATTCTTTTACATGTGAATATTCAATTATCACAGCACCATTTATTGAAGAAACTATTTTTTTTTTATTGAGTATTCTGGCTGGGCTCTCTTGTCAAATATTAGTTGACCGTATATGCTTGGGTTTATTTCTATGTTTGCAATCCTGTTCCTTTGGTCTATTTGTCTATTTTTATGCCAGTACCATACTGTTTTGATGCCTACAGCTTTGTAACTTGACATCAGGAAGTATGATGCCTCCTGCTTTGTTCTTCTTTCTCAGGATTTCTTTGGCTATTCGAGGTCTTTTGTGGTTTCATATAAATTTTGGGGGTGTTTTTCTACCTCTGTAAAAAATTGATAAGTGTTGTATTAAATCTATAGACAAATTTCAGCATACTAACATCTTTATTTAATTCTTCCAATCCATGAACATGGGATACCTTTCCATTTATATGTGAACTCTTTGATTTCTTTCATTAATGTCTTATAGTTTTCAGAGTACTTTTAAGTACTCTAAGTACTTCACTGTTTTTGATATTATCATAAATGGGATCAATTTCTTTCTTTTTCAGAAATTTTGTTGTTATGGAATCACAGATTTGGCTTTAAGAATAAAAGCAGAGACTGGAAAGATCACTGTTAAATCACAATTGGAACTAACTCATAATTACAATGAAAACATAATCCAGAGGAATATGCTAGAACTTGGAGCTAATAGGAAAGGCTTCCCAGTTACATTTTTATGATCTTTTGCACTGTAGGCTTGGCTTTCTCCTATGTAGGACTGATACAAAGTAGCTTCTGACACAGAAGCAACATGGAAACAAACAAGAACAGGGCAGATCATGAGCCTACTGTCCCGGTGCAATTGCACCCCCTCACCCAGGTTACAAAGACTTGAAAAAACTGCTGCCTGCAAGTAACATTAGAAGACTACTATTCTCAGTGGGGCCAAGGATCCACCTTTGAAATCCCCTTATTTGTCCACCATGACCAAATCATATGCAAAGTCCTGTGCAAGACCCCTCTATTGATGACGGGACATAAGGAAAAATGATTTATCTAAACCAGCCCTGCAGAGAGGCAAACAGCTGCTCACACATGCAGAAAACATGTCTAGCCCACTTCAAAGACACTGTGCATGTCTTAACCACCAAAGGAAAGAATTCCAAAAAGAAAGCCATAAATAAATCTTCAAGGGGGAAGACAAATTCAGCATTTTTGATTGCTCTGTTGAAAGGTAGAGCTTTTTTCCCCCTTTTTTCTTTTGCTGATCTTGAGCCAATAAAACCATTGACATAATTTGTTTAAACTGAGTACTAAAAAGTATATTTTTATAAAGGTTTATCCATATGGAATGGCAATCTCGATGCATGAGAAAGAAGGCAGTAACCTCACCTGGTTTGGAGAATTACTGCTAGCCAGTTCCAAAAGTTTTATGTGATTGAGAGACTCTGTAGAAGGGCTGGGACACCACAGCAGATACCAGAGGGAGGACTTCAGGTGAGAAGGTTAATCCTGAGGTTTGCTCAATCATAGCCTTGCTGATTTGTTCGAATGCAGAAGATTGGCTCAGAGCATCTGCAGTTTCTGGTCATTACAAAAACTCTGATAGGATCCCACGATCACAGCAAACGCTTATATAATACACTTGCTTTGTGCCAAGCAAAGTTCTGAATACTTTGCATATTTACATATTTAAATTCCTTTCATCTTCATAACAACCTTTACAGATGAGAAAACTGGGACACAGAAAGGTTAATAACTTGCCCAAAGTCACATAGTCAGGTGTAGAGCCAGAATTTAAACTCAGCCTGCTGAGCTCCAAGTCTGTAAAATACCTGCTAATCCTGAGTATTTCACTTCCACGCAATTAAATTCTCACATTTAAATTCCTGTGAACCCAGTAAGGAGGACTAACACAAGTAAGGAGCAGTCCCTCAGATTTTCCAAGCTAAAATTTCAACCTCATTATTCCAATAAATACATGGATGTCATTTTAAAGATCAAGACTTTATTGAATTGAAGCTAGATGTTTTCCCAATTTACATTTAAATAAACTGCTTCTTGCTACCATTTCCAAAGATGGGCCTACTTAGACAGACAGTTGGTGGTGTACTAGTCATTAGTCACATCTATCCAAGAATGAGGAAATAATGAGAGTTTCCTTATTAGTGAGGTTCCTGGTGAAGGTTCAAGTTGCCTCCAGAAGGATCCAGAGAACCAGGCACCTGCTGAGGACACCACAACATCAGTGAGCTCAGCAGAGAGGACTAAGAGTGGTGGAAACAGGAGACCTATGAGGTTCTCATGTTCGTGCCTGTGCTCAGACCCCATCATCCTTGAAAAAATGACTGACCTAATGGTTCCTCAGTGCCAGCTCCCAGAGTGGAAAGGGGGTGTCACCAAGACAGACAAAAAAAGCTTAACTCCAGATTCAGAAAAGCAAAGGGCCCACTGAAAAAAAAAATAGTGTCTCTCTCTGAAGCAGTCAGATTTATGAATTCAAAATGGCAAATCCCAGGAAGTACATACAGCAGAGAACTGGGAAAGGTCTATAATGATACCAAAATGCCAGAGGAAGTGACCCAACCTCCCAAATTGAAGCCAACCATGGCCATGGAACTGAACCAAGTGAACTCCTAGTAGGAAAGAGCCCAGCTCCTGGCCCCAGCTGGACAGCAGTCCCCTGCCCTTTGGGTTCCCCTAACTGCTCAGCATGCTGGCAGAGGCTCCTGGCCAGCTGCTGGGCCTAAAAGGTAAGCAAATTTCTGGCAGCTGTGTGGGCTGACCAGGTTTCTCATAACCGTAACAAGTCCTGGTCATTTTCTTGTCCCTGGAGTTCTGACCCAAGTCTCAGCCACAATAAGGACATAAACCTTGAAAATGGCTGAGATGCCTTCTTGTACTTCTTTGGACAACACAACTTGCAATGGCAGAACTGTTAAAATGACATAGGAAAAGGAAGTGGTGTTTGTCAAGCACACATTATGAGCCAGGTTTTGTCCACACATTATCTCATTTAATCCCTAAAACCTTGTAAAGCCAGGATTGTTATCCCTGTTTACAGAAAAGGAATAAAACACAGAAGGTGGCATGATTTCAAGTTGTAAAGCAGCTGTCTAAACACAGTCCAGTTGAGCCAAAGCTATATTTCAAAAAATATTGGTACTTTTATCAACTCAATTTTCAATAGTGAATCCTAGAACTTGAGCACTGGGAGAGGTATCAGGGATCATCTAGTTCAACCTCTTCCATGTGCAGGGGGTAAACAGGGTCCCAAGAGCTGAAGGCAATGACCAAAGTCACAGTGACGCTTGTTTGCTTCTGTATTCATGTGCTGCTGTAACAAATTACCACAAGCCTGATGCCCTAAATTGATACCCATTTATTATTCAGTTTCCCTGGGTCAGAAGTTGGGGCAAGATGCAGCTCAGGTGGTTCTCTGCTTAGGATCCCACAGGCCAAAATCAAGGCATTAGCAGGGCTGCAGCCCCTCCTGGAGACCCTGGGAAGATTCCACTTCTGAGCTTATGGAGTTTGTTGGCAGAATTCAGGTTCTTGTAGTTGTAGAACTAAAGCCCCCCACTTCCTCCCAGTCGTCATCCGGCAGCCACTCAGCTCCTCAGGGCCCCCTAATTCCTGTCTCATTGCTCCTCTCTCTTTCACAAGCAAGGGCACATGAACTCCTTCTCCTGGTTCGAATCTCTCCACTTTTCCTTCTGCCTCATCTCTGACTCTAGCCGAAGAAGTTTCTCTGCTTTTGAGGGCTCATGTGATTTCACTGGTCCCACCTGGACAGTTCTGGGTAATCTCCCCATTGTAAGGTCCAATTACATCTGCAAAGTTCTTTTGCCATGACATTGTCACAGGTCCCAGGAATTGAGGCATGAACGTCTTTAAGGGCCATGTTGCTTACCAATCCATAGCTCTGACCATAGCCAGAGGAGACAGCTAGAAACCCAGAATAAGTGTTTGACCATCCAAATCAAGCACCGTGTATGTCAGGAGTCTCAAGGCTCTATGCTGGACTGGCGTCAGGCTGGAGGCTTATATCAGCTGAGATGATACCACCCCATTCCTTACCATCAGTGGAGAGCAGAGGAACCATGGTAAGCTCTGGTTTTCTTGGTCTTGGAGGCTTGTTTTAATAGCGTGCCTTCAGAATTTGGGGAGGACTGCTGCAAATCCTTAGAACATTCAACAGACAGATGTACAAATATAAATACCAAAAACCTATTGCAAAATATTCATTTGTATGTTAACATATTCAGTCATTCAATAAACATTTATGGAGAGCTTAATGCAAGCAGGCACTGTGAAAAAGATTTGTGGATTTGTAGCAACTTAGAATTATTCATAAGGCAGCTCCCCTGATTAATATGAATAACTGAATTGAGCACATTTTGGTCTTTCCACTGGTCAGCATTCATGAGGCCTTGTACACTGAAAAGCCCCAAGGGAACTGGGTCTGTTGGCAAAGTGACTGGCTCCACTCGCAGGTGAGTGGAGGTTGGGATAGAAAATGAGTGACTTCTCAAAGTGGGATAAGGAACTGTGATTGCTGTCACCATTGTTTGGGCTCCAGAGCCCCATCTTTCTGCTTGGGTGCCTACAAGGGAGGGGCAAGAGAGAGGACAGCTGTCCAGCAGGACACGTACAAGGCTCTTCAGTGAAGCCAGTGAGGATGTCCTGCTTGGAACATACGTGGTGGACATTCATTCATATTCTACCAGAGCCATTTGCTTCTGTAGTTCAAAGCTGTTCACCCTCAGAGTATCAGTTCATCTCCTAATGAACTGACATGCGAAAATCTGAAATTATCAAAACAAGAACTTATGAAGTAACTACTCATTTTTCAAAATGACCTGGCATTCATTATGAAATATCTTTAATTCTTTAAATATAATTCAATTTAGTAGCAGATTCAGATTTGTAAACCTGGGAGGAGACTTGAAATCCAAATTTTTTATTTTAAAACATATACATGGGGCCCAGAGAGGCAGACTGACTTGCCAGGAGCCCAGCTAGTTGGTGCAGGCAGGACTAGAGCTCAAAACCTCTGAGCATATGCTGTCTCTCTATCATACCACTCTGCCTCCTACAGCAGTGCTTACACATTGATGTTTATAAATGAATAAATTGTGTGCATGGATAGATTATATCCCAAGTTATACTAAATCTGCATCTCACTTCATACAAAAGCATAGAGAAGTGGAGAATGTTGGCTGACTGCCCGAGAGCTGGGTTCTAGTCCCGGTTCTATAAGTAACAAACTGCGGCCACAGGCAAGTTGTTCAACCGCTCTGGACTTCGTTTTCCTTGTATGTAGACTGACTAAGGTTTAAAGCCTTTCCCATCTTTAATATCTGTGACTAAAGGCAAAAGGCCTTGTGGGGTTAGCTACATGTCAAATGTAAAGTAGAAATATGGAAGGGTTTGGGCAGAAAACTGCTGACTTAATTTGTTCTGTGCAAGGAAGGCAGCTGAAGCAGAGGTCTTCAGAGCTTACATAAAGGCAAACCCGGTCCATGATGAGATGCCCCTTCCCAGTCCACTGAGGCAAGGTGTGAGAGGTAGAGGAGCCCCTATGTGGGAAACAAGGAAGTAGGTGGTTCAAACAAAATGTTGGAGGAAGCGAGAGTCTACCCACCCCAGAGACTACATGCTTTGGCTGCTGCAAACTGAACCCTGCAAATTACTACAACCAGCTATCAATAAGCACATTTTCCAGTGCCCTTCCATCTTAGTCAAAGGTACATAGGGATGGCAGCTGTGTTTGGGGCTGTTGCATTTTTTACCTGAGTCTGAATTCTGAGACAGGAGGCAAGGAAAACAGAGGGAAACCCCAGCACTCAGCAAATCCAGCTCTGCTTTCTGACAAACACCATCCGCACTGGTTGAGAAAGCTCCCAATGGCTCTCTACTTGACCTTCACTTTAATGCCAGGACTTAGACAGATATTCTTCCCACATTATAAATGAGAAAATAGAAGCTCTGCAAAGTTACCTGGAAGTCCTGCTCACAATCCTAGACTCTCTGTGGAGCAACGTCAGAGTCTGCATACGGTTCCAATGAGGAATAATTATGTGCATAGAATTCTTCCACAAACATCAGAAGGCTCAACAAGAAGGATCTAGGAAGGTGCCTTGTGCCCAACATTTATATACTATACGTAATAAGAGAAGCCAAAATGCACAGAAGCTGATAATCTAGTGAGAAAAACACTTGCAAGTTACTCAAAACTAATAGAGGAGAGTAACCAAGTCCTCGCTGGCCTAAGCTGTGCTAACTGAGATTCAACAGAAGTTCAGAGAAGGGAAAAGGGTAGTACTCTTCAATCTTACCTGTTATCTCGCTCAAAATCATAACACCATTTGCTTGGCAAAAATAGATACGTTAAATACCAAGATAGTAATAAATGCTGTTCAACATCAGAAAAAATTTTTATTACTTGGGGCAATATTTTGGTTTCCACTTTAACATTTACTCTCTATTTATAAGAACAGGACAGATAAAGGGGGCAGACAAGACTTTTCATGATGACTTTTTTCCCAACTACTATTGTGGCTTTTACTACCAGTGGTAGACTTGAAATTTCACCAACACAGGTGGTTACTCTGATCTTTCCAAGCCAAAGATTTAACCAAATAAAAAGGAAACCACCTTATTAAAAGCAGAAAAATCTCAAAAGTTACCAAAATATTTAGAAAGGCAACCCCTTAAAAAAAAAAAAAAAGAATAAAGTGTATCCAATGAATGGAAATTCCCCATCAAAAGAACAAAGGTGCTCAGCCCAGATGAGTCAGAACTTAAAGATTAGCAGGCATAGGAAGGGAGCCTGTGTTTATGAATGAAGCCATCTCCAAGCACACTGGCGAGCACTCCCAGATAAAACACCTGTGTGAGGCCCCTGCAGGGCACATGGCCTCCTTGAACCTTTGTAACATCGTAACTACTTCCAGAATCAAGGTTTCCCTGCATGGTAATATATGTACAGCTATAAGCATGAGTCCAAACCTGTCTTTGCAGATCATATTTTGAGGACACTGAAAAAGGATCCCTCTCCTGTGGGGCCTGGGTAAAAATATGATGCACAGAATTGCAGAACCGGCAGAAACATTGCAGGTTACTTGGCCTGTCCCATCGTTTTACAGAGAAGGAGCCTGAAGTCTCATGGAGAAAAGAGATGAGTCCAAGACCACTCTGTGGCTTGGTGACAAAACTGGGGCCAGGACTCAGATCTTTGGACTCCCGGTGCACAGAGGCACGTGTATCTTTAACCAACCAAAAAGGCCAGTGCAGGCATAGGCTTTGCCCAGTCCTGCTCCAGCCCTTGTAGGTTTTCTTTCATATCCCTATCATTTCCTTGCTGTGCCCCCTAGCTGCCTCTCTCTTCTCCCATCTCCACCCGCTCTTCTTCATGCACATCGCCTGGGGACGTCTGCTTCTGTCACTATGCTGCTCCCTGTGTGCCCCAAGCAATACTTCCACCTCACAGGAAAGGCTTGAATGAAAAAGGGTCATATGATAGGGGCAAGAGGAAAGGGTTCAGGAAGGGAGGTTGAGAAGGAGGGATCTAGCATGAGGACAGGTACAAGAGGGGTTGCTGAAGAAGGGATACAGAAGGAGCGGTGCCAGAAGAAGAGTGCAGGAGGTGGAATCTGGAAGGAGGAGAGATGAAGGAGGGGTGGATGAAGGCAGATCCCAGTCTGAGGCACAGAGGAAGCATATAGAATGCTTTAAGAAAAATAGGGTTTTGACTCTTTGGGGTCTGGTTGACTTCACAACAAATGATAAGTGAATGATAAATTAGGGACAGAAATTTATCCTCTCCTCAGTCCCCACAAAAAGCTCTCCCCAGAAGGTGATCTCCCACAAGGCCAGAAGCATCCTGTGTTCTCTTTTGGACATCAAGCTGCAAGGGGCCACAGTTCCTGTACCGCAGCTGTCCCTCAGCCCTCCCTTCGGACTCCAGAGGAAGCCTTTCCTTTCATGTGACCCTCCAGCAGCAGCACACAGTCTGAGAGATTTACAGGCTGCTGCCAGAGTGCTGGTCACCTTACTCCAGCAAGACAGATTTTCTGACTAGGTAGCTCAAAATAGCAGGACTTTCTTTCTTTTTTTTAATACCCGCTAGATTCTAAGAAAAATAGGGAGGAATGACAGTTTTATCAGCATGCAGCTGGAATGTCCAATTGTCAGTTTTAAAAGTCTCCATCTATTTATGAGGTGAGGCTTAATCTCTATAGAATTCATAGAGTAAATGAATTTGTATTGCTTGATCCTCGGAAAGTATGAATGTCTGTGTGACTTTGGACTAAGTGAACGGTGCTGGTCAGGCTCACTGACCATCCGGAAGTCCCTTTAGACCAACCCATGTGAGTGAGCGATTCAAGTGTTTCCAGTAGTTATTTTTAATTCACTCTAATTCTAACTTTTAAAGAAATGTTATACAGTATCACCTCAAATAATTTCAAAATGACATTAACTTCCAATCTAATTTTAAAAATAACTATCAGTTATAGAACATTTATATCAGTAGCAATGAGTAAAAATCAAAAATTGTAACATGATATGTATTTTCATATCTAACTGTATATACTTGTCTTTGAGATTACTTGATTGAAATCTGTGATCGTATTTGTATTTACTATATACGAACTACTCAGAAAGTATGAATGAAGCTCTACCATGCTTAGGAGACTTTTCCAAGTGTTCTCTGTATAAGTTAGGGTTTCCCAAAGGCTATTCAGTGACTCTTCCACCTGCAAAGTACTTCCTGGTGCCCTTTGAGGCAAAAGGAATCTTTCCTTAGCAGCTTAGCTCTAGAGAGAGGATTCCATGGGCTGTTAATACATTTTATCTTAAAAAATATTTTTAAAGTTCTATGGACAAGTAAGTTTAGAGAATACTAGGTTGCCAAACAAAGAGAACGTGGCTTGCCATCTGATAGCTGGTCAACTTCCGTCCCTCACCCTATGAATGACAAGAATCTCAGGGTAGACTGAGTTAATCTTCTTTAGTTCCAGGAAGGGCTGAGAGCAGAGTTCCAGATTATCCAAACCAATCAGTCCCATGCCAAGGGAGAGACTGACTCTGGAATACAACCTGAGCTGCACAGATGTACTGAAACCTCTGTGGCATCGTCATCCTCTCTTTTCTGTCTTTTCACCCCAAACACTAATCCCAACAGCCTGCCAACTGGCCTCTGTCTTAGAAACTGAATATCTACTTAAACAGTGTTTTGTTACATCTATCAATAAACCAAAAACCAGATGCTCTACATAAAAAGGAGAGAGTTATTTTTCCCCCTTTCCAAAATGGAACAATGAGGCATAGATTTAGAATCAGCTGTAGCAATACCTTTATTGGTATATCTTTATGTAGCGTGGTTCCCAAAGTGCTTCATCACTTCGTGTTTTCCTTTTTCTAAAACACTTAGTGTTTCTCCAGCTTCCCCCTGCATTCCTCTCACCTACCCACTTCTTTCACTGTCTGCTATATGGAACTATATGCAGCGTGTTTTGTGTTGACTAAATGAGTAAATGAGTGAGAGAATGGTGACCTTAGGAAAATGGAAGACATTTCTTGTAGTAGGTCTTGCTCAGATCCTTGTCCTCAGAATGTTAAACCACCAGTTGAGCTGTGTGAGCTTCCTCAAGACCCAATCCCAAGCTGTCGTCCATCATTTTTGGGTTCTTACATTCTGTGGTTATCTTCTAAAACATGAAGTGGTTCTAAAAGTCCTGGCATTAAGGTGCTAACCAGTTCTCAGATAAGTCCTGGCTGTTCTCAGCGTGGTGCCTGCTACTAAGCCAAGCGGATCAGGGAGCCAGTGAGTCCAACTATAGAAGTAGATAAAACCCTTTAAAGAAGACCCATCCTACCCACCATTGGCAGGCTTTGAAATGATAGCACATCATTTTGCATGCCAAAAGGGAAACAAAATCAACAGTGCAAATGGAAAAATTATGTCCATTATGTCCAAAGGAGTATCTGATACTTCAGAATTTTAACCTTGTATGCCAGAGTAAAGCCCAGTGGTGGACTGATCAGAACAAAGAGTAAACCATAGTTACTCTGCCCCCTATGCAGAATCTGCTTTTGCTCAGCTATTTGTGGATAGAGCATGAAACACCAGCTAGAAACCAAGGGCCTTAAAAGCAGGGGCTTTGTTTCTACACTTGTGGCACTGCTGAACGTAGTAGGGAACCAAAGTTTGTGGAATGAATAAATATTTGAAAATTCCTCTGTACTTCTATGTTATAAACTCCATATGGGCAGAGACTAATTTAATCTTAGTGATTCCCATATTCTAGTGCCTAAAAGAATGCTTACCCTGCCACAATGGAATAACAAGAACCAGATTTATCTTCTCATCTTAAAAAAATAGAACACTAGACAACATATAGAAAACAAACAATGATTTCTAGACATTGGACAACAAACTATGCAAGATAACAATTCTTGAGAGAAAGGAAATAAACAAAGTGAGCCTTATGTTTGTCCCAGCTTACCACCTAGAGAGAGTTTCCAGGCTGCAAGGCAGGAGGGAAAACTATAATTGAGCCCTGTGGTCTCACTGAGTTGAGGTGACAGCTGAGAATTCAAGGAAGCCAAGATGGCTAGAGCTCACTGGGCAAAAGAGCAGAGAGAAACCTGGGACTACTTCACATACCCACCAGGGTGGGCAATATCACAATACACAGGCCATCAGGTATATTATCTCAGTAGTAAGAAAAGCAAGTCCTAGACCAAGGGCTACTCTGGTCCCACCTAACAAAGTTTTTTTAAAAATCTTCATAGTATTAAATGGCTTTCAAGTAATCTAACTGCATCCTAGAACAAAGCCCAAAGCAACTTAAATGAATACCAAAATCCCAGGTAAAATGTGTAGGTGTAATGTCTAGCACCTAATCAAAAATTACGGGCCATGCAAATAAGCAGGAAAATACAACCCATAATGAAAAGAACATTGGTCCATACACACAGACTTAGGAACAATCCAAAAGATAGAATTAGTGACAAGAATATTAAAACAGTTATTGCAAATATATTCTGCGTGTTCAAGAAGGTAGAGGAAGACATAAGCAGAGACAAGGAAGCTATAATAAATTCATATCAAACTCCTAGAGTTGTAAAATGTGATATCTGAAATAAAAAATACATTGGAACTTCAGAAAAAATTGAATCCTAGCAATATAATCTAATATGAAACATTGAATGAGAAAAAGGCTAAAAAATGTCACTGAGTTGTGAAACTCAGAGGTTTAATATATACATAACTGAAATCCCCAATGGCAGGTGTCAGAAAAAAAATATTGAAGAAATAATGGTCACATTTTTCCAAACTTGATGAAAACTCTTAATCCACAAATTTAAGAAACTCAACACATTCCAAACACAAGAAACATGAAGAAACTACACTAAGGTACATCATAATCAAATTGCTTAAAACTAATGGTAAAGAGAAAAATCTTAAAAGCAGTCTTAGAAAACTGACACATTACATACAGGGGAAAAAAGATAAAATGACAGTAATTTTCTCTTCAGAAACAAGGCAAGTCAGAAAACAGTGGTTCAACATCTTTAAAGTACTGAAAAATACTGAAATTCTATATCTAGGGAAAAAAAACAAAATAGATTTTTTCAGACATGTAAAAGCTAGGCAAATTCATTCCCAGCAGATCTGCACCACAAGAAATGTTAAAGGAAATCCTTCAGGCAAAAGAAAAGTGACACCAGATGGAACTCTAGATCTACATGAAGGAATGAAGAGCACCCCAAACTGAAAGATAATCATGATAACATTTTGTAAAAAATTTCCCAGCAGAAGCCAACATTTTGCTCTCCGTTTCTCTTCCCATATCCCAAAGTTAAGATGGTTGCACACAGAACTTAAGAAATTTCACAAAATTATTAATTGACTAATATTATTGACTATCCAAACAAATGCTCATTCACCAGCCCCTCATCTCCTGGGCACAGCAAAGAATATAAAAATAAATCTTCATATCCTAGCTTCCTCCTTTGTAAAGACTTATAGGGTATTGAGCCAACACCTCCAAAGGAAGCCCTTTACTGAATAACTGTAAGACCAACAGAACATTCCTGACATCCACAGAAATAGTTTGATACCCTTTGCTATGCTTACAGTGGAGTATAGGCTCAGTGTATTTCCCGATAATTGTATTTAAATTAAATCATGCATAGTATATTCATATGCTTGCCCCAAATTTTACTCCAGGCCAAAGAAACCTGATCTGGGTTGTATATAATGAGCCATCATTGATGCACTGTGCCTTCAGTGGTAGCCAGGGTAACCACGAACCTCTAGGTAGTGCCTCTCTTGGGCTGTGCCACAGACATAAAGGCAGCTGAGTAATTTCACGACAAACTAGTCTAACAGTTATCTAGGAGCGTTGAAACAACAGAAATTCTTCTGGCATTTTTTTACTGGTTATTAGTGAACACACTCTGTAGATCTTATGTTTTATCTTTATGAGGCAAACAGTAGCCAATCACAACTACAGTCAGCTCAAACACTTGTGGATTTCTATATGACTAAAAATAACAATTTCCTGAATTTTTCACATTTGAAATCTCTATAGTGAGTGGATACTGACAAAGAAAGTGTCTAAAGCATTCTAAAGAACAGTCTTCAGACCCAGCTCGAGTGAGTCATATCCCCATGGTGAGTAGGGCCCACCCTCACACTTCCGGGAGCAGGTTATTTGGAACGAACTCGTTATGGGCTTTGAG
>NW_011888903.1:1101689-1127874 GCF_000151845.1 Pteropus vampyrus
AACGCCACCCCCACAGATCTGTGTCAGTAATCCCCTCCTAATTCTCCCTTAGAGCAGCTACTCCCAGATAAATGGCTGTTCCATGGAACAGACTGTCCTCTTGAAAAAGATCAGACACGATAGGTTTTACATATTCTAGATAATAATCACTTGTGACTTCAATATAGTATAATCATTTTCTTCCAGTTTGTGACTTGATTTTCATTTTGTTTTTGGTCTTTTGATGAACCAAATTTCATTATTTTTTATCTATTGCTTGTGTTTTTTGTGTCTTGATAATAAAAAAAAAAAAAATGCATCTCGCCGAAAAGGGCATAATATGGTGTTATAATATTTTCTAGTGTTTAAAATTTTTTTCTAATTTTATATTTGAGTTTTATTACAATTGGAATTCACTTTTGTTATGGTATGAGGTAGGCCATCATTTTTTTTGTTTGTTTACAAATGGATAACCACTTGTTCCAGTCACTTTTATTGAATAGTCTATCCTTTTCTCACTCATGTGCCATAAAATATGTCATTTATCAAGTTTTTAAACATGTATCTGTCTACACGTGTATATATTAAAGACACGAGTTCATTCTGAGACCTCTAATTCCAATCCAACACCACAAGGTTTATTCTAGCCTACCCCTTAAACTTATTTGTAACTCCTTTCTCCAACAGTGAGTAACAACATGGCTCTCATTATCTACAATAAATTTTCTTTTTTGCTCTATCCTAAAATAAACACAACATAGTTTCAATTGTTTAAAAAAAAAAAGTCAAATCCAAACAAAATAAAGATAATGTACAATTCCAAAAAATAGATCTGGAAGAACAAGAAGCAAGTGTGCCCGTCTCCCTCTCCTGGGTTAAGATCAGAGATCTGGATTCTGGGCCTCCCCATCTGCGAGCATGCTACCTCAGAGTGACAATGGCACCCCGTGGGCAGAGTCTGGTGCAAGGATTAGAATAAAGAATATAAAGCTTAGCACTGAGTATGATGTGGGTAATTGTGGGGTGGTGGGCATTACTATTACAGTTGTCAATTCCACATTCTTTCACTCTTTTCACCTAAGAAAATTTCACAAATTCCTCCTTCCTTCTCATTTTCCTACCAAAAGGGAAACCATACAGAATTATAACAAAGAAGATCTTATTCCTCTGTTTAGTGCTCCCTAGGATTTGGTTTGGAGATACAAATTCAACGTATTAACATCTTTGTGATTTTTTAATCTATTCTTAAAAATCACCCTGGGTGACTCTGAGATGCCATCAACCCACTAGGAAGCAGAAATCTGGGACAACATGACTTCTACCCTGGCAGGCAGCTTTGACAAAGAGACAGCGAGACTCTTAGATGAAAATTTTAGAACTTTGATTTCCACTGAGCCCTGATGCTTTCCCAAGAAGTAGAAATATCCACAGGGAAATGTCTGGAGGCAAGGCTGGGGGAGGTGAAGACAGCATGGAAAGGCAGAGCTCTGTCACTTCAAAGTCAGCTTTCCAACCCTGTGATGAAGGAAGTTCCATTCTTTCCCACATGTCTCTGCCTGGCTAAATATAAATCCATCTTGGTTTATATTATGCTGCCTCTAATTGAATCACATTCTTCATTTGTTTAATTCAGAAACAATAAGCCATCCTGAACACTTCCCGGGAAGCCTGCCACGGCTACAGTGGCCTGGTTCCCAGGCACGTTCAGCTGGGTCCTGCCACCAGCATCAGGCTAGGAGCACATGGGGATCTTGAACATAGAGATAGGTGGATGGACCAATTTTAGGAAACCTATTAACATAATTCACTACATCAAGGAGTCCAAGAGAAAATCTAACACACACTAGATGCTCAAGAGGCTTTGAGAGCAGCATTGTCCTTTATTCTTGACTGTTACCAAAAAGTCCTAACCGAAATCAAAACAGAGAGTACATCTTTGATGTGACAAAAGATTTGCCTCAAAGCAGAAGCCAACATTAGCTCACCTCCAGTGGTGGGGCACTTGAGACATCTTAAAAAAGGGCAGGAGCAAGACAAGAATGTCATTAGTACCCTGTTATCTAGAATTATGCTGGAAAATACAAAAAGGGGAAAAGGGGGTAGATTTTTTTAAGTGGTCATTATTTGTAGATGATATGATTATAGACTGGGAAACTCAACAGAATAAATTAAAAACTAATAGAATTAGAATTTAGTAAAAACCTGGTCATAAATTGGTATCTGAAAAGTCACTAACTCAACGAAGTCTTGGTTTACGGTTCAGCATAAGTACTTTTCTTTCATTTGTTTGACAACTTCTGAGCACCTATATAGGAGTCTAGGTGCTGGAGACTCAGCAGAGAACAGAGCAGAGTCCCTCTTCACCTCCTTAGGGAAGACGAAAGGATAATAAAGGAATCAATAGATGTGTAATGTCCAGGTGGTGAGATGTCTGTGTGAAAATAAAGCCAAGTGAAGGACTAAGGACAGGAGGAAGGGCTGCTGTTTTTGTAGGAAAAGTAGAGAAGTCCTCTCTGCAGAGTTGTCCCTGGGTGAAGTCCTGGAAGGAAGAGAGATGCCAACAGATACTGGAGAGGTAACGTCCCACAGATTGGACATCAGGGGCCCCTGTCAGTGAGTCTGAGGGACAGTATGGAGGTAAGGGAGATGTCAATAGAGGATGAGGCCAGAGATCACAGAAAGCCTGTGGGACCTGCGAGGCCATGAGGAGGACTGTGGCTTCTATGTTCAGAGTGTTTCAACAGAGAAGAAGCATGATTTGACTTCTTGACCAAGGAAAGTAGGGAACAATGAAGTACCACCTCACACTCATTAGGATGGCCACTATCAAAAAAAATAAATAAAAATAAAAGTAACAGAAAATAATAAGTGTTAGCGAGGATATGAAGAAACTGGAACCCTTGTGCACTGTTAGTGGGAAGGTAAAATGGTGCAGGCACTGTGGAAAACAGTATGGAGGTTCTTCAAAAATTTAAATGTAAAATTACCATATGATCCAGCAATTCTACTTCTGGATACATACACAAAAGAATTGATAGCAGGGACTGGAAGAAATATTTGTATACCTGTGTTCATAGCAATGTTATTCACATTTAGCCAAAGGGTAGAAGCAACACAAGTAGCCATTGGCAGATGAATGGATAACAAAATGTGATGATAGATAGATAGATAGATAGATAGATAGATAGATAGATAGATAGACAGACAGACAGACAGATAGATAGATATACACTATTCACCCTTAAAAAGGAAAAAAAATTCTAACACATGGATAAACCTTGAGGACATCATGCTAAGTGAAATAAGCTAGTGACGAAAGGACAGATTCTGTATGATTTCACTTATATAAGATACCTAGACTTGTCAAATTTATGGAGACAGAAAAATGGTGGTTGTCAGGGGCCAGGGAAAGGAGAGAATAAACAGTTTGTCTTTCCTAGGTATAGAGTTTCAGTTTTGCAAGATAGATGACAGAGATGGTTGCACAATTATGTGAATATAATTAATACCATTTAACTGAATACTTAAAAATGGTTAAAACGGTAAATTTTATGTTCTGTGTATTTTATCAAAATTAGAGAGAGGGGGTATAAAAGCAGCAGGTCTGGATTAAATAGTCTTTATTAAAATGTTGTTTTATGTATTATATGACCCAAGGAGCCTCAACTGATAATCATTAGTTAATGCTCAAGTGTCTACAGTGGGCACACCAGGTAAGCAGACCTTTGGAGACTGCAGCTACAAGAGACAATTACTATGGAAATGTCGTATGGCCAGTACTGAAGGGTAAACTGTGCACAGCAGCTCTCTCCTGAAACCAGGCACACAGCTCATGTCCTATTCAGAGGAAACACCAGGCTGACAACCAACAGTATTTGGAGGGCAATTTAAATCTTTATGGCAATCTCTAGAAAATGGCAAAGGGAGATCTCATTCATGACTCACAGCAGAACTTTTTACAATTTTCTGGCCCATTTCTTTCTCACTGTCCCTTCCCCCTCGCCCACAAAGTGGCAGCCACCCTTAACCCTTCCCTCCCTTCAGATGCCGACAGCCTGTTCTGGCTGTGCCTCCTGCCTTCCTTCCTCTCTCACTGATCTAGATCCCCACCACCATCACCACACACACCCCCATATCTCTACCACAGACAGAGCCATGCCAGCCTGGGCCATTTCAATTTCCTTCAACCCAGCAAAGCAGAACATAGCTGGAAAAGACAGACTTCTTCCCACACAGGGATCGAGAGGCTATAAATACTCAGACATCCTCCCCTCGGTAAAGCCCTATTGATTGTGTTGCTTTATTTTCCTCAAGGTGATCAGAGTTTGGGAGGCTATAAGCAAAATGTTTCAGAGATCACACAGGCTGAACTACAAGCGAGTCTACTCATCATCATCCCCTAGGATGGTTGAAAAATAGCCCCCACAGCCACATTGTTTATATTAGGATATCATAAAACTTTAAAACCACCTACAGGTCTCTGTTACTGAGCATTGCACCAAACAGAGCCCCCGTGATGTCACCTGTCTCCTGGGCCCTCATCTTGAACTTCCAGACTCCAGGGAGTCCGATTCCTTCCCAAAGCCCCCTTGTGGTGAGAGAAGCACTTAGCAAACTGGATTTTACCATCAGACTATAAAAATGAGCTGTCATTCCAGAATCATGTATCCTTCTGATAAATTATGAAACAAAATCAGATAACAAAAGCCAGCTCTTTAAAATCCCATTAGCACCAGTGAAAGGTTGTAAGCTTCCCTTAGGTACTATGAATCATACCAGTCTAAAAGCTTTCAGTTCTATGTTTGTACTATTCTGCTTTCCAAAGAGATGCATCAGAGAACTTCTAAGACTGGGGGATATGCGAACTCAGGAGCCAGGCTGAGTCCTTTGCTATCAGGATGACCATTCTCTGGACTAAAAGTGAAGCTCAGGTAAGACCAGATCCCTTCTGGGCACCTCTTGGTAGGTCACTGCTGGTTCACATCATTGCAACATCTTCCAACTCAAGGCCAAGCCCAGAGTTTCTGTGGTTCTGGGTTTTCCATTTGATGTGGTTTTTGAAAATACAACTAATCCTTAAAGAGCATCTCTTATTTCAAACCACAGCTCAAGAGTATTTTCCAGGAAGGAGGGTAAACTCTACTCTAAACTTCCTCCTTCCACTTTCATCGTAATGACCGGTTAACTTAGTTTACCACCAAACTAAGCAGTGGTGAGAGAGCAGAGGAGGTTGAAGTTACTCAGGGAAAGAACTGTCTCTGTCACCCACTTTCCCTTCCCAAGGCCATGTCAGATCCACTACTTGCGGTGGTCCTGGAGCCGTGAGCTGTGAGCTGTCCCCTGCAAGGTGCCTTTCAGGCCTCACCACACCAGCTATAAAGGTTCTTTCTCATTCACACTCTGGGCTTCTATGTTCTACTGAAGGAGGAGTAGCGGTCTCCAATAAAAGGAAGAAATAAAAAGCAATATTGGCTGATGGCCAAGCAACAGCTGAAAGTTATCACTTTGAATCGTCACATTTCTCTGTCTTTGGATCTTTGTTCTAAAAAAAAAAAAAGAAAAGGAAAAAAAGAAAAAAAATGCATTTTTTTCTGTAAAGTAGTTCCACACCATTTCTCACAGCAAATGTGATTAAACAGACAACAATTCTCAATTTAAAGTTTGCTTTTTCGTACAGTCACAGGAAGTAACTTTTTCAAATGTCATATTTGTGTGCAGTGTAGCTTACAAATGCCAAACATCATCTAAACTCCTTACTAGCCTAGTCGAAGCAATTTCCAAGCCCACTGCCCCAGTAAGCCCTGAGCTCTGCATCCTCTTCATTGAGTTGCAGTCATATCTGGCAGGAGATATGGTGTTTCGATGCCACTCAGAACACAGGGGCCTCCAACCACGCTCCCTACCAAAACCATAACCCAGAGTGAGTGCTGTATGAGCATACGCCTGCCAGGTATTAAGCAATTGCCAGAACTTGGCCCTTGACATTAGCTCATCTTATCTTCACAACACTTTTATGATATAGATCCTTCTGCTTTTCGTATAACCTTTGAATTTGGCTTGTAGATTATAATTTGACCCTCAAGGGTGACAAATATCCCACCTGGATGCCTAGGTTGTGTTATTTCTGAGATCCTGATATCTTCAGTCCCATAGTGAGGACTGGCTGATGGGGTGAGCACCTCAGGGCCTAAATTACAGGGGAAACCAAGGAAAATCTCATCCTAAGACATGAATGAGCTGAGGTAAACATCTATGGCTAAAGAGAAACATGTCAGACTCACACAAAAGGATGACTGGGTATGCTGCCCAGTGCCTACCACAGACACTGTCCCCCACTCAGGCTCCGTTGACACATACCTGGCTGGGTGGCCAGGGGACGACCAACAACCGAGAGCTATTCTAAGATATCCATGAGCCACAAACACTGGGAGCAGTAGGGCCAGTGGGACTGGCTGTGGTGATAGCAGGAGGAGCCCTGAGGGTCCTGTACACGGATGGTTTCTTGATAGCCACTCACTGGCTGTGAAGAGACATCAACACATCCATGGCCCTTAGCATCAGGTGCTGTCAGACACTGATGGTGTGCCCCAGACGTTATCACCAGCCAGGAAGCACTCCAGAATAAAACTGAAGAGAAGGGGCTCAGAGTCCATACAAAAGCTTTGGGGCAGAGGGGTTGTGCCAACTACTTAAGTTGCCCAAATATTTTTCTGAACGTTTTATTGTCCTCACCAGGTTTCACTGAGGTAAGGCTGCTGGAGTACTGCAAACGATAGATGGGCCTCGAGGGGCGTGGTCTCACACATCTCATGAAGGCCCCTCATTTGAGCTTTCTCTCCGTTCACTCCAACCAGTTCTTCCATAGCCTTTGGACTCATTCCTCAAGAAATTTATTTTTTCTATTTTACCTTTTTGTTTTCACTCGCAACCAAACACAGGCTGAGTTCTCCAAGGTGTTCATAAACTTGGCTGCTCCCAAGGCCAAGCCTCTCCAGGCTCAGTGTCAGTGTTTTAATTTCTCTTTTAGGCTCAGTTTTTTAGGTATGTTTTCTATATCATTCACATCTCTTTGGATGATGCCATTCAAATGTCTCTTCAAAAATGCAGCTTTGTTTTTCATCCGATTATAAAGATAACACACGTATTCAAACAAGACAGAAAAGGAAAAAAGCAGAGATCACCTGAAATCCAGTTTGCTCACAGTTACATTAATAAATTTTGCAATGCCAAACCAGTATTTCTAGTCTCTGCCATGTCCACAGGCCAAAGGGAAGTGAGGCAAATTTGGTTTGGCCCAGATTCTATTAGCATGTCTCTGCAAATGGGGTACACACAGGCAGCCCTGTGGGATGCAGACAGGACAGATAGTCAGCTACGCCATCTCTGCCTCCAGCAGCCATGCTGCCAGCATTCACTTTTACTTGGAGAATTGAGGCTTGTGCCTGTAAAATTTCTCTGGACCCTTTAAATAAACAATCATAAATGTCAGACAGTATTATGTGATCTTTACCCACCTGATTTCTGGAGCCTACTACCTCCTTAGTGTCACTTGCCATTCTCCCCTTGATACCTCTCCCCTGGAATAACTTACCTTTTGACACAGAAAATTTAGCTCTTTGACAACTTTCACTAAAATAGAATCTCTTTAGTCTCTCCTAAACTGAATGGATTGTGCAAGAACAACAGGGTGCAAACTCTAAGTGGTGTGAATCCCATCAAGGGAAGTCAGTCACCTCAAGTTGCACAGCAAGCAGATACATAGAAAATCACCTCCCACAAAGATAAATGAACTTCAGGCCAAGAAATGGTGTCACCACAGTGACAGTGACAGTGACAGAGCCATAAGCAATCAAATTAGCCAGGCTTTTGTATGACCTGTGAATTATGGGTCCTTTCCTTGCAAATGTGCTTTGCAAGCCTGACTTCAATCAAAATTCCCATGCTGCTGGTGTCTGGAGGAATGGAAAGTGGGGACGGACAATTGGGCTAGGAGATGGGGGCAGGCATTTTGCTATCATAACTCTTGTCATAAAAGTGAGAGTTCTTGGTGTTGCCATCCCATCATCATCATCATCTTCATTCCCATCCTAATAATTGTTGACATGCTATTCTAATATCCATACTTCTCTTGATTTCCACATTTAAAATTTGAAAGCAATGCCCATCTTCATTGTCAAGCAACCTCCCAAAGAGCACTTAACATACGAAGGGAGAACACCTGTTTACTCCTTGGCCACCTAAGACACCAGGTGCTACATTTCTCTTCACATCTGTTGTTTTAACTCAGGAAACAAAGCCAACAAGTGAGACCACATATTGGAACTGAGTTTGCTAGAGGTTCTTGGGCTCCAGTTGCAGATGCCAAAATATATATGCACAGAAAGACTTTATTCGCAGAGGACTGGACAAAGAGCCGTTCTCGTCATTGTTTATTATGAGGAGCCTGTAAAGATTCTTGTGGATTACTCAACAGGGCCTGTGACTCTGGCCTCTGTTGATGGCTGAGTGATACTAGTGTCATTGTTTTTAGAGCACCACTAATAAGATTGGCTAGAATCACTCAGGGCCAGTTAATCAAAAGGAAGAGGCGATAACGACTTCTTTATGATATATAGTTGTGTGATAAGATGCAGACGTAATGAGAACTCTTTTCTTCTGGAAAAGATTAAAGACATAAAATCCTGGCTTAGGAAGAAAAGACTCTTTGTCCTGATGAAACAAAGTGACAGGATGCCTTGATTCAGGCAGAAGAGGACCTGGTACTCTAGGACTGGACCCCCATCTGTGGATTTGAGGGGATTATTTTCCTCTTTTTCCTGGGTTTGTGAGGCACTACTTAAAAAATATGAATTCTTCTAGGGCTGGCCTTCCTCCCTTGGGAAGCAGTGGCCCTACTCAGAGACAGGACTAGGGGGCTGGGTCTTTTCAAGCACAGAGAGAGAGCCAGGGGGAGTGTTTCCTGAGATGCTTTCTTAGTTCTTGTTTTGGGGGAGCATGCAACATCGGCAGCTTGCCAAGACCAGCACTTGTCATCCAGAAGTCGCTCTCTGCTGGTCCCCCTCCATGGAAACTGTTCTGGTTTCCCTCCCACAAGGATCCATCAAGTGAACATCAACCGCATCAGAGCAATAGGGAGAAAAATCCAGAGCTTTGGAATCATTAGCCAGGAGGAGGGTGTTTTTTCTTCTTCCACTCCTACATAAAGAGTTATGTTGGGTGACTTCTGTCTTTGGCCATGTAAGAATGGGGCGAAATTGGACGTTGAAAGACTGGGAACTTGCCAGTAACTAACCAGCCATCTGGCCTAGAACAGAGTAATTTCCCTTTTTTTAAGCCTATGTCTTCACCTGTGAGTTAAGAGGATTAGATGAAAGGTTGACCCTACATCCCTGAAGACATGGACTATATCCATCAGGGTTGGTGTTGGATCGCCAGCACCTTGCACAGTACCTAGCGCATGGCAGGACCTTGATAAAAATTGCTGAATGAAATAATGAATGCCTGCAGGAATTAAACAACCTCTAAAGCACCCCTTTGGCTCTCAATTCTGTGATTCTTGCCAGATTTTTTTTTCAAATCACTCAGCCTGCAAAATTTGCACTGAGCCCAACCCCTAGAAATTTGTTCACTGCACAATGAGTCCATAAGGCCTGCCTACATGTTTAGACCTCTATGGGGATTCCCAGAGAAAAACCAACAACACTAAGCCAAAGGGAGAAACGGATCACATTTAACAACCTCTGCTTTAGATTTGGAGACAGAAAATATGACTTGAAATTCATTTTTGTCAATTACCAGTTTTTTGCCTTTGGATAAGTTGCTTAATCCCTCTGAGACTCAGTTTACCCATCCATAAAGCTGGATAATGATGTAATAATTACACACACTCATGTATGGTTGTTTTGATGATTAAATAAGAAAATATTTGAGATCATATTTTATAGCAAAAAAAATGTAATTATGTGTCAGTCTTTCTATTAGATAGATAGGCCATTGGTTATTTTCAAGACTGGTCTTGGTGGACGGGACATAAAACGCAATTACTAATGCCATCTTGAAATCTGACTGGATGGGACATCTTAGGAGCATGCCAAACACTCTTCCAGTGCTGCCACTTTAGAATTTTTGAACATCAAACAAATCTGAAATAACATTTTGATGTTTTTAGCATACACAAATGAAGAACATGTGGATTCAATTTCATTACATATACACACTAAGACTTCAAAAGAATATCTTGGGGAAGGAATGTGAGATTTGGGAAAACCCAGAGTTTAAAAAAAATACAATAATTCAAAAGAAAGGAAAACTAGTATTTAATGAGTACATGGTATTGGCCAGATGCTTTATATGATATATCTCCCCTAATCCTCACAACACCTTGCAGAATGGGGACTGCAGTCCCTCATTTACAGATAAGGCAATAGGAATTCAGAGAGGGTGAGCTATTTATAGGACGTCACAGAGTGTGCCAAAGCTGACTCAAACCCGAGTCCGACTGAGGCTAACACCTCTGCAGCCTCCTCTACCTCCCCATCCTTGGAAGAATGCTCAGCACAGGAAAGGATCACCACTGCCTCTCTGCACATAAAATGTCACCTTCCATCAGAAAATGTAGAGTGTTCCTCATGGGCTTTGTGGACCTTAAAAGACCTGGACGTGGATATGTTTCCCTAGACTCTGCCGTGAATAATCTATAAAATGGCCTCACTCCAAAAATTAATGCCAGTGACCACCGTACTAATGCTGAGGCAGACACATTTCCAAGTACATTTGCTTATTTAGTAAATATTTATATGTCTCAGGCACTCAGCCACGTCCCTGCCAAGATCATGAAATTACCATATTTGGAAGCTTTACAATGAAGCAGAAAATCTTTGGTAAACAATGTGGAAATGACCGTGAAGTTAACAAGGACTTTTTGGCCTTACTGGAAGAAACTAGTTAATTCCCCCACTCTTTTTCAAGGAGGGTACCAGCTTGCTGCCTTCCCATGAGAGCAAGAGAGACTGACCTCTTCTCTAGCCTTGTCAGAGTGTTCTCAACAAAACAGGGTGACACACCTATCAAGATGGTAGCCTGGCCAAGCTTTCCATCAGACCTGATAAAGTGCCAGTCAGAACACAAAGGAATGGCCTCCTTGTATCTATTCCCATACCATTGACTTTTTAGATCTGTGACCAGAGCTAGACACACAATCTGCACAGACATATGAGAGAAGGAAAGTGAATGGATACTTCATGTGATATGTCCATCCCATACCAGTGGGCTTTTTATATCACCCTCCACTGACAAGAGAAGGGCGTGGTCAAAGCTAGTGGACACAGCTTCGGTTGACAGTGCATGCCAGGCGTGAAGTACACACTGTGCTTGACCAGCCTGAGGCTATTCTCTCCTCTCTGTCAGAAAATGTTGTCCCATACACACAAGCCTCAGAGATACTAGATTACAAGAACTCATATAAAACAGGTTTGGAAACTCACAGGTGATTTCAAAAAATCTGCCAGGGGAAAGGTTTCTCAGTGTTGACACTTTAATATGTCACTTTGCATAATAGCTTAAAAAATAATTTCTATTTTCATATCATTTTACAGTCTATAAAGTACTTTCATTTTTATTAGCCTCATATAACCATCACCACAACTCTTCAGGTAGAAATTGTTATTGCTGCTGTTATTATTCTCATTTTTAAGTTGCAAAATCTGGTGCTAAGAGAGATTGAGATATTTACCAATGTCCCTAACTTTGGTGCTAAGGTTGGAAGACAAACACAAATCTTCTGGCCCCAAATCCTGCAATTATTTTCTAGATCCCTCCTCGCATTCCTCTAATCCCTTAGCCAACAGCTTCTTGCAAATCAGAATTACATCTTCTGTGTATTTGTTACAGAGCCCAGTATCAATAAAAAATGCAAAATATATAAAGATTTTAATACTGAGTTTGTGGTGAATACTTACAAAATAACTGAATGGATAAAGTTAAACAAAATGAAAGACAATCATGTCTATTTCTGCTATTACCTTCCTATTATCTGCCCACATTATTGTAATCATCATGAATCCACATTTCCTGTGTTCACATTATATATGTATTTCTGGTCATTTTTATTGGCCGCACTATATTCATGTACCACAATTACCAATCTATTTCTCCACTTGGGTCTTTCAAGTTATTTTTCTCTCAAAAGAGGGTTATAAGGTACCTGGTTCATCCTTCCTTTGCATGTCCTTGGCTGTGCCTCTCCTGACAAGCTCAGTTAGCCAAATAGGCATAATTTTTGTTTGTACCTGAGCTATTTATTAAGAATTAAAACTTTTTTGGAGTTCAGGCTAACTGAAGCAGAAGGCCCCTGGGAGTAGGAGTATGGAATCGCCATTTAATAAGCTCCTTAGTGATTTCACATTTCTAAGGTTTGAAAACCATGAGTTATTTATGTGAACCTAGATAAAGCTGGATTCTATAGCCAATTTAGTGCCTTTCATTTGACCGCCTGCTTCTAGTTTAGGTCTTCAAATTCTGCACACATTAATGAAGCATCTGTCCTCATCTGTGTAGTGAACAAGGATGGGACTGGGTGACTTGGTGAGGAGTCAAGGGCAAGATTTCATTTCAGCCTGAAGAGGAGGCAGCCTTTGGGTCTCCAACACATGATTGAGTCCAGTGAGGAGAAGGCTTCTGTTTGAAAATGTCCCTGGCAGTTTCTCCAACAAGCAATTACGCAACTACTGCAAAATCTCTTTTATAAACACTCAGACCACCCAACAGAAAGCCAACATTAAGTACTCTTTTTGCAATCATTTTGCCATTGCATGTGTGTATTACTGAAAATAAAAAGGCCACAAAAAAAAGATAGATGAGATTTCCCCAAGATGCCCCCCAGAAGAACCCTAAAGAATGTCTAACTTTTTTATTTTTACCAAAACATCCATTCAACTGTAACTTGGGAAATACTCCTTTTTACAAAAGTCATACACCAAAAGGCTTTGGGCATTCACAGCCCAGTATTTGCAAAGGTGCAGCTCTGCTGTGATATCTGTTAAGAAGCTCTCAAGTTTGTCAGTACAGATCTAAGAATTTACTTATTCAAATGGCTGTGCTCATCGCTTTACAGTATGAGTCTGGAAAACCACTGCAATTTGAGTTCCCAAAGTCAAAGCTACCCTTGTGATGTACGGAGAGGCAAAATAGGAGAGCTAGGCTCTTACATAGTGATTTATCTTGTGAGCTAGCTTGATGTGTGGAAGCCGTGTTAAAACGTTATAAATGAAAGCCTCCTGGTTTTGGAGTCAAACAGAACTGGATATGAATCACAGCTCAGCATGATCTTGTGTGGGTCAGCTAACCACTTAGCTACTCCGAGATCTGCTTCTTTTTCTCCTATTTTACCAAAACATGTTAGTCCTCTGGCTCATTTGTTTAGCACCTTATTTCAGCAAAAGCTATCCTGATGAACTATATACAGAAAGTACTAACGGATAGATGCTTTACCCTTTTCAGTATACCAAATGAGTTCCAGAAGTAGCCTTAATGCCTTAAACCTGTAACTTTCAAAATGATGACCCCAAGTTTGGGCGCTTGTCTTTGAGCAGAGGTCCCAGTGGTGGAGTTCCAAGCTTCTCTCCTCATCTCCACCCAAACAGCTTGATCTTTGCTTGTTCTATTTAGCAGAGCTCCACCCAAGCTGGTATTTTAAAAAAGGAAAAAGAAAAGTCCCATTCCTGTGATAGACAGAATTCTAAAAATCAGACCTCCATTCCAGGATTCCATGACTAATCCCCAGAACCTGTGAGTATGATAAGCTAGCACTCCCAGGATTAGGTTGTTATATGGCATAACTGACCTTTAGGGAGATGATCCAGGTGGTCCTTAAAAGCACAGCACTTTCTCTGGCTGATGGCAGAAGAAGAAAGTGGAGAGATCTGAAACAGGAGGAGAATTTGACATGCTGCTTTGCTGCTTTCAGGACGGAGAGAGATATGACAATTGAGCACCAAAGATATGCGAGACATTTCCCTCACACACCCCCAAAAAGCATAATAATCCACTCTCATTTCACAAAGGAAGAGAATTTAATAGAGATGAAGAAATTTTCCCCAAATCAAAAGTGTAACTCAGATTAAAAAACCTGTCTTCTCTTACAACTAAATAAGAAAAAAGATAACCAACTCATTAAAATACATTTAAAATAGAAATAGTCAAAAGAGACTTTCAACCTCATTCAAAATAAACACATGAAAATTAAGTGAAATATGATCTATTTATTAACATAAATTTAAAAGCTTAATAACATCAAATATTTATAAGAGTAAAAACCAGACATTCTCTTATATTATTAATAGAAATGTAATTTAGAACGTCCTTTTGGGAGATCAATATGGCAAAACATCAAAATTTGAACTATACAAGCCTTTGAATCAGAAATTATGATTTACTCATACAATAGAATATCTATAAAAGAATTTAAAAGAATGAAAATGAGGTCAATCTATATGGGCAAAAACCAACAAATGTTATTCCATGAAAGGAGCAAGATGCAAATCTCGTTTGTACTGATAGTGTTTACACAGTGTACATTAGATTTTGATATCCGAGTTAAAATCCTCTGGAAGGATCCACAAGAAATTATTGAGAATTGATGTTCCTTTAGAGAGAAACATCAGAAAATAAGGATAAGAATAAAGGAGAATTTTGACTTTTTTTCAAATAAAATAATAAAATATGCATATATATGTATTTAAAATGTACATATTTTATTTTAAAGCATATTTATATGATTGAATGTATGGATGTGTTTGTTTACTTGTTTTGTTATTTTAACAAATATGGCTTAGAAAAGAATAAACCATCCACAATTCAGGGTCTATTCTGCAGCAGCTTCTTGTTCCATAGAAAAAGGAAGAGAGAAAAGAAAGGTAGTTATTTGGGAAAATTCTGATGGATCTGCTTTGTGCTGGGTAATATGCAGAAAGGATGGTGCCATTTTAATTCCCTTGTCCTTTCTTTTACTATAATTTTTAAAGTAATTTTCTTAGTGGTTGCCCCAGAGATTATTTTTATCATCTTTTACATTTACCTGTATAGTTGCCTTTACCAATGCTTTTTATGTCTTTTGTGTAGGTTTGAGTTACTATATAGTGTCCTTTCATTTCAACCTGAGGGACTCCGTTTTGTATTATGTAGGACACATCTCTCCATTTTTGTTTATCTGGGAATGTCATAATTTCGCCTTCATTTTTGAAGGATATTTTTACTGGATACAGAATTCTTGGTTGACAGTGTTTTGTTTTGTTTTTTTCCAGCATTTCAAATGTGTCATCCACTTAATTGTTCCCACCACAAAAAAAAAAAAGAAATGATAATTATATGACAACTATATTGCAGTATAGAAGTCTATCAAATCAGCACATTGTGCACTTTAAACTTACATGATGTTATATTGTATATCAATTATATCTCAATAAAAATAAACCTTAAAATAAATCAATCGATTAATCATCAGCTCTCTTCTGGCCTCCATGGTTTCTAATGAAAAATCAACTCTTTTTCTTATTAAGGATCTCTTGAGCTTCTCTCTTGCTGCTTTCAAGATTCTCTCTTAAATCTGGCTTTCAACAGTTTCATTTTGCTGTACATAGATGTACAGCAAAGATGTGTCTCTCTATGAGTTTATCTTAATTGGAGGAGTTCATTGAGCTTCTTGCATATTAGTGTTCTCCAACAAAATTGGCAAGTTTGGAATCATTATTTCCTCAAATAGTCTTCTACTCTTTCTCTCTTCTTCTTCTTTGGACTTTTATTGTGTTTTTGTTGGTCTACCCAATGGTGTCCAACAAGTCTTCTAGGCTCTATTGATGTTTCTTCATTCTTTTTTCTTTCTGGTCCTTAGATTGGATAATATGAATTGGACTGTCTTCAAGTTTACTAAATCCCCTTCTGTTTACTCAGATCTCCTTTTGAAATCTAATGGATGTTTCATTTCAGTTTTTGAACTTTTCAACTATATAATTTCTATTAGTTCTATTTTATAATTTCTCTTTTGTTGATATTGTCTATTTGATAAGACTTTCCTCTCATGGTTTTCTTTACCTCTTTGTGCAAGTCTTCGTCTAGTAAGTCCAGTGTTTTGGCTTCCTTTTGGATAGTTTCTACAGATTGCTTTTTTCCCTAGCTATAGGCCATATTTTTTTTTTTTGCTTTTATTATAATTTTTGTTGAAATTATATTTTGTATATTATAAAGCTTATATTTTAAATAATATAATGTAGAAACTTAGCATATCAGATTTCCCCGACTCCCCACAATTTTTGTTGCTGCTATTCATTGCTATTGTTGTTATCTTTTTGTTTAGTGACTTTGCTGGACTAATTCAATACTTTTTGCTGTATGTGGCCACCGAAGTCTCTGCTTGGTTGGCTTTGCAGTCAGTTAATGATTATAAAGAGATTTTTTTATGTGCCTGGAACTGACAAGTCTCCCCAGCCTTTGTCAAGGACTCTGTGTGCCTCAGTCAAGCAGTTTACAACTCTGTCTTATTCTTCACTTCCTACTTTTACAGAGCCCCAAAGTTAGTCAAAGATGAGAGTTTATGGTCTTATCAAGTCTTTCCTGAGAATGTCACAGCCCTGGGCATACACATGGCCTTCTAGAGCCCCAAGAATATATTAGGGTTCTTCAAATCCCCATATGGACAACTTATTTTTCAGATTTATCTTTTAAGTTTTCTGGTTAGCCTTTTGTTTGCCCCAACTGTTATTTGATGCCTCAGGTAGCTGAGATGTTCAACAATTGCCTCTCATTATTTTTGACAAACACCCGTGGGGAAAGGCTACTCCTGGGGAAAAGGCAAGCTCCACATCAGGTCAAACAAAGATGGCCTTAAGAATGGAGTCTTTCAGTGAACCAGTATATGGTTATAAAGATGCCCAATGAACTTTTGAGAAGTGTAGATAAATTCAGTGAGAACTTCAACAAAGAGATTAAAAAAAAAGAAACATAAAAATGGAAGTGGAAATTATAAAAGAGAACTAGTCAGAAAAGAAGAACACATTATCTGAGATGAGAAGTATATTAAATGGTATAAACAAAGTGAATAAAGAAGAGGATCCAATGCCCTATCTAGAGGACAGGAAAGCCAATCAAGACACTTAATCAGAATGGCAAGGAAAAAGATGCCAAGACTATAAAAATAATTCAAGGAGGATATGGGACACTATTAAGGCTCCAAATATTTGTCTAATCAGCATAACTGAAGAAAACCAAGATGTTGAACAGCTGTTTGAAGAAATAATCATGGAAAAATTCCCTAACCTGGTGAAGGAAATAGACATAAAACCCCAGGAAACTCAGAGAATTCCAAAAATCAGGGATCCAAAGAGGCCTACACTAAGATGCAACATAATTAAAATGCCAAAGTTTAAATATAATGAAAGAATGTTAAAAGCAGCAAGAGAAAAACAAATAATTACCTACAAGGGAACACCCATAAGACTGGCAGCTGATTTCTCAAAAGAAACTATGCAGGACAGAAGAGCTTGGCAAAAAATATTTGACAGGATGAAGACCCAGGATATACAACCAAGAATAATTTATTCAGCAAAGCTAACATATAGAATTGAAGGACAGATAAAGAGCTTCCCAGATAAAAATAAACTAAAAGAATGTATCACCACCAAGCTAGTATTACAGGACATGTTGGAGGGACTTCTCTAAGAAGAAAAAACGTGTATCAATAACAGGAATAAAAAATGGTAACAACTACATTCCTATCAATAAGTACCTTGAATGGAAAAGAATTAAATGTTCCAACCAAAAGATAGAGTGGCTGAAAGGATAAGAAAACAAGACCCATACATATGAAAAGGAAGGGGAAAAAGATATTGCTTTGATGGACCTAGAAGGTGTTTAAGTCAGACAGAGAAAGATAAACACTATATGATTTCACTTATACGTGGAATCTAAGGAGTAAAAAGAACAAACTAATCAAAAACAGACTCACAAATATAGTGGACAATTTGGTGTTGGACAGAGGGTAAGAGGGTTTGAGGGGCCAGGAGAATGGGATGAAGGGCTAAAGAAGTACAAATTAGTAGCTGATGAATGGTCACGGGGATGGGGAGCACAACATAGGGAACGCAGTTAGCATTAATATGTTGGCTAGGTGGAGGGTCAGGAGAGAGAGGGAGCAATTGGAGAGATTGTTTTATGAACTATATAGATGTTAACCAATGTACTGTATACTTGAAACTAAATTTTAAAAATTAAAAAATAATAATAATTGCAGTTTTTGAGGAACTTCTTGCAGTTGAGTTTTGCAAGTTTTGTCCTTTGGTCTTCCTAAGGGCCCAGTGAGATTGTGGGTCATTATCTCCATTTTGCAGATGAGGAGACTCTAAGAGGTGAGACAGCTAGCCTAACACCATACAACAGTGTATATAGGGTTGGGCTGGGATCCAAGGCATGCCTTCTAAGACCACAGCTAAGGAGCAGGGAGCTGGTGGTCCAGAGAGCAGCAAATGCGTCTCTAAATGCACTGACATTTGTTTCATGGAAACTTGGACGGGATGGAGGAACAGCAGGGCTACTCACACATCCTGTGTTTTCCTAGCCTGGAATGAGTGAATCTGCTACCCCAGTAACAATGTGGGTAGATTTGACACAATTTTCTCAGTTTCGGCACTGAAAATACCACATTCCAGGAAACCTCTTAGTCCCAGACAAACATGACAGTTTGTCACCCTATCTATAGGTATCATGAGAAAATAGCAGACAACACCCTGAAGTCAGCTAGGGATAAAGAAGCAACAGTCTGCACTAGGTTGTCAGTTGCAGATTGCCACATTTTAACTTCCTTTTCTCCTGAGGAAAAATCCTCTTTTGTCAAGAAAAATGCATCCCTTGAAATAAGAACATCAGGATCTTGTCCCAGGAGCAAGAAAAATGGCTGTGAAGAGCCCCTGAAAAGGAAGGTCTTTCCATTTTTCTCCAAGTCAACAGCACAGGCCCAGAGCCTTCAGTGTGGACAGCATCAGCCATTCCTCCTGCATGACTCAGGCTCCTGCCCCAAGTGTAGACAGACATACACTTCACTTAAGGAGTGTCACCACTTAGCGTAGTAATCTGACCTGCTAAAATCTGCCTCACACTTGGATGTCTATATGTTAATCATTGGGGCAGCATCCTGGATGTGTGTACAGAAAGCTAAGTGTCAACACTAAAAAAAATTAGACAAAAACTCAGAGTCACCAACTATCTAAATGTTTGGCGTTGTGTTGATGAAACCTGTAGATGTTTTTACTGAGATCCCCAATGCTATTCTCTTACTCTTCCTTCATCTGGCTAACTCCTCTGTCTCCTTCAGATCCCAGCATAAGCTTCACTTCTTTTGAGAAAACTTCCCAGATCTGCATCAGTTACCCCACACACTCACATGGCACCACTCTGCTTTTACATCTTTACATTATCTTACAATGATTTGTCCTCATAGTTTCAGAGGACAAGGCCCTGTCTACCTTGTTCATAGTTAACCCCAGCACCTGGCTCACACAGTCCTGGCATATCATGGGTGCACATTAAATAGCTCTGGAATGAATGCTCAGTGGCCTGTGTTCAATTACCAAGTTTCTTGACCTGAAAGTTACAAGAACCTGTCATGTTAAACTTTTCAAGAAATGAGATATCATCTTTATTCTTACAGGGTTGTTTGTCTCCATGCCTCTGAAAGGAAAAAAAAAAAAAAGGAAATTGAATGAATAACTAGAGTGATCTCAATTGACTACTACAAGAACTCTGTGAAGTAGAAAGGCCACACATTATTATTTCCATTTTATAGATGAAGAAAATGAATTGAGAGCCAAAATGAGAGAAACGAGGAGGTGAGGATATCCTCCAGCTGCTGTCGGGAGATCAGGACACAGTTGCTCAGGGAGCATGGGTGCTCTCAACTGCTGGCACTGCCAGAAATCCAGGGGCAGACAGCACATGTGATCTCTAGCAGATTGAGTGGGTAAAGTTTGGCTGGATCTCATCACTAGTATTTATAGGAATGTTCCTCTCACCCTCTTATTACTTACCCTCTGGGCTGCCAGGAAGCCAAAAAAAAAATGGGGAGCAGCTGAATTTAAAACATTTCGATGCCATTTTTTTTCTAGCGCAATAAATTAAAAACAAATAGATTTGGTTTCAAACTGATACATGGGGCTTTAGGATTAGCAATCTTGTTCTCCTGCTTGGTTGGGCTTTTTTTAAAAATAACATTGGTTCCATTCATGGTTGAGTAAAAAAATGAATATTTAATTTCAGCTAAGTGTTCAATAAATTCATGTGGCTCACTCTTGTATCCGTTCACAGCTCACTTCATTTCTAGTCCCAGAGAGAAGAAGCAATTGCCTGCCCATCACACCAGATCACATCAGCCCCAGAATGGAGCACCTCGGGGTGTTAACACACATGGGGGAGCACCTGCCAATTGGCCAGAAGGGCAACATGGAGATCTTCGAATAAATCCAGCTCAGGCTGCCAAGGGGCTTCTAGACTTCCCAGATGTTGGCTGATGGCAAATCACACTGAGTAGCACTTGTTTCAGGAAGATAAATTGAAGCAGGGTGAGTGGGAAGTAGGAAACTTGTCCCAAGGTGTCCACTATATTAGACAATTTAGGAGAATATTAGTTTACTATTCCAAGTTTCACTCAGCCAAACTGGCTGTGGCACAAAATCACCAAAGCTCCCTTTTCATCATCTTGTAAGGGGTCCAACACAAGGAACAGGGCCCCTCCTCTGTGTTTCCTGTCCCTGAGTATAAAGACCGGCACTTAGCTCAGTATTTTTAAATTGCATGTTGCCATGTTTGCCGCCCTAACCGACCTATGAGCTCAGGGGCAGAGGACTTGTCTTAGTTACCTTTCTTCCCGAGCACCAGCTCCTAGCAAGGATTTTATGCATACCCTGGGTTCAACAACCCGTGTTTCAATCCTACGTACATGTGAATGTCCTGCATTCAATAAATATTTATTGAATTCAACCCGGAATGGCTATGCTCAGGACAGAGAATGTGGTTTTTCAGGGACCCTAACAGCCAAACAATTTAAAATTAATCTTTATCCTTGACTTAATCATGGGGTTTCTATTCACATGGTTTTGATTTTTTCAAGTCTTTTTTCTTCCTTTTACCACTGATCATGCCATTATTCTGCACTATCCAGAGTATAGGCCATGGATGTTCGATGGATATGTATTGATTAATACGTCTACACTCAGAAATGACTGATACTTTTCTGACAAGACTGGTAAGAAGAAGCCAGATTTCAGGGCCTTAAATATCAATAGCATTCATGGGACCTCCCTATTTTCTTTCTCCCAAGGAAAGAGTTGTAATCATAATTAAGTGTGTGAATGCAAGAGGCTGTGTACTTACTCAGACCTGAGTGTGATGATTCATGGATCAGCCATCAGCCTGAGGTAGTGCCAGGGAATGTCCCCATCCTCCACCCAGCACATCTTTCCCTGCTCACAGCACTTTTAGACAAAACCATCAGCCAAGCTAAAGCTCACATAATTGGCAAACTTCATTTATTTATATATTTAACAAATGTTTATTGAGCAGAAACTAGGTACCAGGCACTATGCTAAGTGTAATAGGGTACAAAGGTGAAATAAAACATGGATCCTCCCCAAAGTGCCTACAGGACAAGCCTGAATAAAGGAAATTGTTAAAATCATGGAATTGTCATTTAAAAAAATTTTTTTAATAAGAAGGGCAAGGACAGGTCTTTGAAAAAGACCTGTGTGCAAAGAGTGAGAGGAGAAAGAAGAATCTGAGAAGGAGCAGTGGGAAATACAGAAGAGAAGATACCCACTGTGAACAGCCCACTGGGGCCGGGCTTCATACATTCATCTCACGATATGACAGGCCTTGTGCTAAACTCAAGAACACAGGGAGACAAAACAGGGCTGGGACTCCAAGAGTCAGTGCCCACAAGAAGCCTGACAGTCAGTGTGAGAAATAGCTACAGACCAGGTGGGAAGCAGCTGCCCAGGACCAGCCCCGCATGTGGACTAACCAAGAGCCAACTCTTGCAGAGGTTAGCAAAATCTTCCCAACATCCAGTGACTTGTTCTGGCTTACATGGAGATTGCTTATAAAAATTTTGACTAGGTTAGCTCAGTAACATGATTCACCCTCTAGCAGCTGAAGCCCATGCTGTATTCAATGAGTGTCCAATTTGTTACCATGACTCTAAGGCAGGGTACCCAATCTCCAGGCCACAGACTGGTACCGGTCCACGGCCTGTTATGAACCAGGTCGCACAGCAGGAGGTAAGCGGCAGGCCAGCGAGCGAAGCTTCATCTGTATTTGCAGCTGCTCCCCAGTGCTAGCATCACCGCCTCAGCTCCACTTCAAATCATCAGGTATTAGATTCTCATAGGAGCACTGGTCCCTGGGGCCAAAAATGTTGGGGACCGCTACTCTAAGTTATGGATCAAAACTGATGAAGTTTTCAGAACCCACCACCCCCCCACCACCACCCAAATATATGTCCCTCTATTAGTCTCCAACATCACACCTCCAAAAAACAAATCAGTCTTTCCATTCAAATAAAAAGTATGTGTCTCAGTTGACCAGTGCATGTTACCCACAGGAGTGATTGGTCTCATTACTCCCACCAGAGCGGGCAACATGGTTGTTTTAAGGCCAGTTCACATCCTAAGGGCTTACAGCACACTATCCTGTCTCCAGTAGCTACTTACATTCCACACTTGAGATGGCGCTCCAACCCTTTCTACAACAGTTTTCTGCCTGGGTATTACAATTCAATTAAAAGTGAAAGAATGAATGAGACCAACAAGATAGAAAAGAAGAGAACCAGGACAACAAAAGCATTCAAAGGAGAGAAGGTAGAACAAGAAACCTTCGTAAAACTTCATGGAATGGCTTTGAACCTTTCATTGAGTAACCACAGATGTGTCATGCCATGTTTTTCTCATTTCAAAATGGTCAGGAGTTTTTAAATAGGACTATTTATTTAGTTTAACCCCCTTCAATGGAAATCATGGAAAGTACTGCCTGGTTTCTTCCTCCTGGGTTTAAAGTATTTAAAACACTTTATTCTCATAAAGAAATTCATAGTAGAATTTTTTTCATGTCAAAATTTAAACATTAAAAGAAAAAGGAAAATTCATTTAAGACTAAATAATGCTGGCAATGCTGAGAGATTGGGAGGAAACTGGTAGGGGGTTAGACTCGAGGTCTGCCTGTGTGATCTAAGGGTAAAATCATGTCTCATGTGCACTAATCAAACCTCAGCAGGTCACTTGGCCCTGGAAGGCTTCAGCCAAGACAACTGTGAATGGTTAGAAAGGCTTTCAGTTTCTGGGGTACTGACTGAGCTGGATTCTTGAAGGCAAGCAAACAAAGAGCCGTTCTTTCTCATGTTTTTGTTGGATGCCCAAGTATCTTTGAAAAAGGACGAATATCTGCTAGTAGATTAACATTAAGGAAAAGTCAGGATTAGGGACAGGAAAAAAATCAGAGAGGATGTGTCACTGCAGTTCTGCAGTAGTTCAAAAGCTCAGTTTAAAAAACTCCTGGCCACCAAGCGACTCCTGCTCCCTCCAGACAATGCTAACAGTTGCCGAGCGGAAGGGAAGACACATGGTGTGCCTGGACCGGGACAGCAACCAAGGCTGCAGAAGCAGCACGGAGGCCCTGCTTTGCCCCAGAGTGCTGACCCGCCCTCCAACTCTGCCCCTTCTAGCATCTCTCAACCCAGTCAAGCCTGTTCAACAATCTTTTCTGAAATAGTCTCTTTGATGCAGGCTCATTTTGTGTTCAGTGACATGAAAGAGATACTGATGCTGATCATCAAAGGCATGTGCTGCAAACACCAAGCGGTTAATGCCTGAGGGATGTAACTTTATCTCTTCCTCTGACTTCAACATCCTCCGGCTGTGCAGGGCTCCCTCGTGGTTGGTAGCACATCTTTTTTCCCCTACTAATTTCATAGCAGATATTAATCTGAACGGGGGGGAACATGAACTAATACCTTAAGCTTGTAAGTCACACTCAGGCGCACATGCTCCATGGAGCTAAACACAATGGACACTGAGAGAAAGCTGACACCCAGGGCTCCCAAGAGAGCAAGTTTGGCTGCAGAATCCTCTCAACATCGAAGTCTTTTTCTCCACAGGCCCTGTCATGCAGAGAGCGCCCATCACACCACCCCCAGAAATCTTGGTCGATCATTTCCTCACAATAAAAGACCTGGCACTTTTGCGTACTGGGCTAATTACTTTCCACTGTAGACATTCCAGATATGAAATGTATGACATTAGGGGCTGTTAGGTAAATCTGCACAGAACCATTAAAAATTACATTTACAAGAATATCCCATGACAGAAAAAATGTTCATTGCATATCACTAAAGGAAAAAAATGGAGTACAAAACATTCTGTGCAGAATGATTTTAGATTTATAAAAATAAAATACAGTAAACTGAGTTGAGCATGTGCGTTTGAGCCTACACAAAAGAAAATTTGAAAGGAATTCTACCAAACCAGCAACAGCGGCAGTAGCAGAGTAATGGGGTCATACATGGCTTGCCTTCAGTGTTTTTTTCCTTATATATATTTTCTAAATTGTCCACAAGTGCATTATTTCCTTAACTTAAAAAGTTTAGGATTGACTAATGCATAGTAAGGAAAAGAAAATTGTTCTTTTAAAGAAACAATCTACATGAATCGACAAAACATAGCAATATGCAAAGGAATGTTCTAATTACTTTTTATGCATTTATTTTTAAAAAGAGCCAATAACATAACAAACTTCTTTACACCTGCTAATTAGACCTCCTGATTCACCCACCTCTTGACCCCAGCAACCAGAGAGATAAAAGTCTCAAATCAGTTGTGAAAATGAGGTTGTCAAAATTGTTTTTGCTGTCTTCTTCAGAGTCATTTTCTATCAGATTCTTCATGGAGGAATGGTTAGGACCACACACTTTGCTGCTCTGGTTCGGGATTAAATGAGATAATAAAGGGAAACCATCAATTGTACCTCATCATAAGAATGGTTTTTGGTTCTATCATCGGGTGTATGGCATCTGGGAGCTGTCCTCACACCTGCCTTGCAGCCTAACCCTCTGTCTACTGTGAGTCTTTTCTGGTTGAGACAGGCGTAAGTTTCAGACATGACTAGAAGGAAATAATGGTCAGACGCCCCCTCTTTGTGGTCTCTCTGAAGATGAACAGGTTGTGGAAGGGGCTGAGGGGACTGAGAACCCATCTAAGAACAAAGGGCACAGGAGAAAGAAAACCAGGGAAGACTAAGAGCAAAGAGAGTTAATACACAGACAAGGGTTTTCAGTGTCTGACCCACTGAAGTCATCATTACAGAGGACAGGATGAAAAAGAAAATATTTGTTAGCTAGTATAAGAGTCAAAATTCTACTGCAATCTCTAGCCACCTAGAAACACACACCCACATACACACATAATATATATGAACACACACATTCCTGGACGCCCATACCGTTTTCCTCATTCAACAACTGGTTGGTAAGGCTATTTCACTGTCAGTCATGAGCCTCCTTGGGCTTTCTAGCATTAAATGCATCAGCAGGCCCATAAACAGACCCAAATACTAAAGGCCATCTAAGCAGCCGGCTCCAGAGGTCTGTTGTCCCACACGTGTGCACTAGTAGATTTACTGCAGCGGAAATGAATATTGCAAAGAGCACTTTTCTCGCCTTCGCTAAACTAATATTTAGTCTCAGGCCCTTAGAACAAAACACAGCTTCAGTATCTGCTGAGCAGCCCTGTGCATAAAAGAATGGTCATGTGTAGAATCGAAGCCCCCCAAAAAAGGTAGAAAACTAAGTGCATTTCTCTTTTGTTGAGCTTTAATAATAACTCTTTGCCTTCCTAACCTCTACCAAGCACGACCTGAACCCAGAGCCTCCCCTCACCTCATAAACAGTGGCCCCACCACCCACATCCTTCACACAGACCGGGGCCGACGACAATTCAAGTTTCCCCAGACAGGCCCACCAGGCTGCCCTACCTCTCCCCGATGCAGCAGGAGAGCATTGCCAATGGCTCCTTAGCTCTGAGAGGGGTCTGGCCTGAGCCAAGACCTCTGCTTACCTTTCCCAAACTTATGGTTTACACCTGTGACTTACTGAACCAATGAGGCCAAGCCTCACAGCACTCAG
>NW_011888903.1:1127924-1146158 GCF_000151845.1 Pteropus vampyrus
AGCAACAGCGGCAGTAGCAGAGTAATGGGGTCATACATGGCTTGCCTTCAGTGTTTTTTTCCTTATATATATTTTCTAAATTGTCCACAAGTGCATTATTTCCTTAACTTAAAAAGTTTAGGATTGACTAATGCATAGTAAGGAAAAGAAAATTGTTCTTTTAAAGAAACAATCTACATGAATCGACAAAACATAGCAATATGCAAAGGAATGTTCTAATTACTTTTTATGCATTTATTTTTAAAAAGAGCCAATAACATAACAAACTTCTTTACACCTGCTAATTAGACCTCCTGATTCACCCACCTCTTGACCCCAGCAACCAGAGAGATAAAAGTCTCAAATCAGTTGTGAAAATGAGGTTGTCAAAATTGTTTTTGCTGTCTTCTTCAGAGTCATTTTCTATCAGATTCTTCATGGAGGAATGGTTAGGACCACACACTTTGCTGCTCTGGTTCGGGATTAAATGAGATAATAAAGGGAAACCATCAATTGTACCTCATCATAAGAATGGTTTTTGGTTCTATCATCGGGTGTATGGCATCTGGGAGCTGTCCTCACACCTGCCTTGCAGCCTAACCCTCTGTCTACTGTGAGTCTTTTCTGGTTGAGACAGGCGTAAGTTTCAGACATGACTAGAAGGAAATAATGGTCAGACGCCCCCTCTTTGTGGTCTCTCTGAAGATGAACAGGTTGTGGAAGGGGCTGAGGGGACTGAGAACCCATCTAAGAACAAAGGGCACAGGAGAAAGAAAACCAGGGAAGACTAAGAGCAAAGAGAGTTAATACACAGACAAGGGTTTTCAGTGTCTGACCCACTGAAGTCATCATTACAGAGGACAGGATGAAAAAGAAAATATTTGTTAGCTAGTATAAGAGTCAAAATTCTACTGCAATCTCTAGCCACCTAGAAACACACACCCACATACACACATAATATATATGAACACACACATTCCTGGACGCCCATACCGTTTTCCTCATTCAACAACTGGTTGGTAAGGCTATTTCACTGTCAGTCATGAGCCTCCTTGGGCTTTCTAGCATTAAATGCATCAGCAGGCCCATAAACAGACCCAAATACTAAAGGCCATCTAAGCAGCCGGCTCCAGAGGTCTGTTGTCCCACACGTGTGCACTAGTAGATTTACTGCAGCGGAAATGAATATTGCAAAGAGCACTTTTCTCGCCTTCGCTAAACTAATATTTAGTCTCAGGCCCTTAGAACAAAACACAGCTTCAGTATCTGCTGAGCAGCCCTGTGCATAAAAGAATGGTCATGTGTAGAATCGAAGCCCCCCAAAAAAGGTAGAAAACTAAGTGCATTTCTCTTTTGTTGAGCTTTAATAATAACTCTTTGCCTTCCTAACCTCTACCAAGCACGACCTGAACCCAGAGCCTCCCCTCACCTCATAAACAGTGGCCCCACCACCCACATCCTTCACACAGACCGGGGCCGACGACAATTCAGGTTTCCCCAGACAGGCCCACCAGGCTGCCCTACCTCTCCCCGATGCAGCAGGAGAGCATTGCCAATGGCTCCTTAGCTCTGAGAGGGGTCTGGCCTGAGCCAAGACCTCTGCTTACCTTTCCCAAACTTATGGTTTACACCTGTGACTTACTGAACCAATGAGGCCAAGCCTCACAGCACTCAGTCCAGGTTCTCCGGCAGCCAGACCCCTCCCTACCTCCCCTCCACCCAGAGGCCCCTGGTGGGCATCTGCTACCTTCTGCTGCCCCCAAGTGGCCTACAGCAGAGACCTGGGGCAGGGAGGTAGGGGTGGACAGGATGGGTTTCCAAGTAGGGGTGTCGTCCTGCTTTCCCCCAATCCGTCCCCTCAGCAGGTGGCAAGTCTGATTCCAACCATTTGCATTCCCTTTAGGAGGTCAGTAACCCCATTGGATGTCAGGCTAAGTCACACACCTACATGCCTGCAGCCAAGGGCTCAGCTCCTGTGATTGTTTTTCCTTGTGAATCTCCAGGTAATCAAGAGGAGAAAACACAAAACTGCAAAGCAAGGGAACCAAATTCTCATCCTGCCCTCTGCTGTCTTGCTAACAGCCCAGGTCAGATAACTTAGCTCCCCAGGATATTTTCTCACGAGTAGAACAGAAATAATAACACATTTTTCTACCTATTCAGAGGGGTAATGTGAGAAATATGCTCTCCCCAAACAGTTTACCAGATAAAATACAAGATGCCCATTTACACTAAAATTTAGATAAACAACAAATAATTTTTCAGTATAAGTACACCCCAAATGTTTCTTGAGACATATTTATAGTAAAAACTTTTCTACCATTTACCTGAACTTCAAATGTAACTGGGTGTTTGGTTTTGTGTGGTTTTGTTTGTTTTGTTTTTCAGGGTTTGGTGTTTTGTTTTGTTTTGTTTTTTCCCCTAAATCTGGCAACCCTATCCCAAATGTCAGGCATCTCTACTTCTGCAGGGTAGAACTCATTAAACACCTTCTCCACAGTCTGCCTCCCAGCAGCACTATCACCTGGGCTGACACAGAGCCAGCAGTTTCTGACTGGAAGGAAGAGAAGTGAACTCAAAACTTCCTGCTGGAGGATCCTTACTTCTGGGAGGTCTGCAGGCCCCCGCACTTCCTTCTGCTTATGCCAGGCACCTTAGGACAAGGGCACCAGCTCACTTTGGGAGTTGCCTCTTGTCTGATCACAGCTAATATTTTGTTCAAGTCAGAGATGAAAAACATTCTCAAGGCCCCAACATCCCGCAGACATCTGTTATTCGTTTTCTTTGGTCTTGATTTTGTCTTAATCTTGTATAAGGGCTCAGGCACACATTTAATTCTCTGATTTAGGTTCTAAGCCGATGACATTCTGGAGCTGGTATTTTTCTCCAGATAGTAGAGATAATGTGTACATTTTTTTCCAAAGCCATTTGACATCCATTGCCTCATTTCACCTTTATACATTGGGAGACAGTATGGTACAGAGCAGAGGACATCAACTCTGGCTGCACACTGGCGGTACCTGGGTGGAGGTTGAGGGAGAGTTAAAACCCTGATGCCCACGCCATGCCCCAGACCAATGACATCAGCATCTCTGGGGGTGGGAACTCTGGCATCGATGTTTCCCAAGGTCTCCAGGTGACTCCCATGTGCATACGAGACTGAGAACACTGGTCCAGAGCAGTGGTTCTCAAATGGCCCCTGGACCAGGAGCGCAAGCAGTCCCTAGGAAGCTGTTAGAGATGCATGCTCCCGGGTCCCATCCCTGACCTGCTGAATCCAAAACTCTGGGCTGGACTGCCCAGGCGACCCTGACGCATGCTGACCTCAAGGACCCCTGGTGCAGAGGAAAGCACAGGCTTCGAAATTAAAACAATCTGGCCTCAGTTCTAACCCCAGAGCTTTCATCAATGAGCTCTCGAATCTTAGCTTTCACATCTGTGAAATGGAGGCGAATCTAGCTGTCTCATACATATGGGGAAGAGATTCAATGAAATGAGATGCATAGTTTGCCTAGTAAAAATAATCTGACAAAAATTCAGCAAATACAGTGACCAGCCATGCAGTTTCTCCAGACAGAGGCGGCTCCTTGAATGTGGAGTTTCAGTACTGAAATAGAGAGCCCAACACACAGGCATAAGTTGGTCACCCTTATCCATACATGCCAGTTTTCTCTTCCCTCATTCTCTCGTAACAACTCTGTGAGGGATGTGGGGTAAGCATCATAATCTCCATTTCATAAGTAGAGACACTAAATACTTGAAAAGACTTGCCTGAGACTGCCTCAAATCTGGTACAGCCACACTAAGACCTCAGTTCACTGATCCTAGCAAAGGACTCTTTTAACCTGTGAGTCAGACCCCTGAGTAATATCGACACCCATTCTAAAGTTTCTGTTAATAATAGCACACTGAATCCATCTGACAACCTAAGAGGGCATTATCATCAGTCCTCATCTACATAAGGGAACGAGTACCAGGACAAGCTTCATGGGTGTGCGCTCCGTGCAGTCACATGGGCCCGGTGCTTGGTTGAATGTTCTCTTAATAATTTTTAGAAAGGACTCTGCATTGTCATTTTCTACTGGCACTGCAAATTGTGTAGCTTATCCTGTTAAAGGCAGAGAGAGACTTAGTAATTTACACAAGGCCACCCTACTGGGAAGTGGCAGAGCCTGGCTTAAAGCCTGGGGTCCTGATGAGAATACTCTGGTTCCAAGAGTGAACCTTACTTTTAAACTAAACACTAAACAGAAAAGGAATTCCACACAATGTTGGGCACATTAGAACTTAAAGCAGGTCTTCACCTCATTGTGAAGAATACGAACCAATCATATTCATGACATCACTTGTCACGTTTCTTAAAATTCTCTTTAAAATGTCAATGATGCAGATCATTTCTACTTATCATTAACATAAAAAGCAAACCTAATCATTTTTCTCCTCCCACTTCAACTCAGCAAAAGCTACTAGAACATTCCTCACACTCGAAGACTCCTGATAAATCTTAGCACTTGTCCTAGTCAATTTGGGCAGCTGTAACACAGTACCATAGACTGGGTGGCTTAACCAACAGAAATTATTTCTCATGGTTCTGGGGGCCAGAAGTCTGAGGTCAGAGTGCCAATATGGTCAGGTTCTAGTGAGAACCCTCTTCCAGGTTCAGACTTTTCACTGTATCTTCACATGACAAAAAGAGGGCAAGAGAGCTCTTTGGGGTCCCTTTCATGAGGATACCAAACCCCTTCATGAAGCCTCCACCCTCATGACCTAATCACCTATCAAAGTCTCCATCTCCTTATGCCATCACATTGGGGATTAGGATGTCAACATATGAATTGGAGGGCACAACAATATTCAGACTTATGCTAGGAATTATCATGACCTCACCTCTTTTCTAATGTAGACAAACTCCCCCAAAATTCCATGGTATGGCTTCTGTCCCGATGCTTATGTCGACATGTGCCCTAATTGTACAGAGCTGTGAGACATGAAGAATCAGCAACACCTTTTCCCCTCCATGACCAAAGATCCCACCCTACAGTTCTCTCTTCTTTCCTCTGGCCTTAACTGTCATACCCTATAGTATCTGCACAGGTGTCTTCACACCTTAGCATGGCTATAGTCAATATGTACTTCTCCCCATCTATGTATGAGATAGCTAGTACCACCTCTATCTCACAGATGCGAAAGCTAAGATTTGAGAGCTCATTGGTTAAAGCACTGGGGTTAGAACTGGGGCCAGACTGTTTTGTTTTCAACCAGTATAATGAAAAGTGTATCATCATTAAAACAATTTCAGATAAGTGTCTGAAACCCCTTAGGAGTCTGCGGAGGGGGTCAGCGGACTATCCTGCACAGGTGCCATCAACTTTGTGTGAATGAGAACCAGCCATAAATCTACAAAGAAAATCTACAGGCATGATGAACTAATTTCTTTAATCCTCTTTCAACTCCTCCTCGCTCAGTTCACCTGTCATCCTACTCATGGAAGATGCAGGCTCATAGTCATGAAGGCTCAGTTAAGTCTCACTGGCAAGCACGTCAAATAGAAGGGAAAAAGAAGTGGACAGAGAAACAACCAGGTATGAAGTCAGAAGTGTCCCACATGCTTGTCCAAGAGAATTTGGGACTCAAAGTTCAAGTCAACTGTAAGCCAATAGGAGGTGTTGGCTATCCTAGCATCTCATGTTCTGAAGTCACAGCTTGTTCTGACTGAGTTCTATCTAAACCATTTGAGATTTAGAGAACTATATTTGAGAAGACAATAAAAGAGAAATTGCAGTTGGAGGCAGGAAGTGATTAGAAAATGGATAAGAACTTCAAAAAGGAAGGAAAGAGATTAAGATACATTTCAGCCAAATGTCCGCACTGGTAAAGAAAAGATTCTTAGACTATTGTGAGGGGAAAAAAAGGCCCTGGAAGGATGGAAACAAGTCTAAGACTCTCTAGTGAGGAAGGTAAGAGCTGAGTCAAATGCAAGGTTGATGATGGCTGAGTCAGGTCAAATGGGCTATTTGTGAAGAAAATGCACCTATTCAGATTTCAATATCCAGAGGTAAATTGATAACTAATAACTCTCAGGGAAAAAGAAAGAGAAAGAAAATAATACTGGATGTCATCAACTCAAAATCTGGAACAATAACTAAAGAATAGTGTAGAATATCACACAATACCCTATGTGGATTTTCATTTAACACTTTTTTATAATAATTATATATTTCAGAGAAAAAGAATGGGGTAGACAAAAGAACGTAGAGAATGTATTTAAAAAAAAAAACAGATCTGAAAAAGATAAACATTACTGCAAACAATGCCCTCTGAGAGTGATCAGGAAAATGGGCTCCAAGAAATATGTGGTTAGTGAGCCTAAAAGTAGAAGATAATAAGAAAAGTTTAAGGAAGTAATTTTGGAAGTCTAGAACGGAGCAAAATCATTTTAGCAAGGATTTGCTTTGATCAAGTATTGAAGCTGCGTTGCCAACCTCAGGATCTAACCATTACTGTTTTCATCCAGGCTTAAGTGTAGAAGCATCTGCTAAGTGTTAAATGCAGTGAGAGATGTTCTGCTGTAGTAATGAAAGTGCCAGATATTACCCTTCTGGGAAGGTTCAGGACACCTAAGGATAAGTTCACTTTCTTTGCTTCTAAGATGGGCAGTAAGTTCTCTTACTCATTCATATTTAGGAGACAAAAGAGAAAACCTTTCAAACTCACAAGAAAAGATGAGGTGTCAGGATATAAGATAGTTTAGGTTCTAGATCCTAATGGTGACAACACAGAAGACCACTGCCTCTACATCCCAGAACCAGCTTGCATCCTAGAGAGAGACTGTGTATGTCAATAAGAGGGTTGCCAGCAAGAAGCCTGTCAGCACGCTGGGCAGAACAGACTAGAAAACCCACCAGGACCTTGTCCAGCGTATATCCAGATTACCGCTCTGAGCCTGAGGCTGTCTGTGCTCCTCTCACAGTCTGGCAGGAGACTCCATTCACGGTATCCACATGTCTCTGGGTGTAGCACAGGGGCTCTAGACCCCCTATCCTGGGATGGGATGTGACTTCACAAGGCCCTGTTGAGTAAGGCTGGAAGAACAAGGAGCCAGCTCTCTGTGACACAGGGCAACTCAATAGACAAAGAGAAAGGCCAGGGCTGCTGAGTCTCTCTCCCTGGGTCAATTCCAGATCTACCTCCTCCTCAACATGTGACTTTGAGCAAATTACTTAAGTTTCTATTTACTTATCTGTAACATGCGGACTATGACAACCATTTTAGAACCTTCCTCTTCGGATTGTGCTGATATACAATTTCAGCAAGATGAAGAAAAGTCCTGTGTCACCATGGGGCTTCCGAACAGCCAAGAGACAATGGGATAAATTCAGTATAAAAGTCAAAAAGGTGGGAATCAAAACAACCCAATGTAGAGACAAACAGTGCCACTATCACTCAGAAATGTTTCTCCATAAGTTAACTATTAGAATTAACAAAGCAGTTGAGGTTATAACACAGGCAGAGGACTGAGGTTGCAATGCCTTGACACAGTGCCTTGTTTCCATAGTGCCATGCTCTGCCTCTGCTCTGGATTAATGAATTCACTATTCATTTCTCTTTAACTTGGACTAATTTTGTCATTTCCTTCCTTTAATTCAACTAATACCTATGGATGCCTGATCAGGGAGACAGTTTTTCTTGAACTATGGGCTACATTATGTTTCCAACAATCATGGCTTTGCCAGGAGTCTTAACTGCCCAAACTGCTCATTTCTGGGCAGAAATTTTGCATACAAAGCAACACAGGATCCTGAGGTTGTGGGAGAAAGTAACTGTACTCATTGAACATTTTTCCCATCACACAACTAACTGTCAGCATGGCTGGTGGCATAGGTTACATATACTTGGGTGGGAGCAGGCGACATCCAGTTGTCATGTTCCCTGAGCGAGACTCAGAGGGCAGTACTAAAAGGACATTTTAGGTCAATATGGCGAAGGTCATGCTTAAGAATCATCAATTTTTGCAAATGAAGTATTTGGAGAATTTATATCACTCAAAGATAATTACAGCTGAATAAAAGCTTTAATGATAAAAGACAAACGTATTTTTGATGTTAGAAAAATCTTCCTCACACACATGTACACAGTAGAGAACTGCAAACGCTTCAGAATGTGCAAAGAATATCTAATTGAGATGAAGCAGGTCTTGTTTATTTCCACCTTCCAGCTTCTCAGACAAGAGGACCTTGGTGTCAGAAGAGAGCAAAGATGACACAGACTTACATATTTCAATCATTTATTCAATCGACCTTGTTGGTTTAGAATATGGAATGTTAGGAAGAGTATCCTGTGATCTTGGGCCAGTGGATACCTGAAATAAATGACCCAGATGAGTTTGATGAGTTTCTTCTTTAACTAGTGATGGTTTTTAACAAAATTTTTAATTGTTTTTTAATTGTGGTAAAATACACAGAACATAAAATTTACCACTTTAACCATTTTTAAGTGTACAGTTCAGTAACATTAAGTACATTCACATTTTTGTGCAATCATCATCACCATTCAGCTCCAGAGTTCTCTTCATCTTGCAAAACTGAAACCTTGTACTCATAAAACACTAATTCCCCATTCTCCCCACCCTGATCTATCTATGACCACAAGTGCCTGGCAACTGCCATTCTATTTTCTGTCTCTATAAATTTGATCACACTAAGTATCCCATGTAAGTAGAATCATGCAGTATTTGTCTATTTGTGACTTAAAACCAGTCACACACAAAAAAAATGTCTTCAAAGTTCATCCATATTTTACCATGCAGTAGAATTTTCTTCCTTTTGAAGGCTAATATTCCACTGTATATACATACCACATTTTGTTTATCCATTCATCTACCAATGAACACTTGGGTTGCTTCTACCTTTTGGCCTTTGTAAATAAAGCTACTATTAATATGGGTGAGCAAATACCTCTCCAAGATCCTGCTTTCATCTCTTTTGGATATATACCCAGAAGTGTCTTTCATAATTAGTGATCTTTTATAATGGCTGAAAAATTATGATACACGATGACTTTTAGTAAAATGAAAAGTATATTCAAATTCTGTACACACACGTGTCGATGTTCAACTAACTGCTACTTATCAATAGTCTGAGGAGTTGCCTAAAATTCAGTGATAAAGAAGTATTTTTCTTTTCTAATTTTTGCTTCTTTCCACAACATGAATACTTTCATTTAAATCAACCAGGAAAGTTAAAACTATAAAATCAAAAGGTGTTCACTCTCTACATGGATGTCCTCTACAATTTTTTTAATTATAGAAAACATTCAAAACACATAACATAGTTTTAGGTGTATTCACATTGTCTTGCAGCAATGAAATTTTTCATCTTGCAAAACAGAAACTCTGTACCATCAACTCCCTATTACTCCTCCCCCCAACCCCTGGCATCTGGCATTCTACTTTCTGCTTCTATATATTTGACTACTTTAAATATCTCATATAAATGCTGTAATTTTTTTTAATTAAAACATTAAATAGAGTCTCTAAGCAATAAAGAAAATTATCTATTTATCAACCATTAACCACTGTGTATACACACACAGAGTGCTTTGGCAAATTTTTTACAAACCTTTCATTTGCTAGTGATTTAAGAGTGCTAACTTCCTCTGAAAGAAAACTACTCAATTTTAGTCAAATACTTGACAAGCAATTAAAGGTTTTATGACAGAGGCCTATCTACTTCGATCAATGAAAGGAAAGTTATTTTGAGAAACACCTGCTGCTGTTTCAGATTTCTTTCCTGGTTGATATATCTTGGCCAGAGTTGGCCTCACTTTCTGTAGACCATATGTGTGAAGAAGCTTGCCTGGCTTAATGAGCCTAGAATACTCACTCATGGTTAGATCCCTCTTCATATGTCAAAAATTTCTTTAGGATTCTTGCAAGGAAGTAGTCAACAAGGCTAAAAGTAACTTGACTATCTTATGGGTAAGATCATGATGCTGCCCTGGTCTTGTTTCCCTTCCCTACCCTGGACCACACAGCATGATATTTCTCAGTATTAGGTCTTCTTCCAGCAGCCCTCCTGTCTCACAGGGTCCCTGCCCACTCTCCACCAACCCTGCTTTCCCTCTTCCATTTCCTAGATTCTCAAGAATCAGCTGCTTTAGCAGAACATCTTCCACATTTACATCTTTTTGTTATTACATGACAGGTACACAAAATGGTAAAGAAATATTAAAAGTCTTTGCAAAATGGTCTTTCTTTTCCCTTTCCATTCTCTCTTTTCCTCCTGCTCCCTCCCTATCACTTCCACTAGAAGGCCTATACTAGCCTCACTGGCTTCCAGGGATCTCTGCTTACCAACAAATCAGTCAACTACACACTCTCGATATCTACTGAAGTCCTGCTAACAGCAGCACAGACCCAGAAAAATCAAAAAGAGAAAACTTAGAGAAGATCTAGTTATGTCACTAGATGAGCTTTCTGACCATCATTCCTTCCTCTTGGGTTGAGTTATCTACACAAGTTACTATCGTTAAAGCAGCTCCAGCCAGGACTTGGGCAGTTCGATATCAGGTCTAACATGAAACTTTACCCAACTTACAAACTAACAAGTTAGCCTGATTCTATTTTCATAGATGTTGGCAGGAGACGTGCGACTCCTGGATCAGAAATAAATGACTGATTACTCACAACACAGCAAGAAGCATGAGCATCAGCATATTTGCATCAATTTCTCTTGCCCTCGAGTTCCACAGAAATGACCCAATGGGCCCAGATTGATGCTACACATAAGGTAGGTCTGTGTCAAAGCCCAAGAACACTGAGGTTGAAGAATCCACTGCTTTTATAACAAACAGTAAACAAATCTGCTCTTTAGGTTCTGTTGGGTGGGAAGACATTACCTCCTTTCTCAAGGGCATCAGCTGCAAGAACAATTCTGAAGATGGCCTGGGGAAAATAGCACTCAGTCTTGGAACACCTGTAAGAACAAAAAAGACCTGAGGACTCTCTCCTAATATTGGCTCCCAGATCTGGTCCTGCCATTAACTGGTGACGTGACTTACAAGAAGTCACAAAACCTTCTGGCTCCTAGTTTTCCTTATCAATAAAATGGTAATGGTAATATGTATCTCATTTGTGTCACAGAGCCAAAGTACTCATGTTGGAAGTGGAAAGTTAGTAGAATTTTGAGGAAGCAAAGAAAGGACTGGTTTCCTGATTGGGAATTTTCACTGGTGAACATCAGGGCTACAAGAAATCCATAAGTCATTTCTGAATCTCCTCCACTACATGCAAAAAGAGTAATATTTTGCAAATAGTTTTGAGGTCCAAGTGCCACAAAGTCAGGTTCAGCCTGTGCTTGTGCTGGAAGCCCAAGTTCTCACCACCTTCCTTCTTTCTCTATGGAGAAAGCTCAACTGGAGCCTGATACTAAATAGTAAGTGCTACAGAAACCTCCCTTCCCTGCTCTGTCTTCCTATCCCACTCTCTGCTACAACTTCTTTATCCTAGACCCTCTTACCTCAGATCTCAGTTCTCTACTACATGGCTACATGCCCTGAAGCATCAAAAGGAGATGGACTCTGTGCTGATGTAGATGAGTGAAGGGTAGAGTACAAAGTGTGATCATAGAATATAGACTCACCTAAAAACTTTTACCCATGACATTCTATTTCAAAAAGACATTCTAACTTACAAACTCAATCGATCTAAGGTAGTTGCAGTCTAAACTGAATAAAAAAGTAATTCATTTTCTTTGAAAGTTTTAATAAAGCAGTGGAAAGAGTGCATTGAAATAGATATCTGAAGTCATTGGGTCAATAACCCATGAAATACACAAGTTTTCTACAGGATTCTGAAAGAAGGATCTAAAAATGAACATGTTAGGATTATTGGAGAAAAACACTTAAGAGAAGACCTTTAGGTTCTCCTAAGTATATGCTGAGGACACCAATCAATCTGACCAGTTGACTGGCCAAAGACTTTATCCGAGGAAACACTTTGTCTATAACCTTGTATGTCCTCACTCAGACCTTATGAAGTAAGTGAAGTGGATATAATTATTCCCATTTTAAAGATGACCAAACTGAAACACTTAGCGGCTAAATGACTTGCCCAAGATTAGACATTCAGCAGGAGGCAACGCTGGAATCAGACCTAGATTTCCCACCTCATTGTCAAGTTGCATTATACATCCGTCTCTGAATCCTCCATATTTTAATATAAAAAAATGCCTGGATAATCTGTTCAAAAAAGGAAAGAAAGAATAACTCAGTTACTTTTAAAAAAGAAAGTTCAGGCTGATAGAGATATGCACCATATACATAGCTAGGTAGGTAGATGGTTAGGTAAGCAGGAAAAAGAAATACGTGCACACATATCCATAAATATTTGAGACAACTTAGAAAATTAAGCACAATATACAACAGAAAAGTGAATAACAAAATCAGAATCAAAATCAGTTGAAAGGAGTAAATAAATGGCTGCCACTAATCACAGGATGTACTAGATACTGCCACTGGGGGCAAAATTCAATCCTGAGGCCCCCGTGACAGTATGAGATATACTTGTCACTGTTAGGTCAATATAATATTCATTTGGAGTAACAAACCTTTTCCTGACTTACAGGTTCTTATAAAAAAGTACTTTGGGTAACATGATAAAGTCCTCCACTGTACTTCTGTAAAATACCCAGGTTCATTCTTCAAAAGAACATTTCTGTATCATCTGCCTTCTATAAAAGCTGAAGACACAGCACTAAATCTTGATTCGTTGGATGCTTTCCTTTGAGGAGTTGAGATAATGAGGTCCAGGTACATAGCTTTCAGATGATCTAACTCAGAGCAAGGTGTACGTGGTCTTGAGCTCTGTTTTCTGTCTCTTAACATCTAATTCCCAGAGACAGGAAGAGCTCTCAGTGTGTAGGTATCTGACACCCCATAAACATCTCAGCTGAAAAGCTACAGATGTACTAGAGTCAGATACCCAGGAACCTAGGCAGAAAAGAAAAGATGAAAATAAAGGGAGAAAATAGCAAGAGCTGTAAGTTGAAGACTCTAGATAAGATTGTTTTTACAATCCATGTGAATTAATATAGACATTTTTCAAGTGCCAATTACGTCAGCTTCTTGAAGGGTTTGATTCTTGCATCCATTTGGAAGTTTCTGCATTAACAGCACATTTAATTTCTGTTCATTCGTTTAATTGGTTTGTCTTCCAAAGTATCTAACAGTTATTGTCTACTTGATGTTATTCTCTTGAGCTTATTTCCACATGTCAGCTGCCATCTGCCTGCTAACTCTGACACTTCTTCATTGACTGGAAATAAATCTTTAAATTCCAGCTGTAATCCAAACCAATAAGCGTGGTCTCTGAAAGAATAAATGAGGGGGAAAATATGAATTGACTAGTGCTTTAATAAATATATATTCAATCCAACAAATATTTATTGTGCTCTGTGTATGCCAGAAACTGTGTTAGGTGTCAAGTTTCTAAAGACGAATAAAGCATATCCTACCTCCACAATGATTTCACTATTTAACAGAGAAGAGTGTGTCATTGATACACAAACTATAACAGGAGATCCAGCCTCGAGCAAACATATGATCACACACTATGCTGTGAGTGCTATGATAGAGGAAAGGACTGTGGTGACTAGAGAGGCCCATTATGATTTGGAGGACAGATGATTTTTCAGAAGGACAGTGATTTATTCCACCACCCCAGTTCTTCGCTAACGGAACCTTGATTTTGTTCATGCATCCATCCATAGGAGAAGGACCCCACAGGAGTAAATCCTGTTCTAATCCTGTCATGATAATTCTATTCCTCTTGCCAGAATCAGTTTAGGCATGGAAATGTGCTGAAATTCTGACTGAGAAGATATGAGAAGAAATAGGCTGAAGGGACTTCTAGGAAAGGTTTCCTTGATCTTAAATAGAAATGACCCATTCCTCTGGATCTGATGACAAGAACTGTCAGCCATATTTTAACTGTGAGTTATATTTGACTAAGAGCATTAGGCAGTTGGTTACCTGGTATTTATAAGTGTGGACAAGTAAATGTACATATGCGGGCATGGGCACTTATCTATAAAGCTGTGAGCTTCTTAAGAACATGGATTAGGTCTTACACATAATTGTTTTTGTTCCCACAGGATCTAGTATAGTGCCTGACACATAGAAGACACCACCTAAATGTCTTTGAATAAATCAATACACAGAAATTATACTGACAACATTTATTACAATCAGGTATTAGTATGTAACATCATTTTACTAAAATTTTAACAGACATATGTTTCCAGTCTATGTAACATTTTCTGTTTTGTAATTTTTCAAAACACAACCCAAGACTAATCTATACTTGTGCTGTCCAGTTTGGTAGCCCCTGGACACAAGTGGCTATTTAAGTTAATTAAAATTCATTAAGAATTTAGTTCCTCAGTCACACTAGCCGTATGAAGCTAGCAACAACCGTATTAGACAGTGCAGACACAGAACATTTCCATCATCATAGAAAGTTCTACTGAACAGCACTAATCTAGAGTGTGCACTGCCCATCTTTGAATCTAGCTCAGTACTTCACACATAGTAGGCACCCAATTTGTTGAAATCATTGATTCATTCATTCAATTAATCATTTCAGATATTATTAGAACAGCCAAGGTAAAATATGGCAAGCCCTATCATACCAGTGAATACAACAGAATAAATATTTAGTGTATTGCAAAGTCAATGCCCCACTGGTCTAGAAGAATGCTGAGCTATCTAGCAAGTCCCACAGATTTCCTCACTGCCCAACTCCCTTGAGCACAAGGGTTCATCCAGCTACAAAATCAAGCCCAAACAGTTATGATGAAATCAGCCTGAGCATCCATCAAGTCATGAACAGGTTTGTGGTTCAAAATACATTCCTTGATTTATTCCCATGGTCTTAATCCTCCTAAAGGCAGCTGAGCCAATGTACTTTTCAGAACTTATGTTTGATCTCTATTCTCTTAAATTTCATCAAGAAATTTCACTATGAATTAGAGATTTGAGATTATTTTCCAAGCCCCAACAGATTAAAACACTTTTTCTAGCCCTGAGGCAACAAATAACACATGGGCATGAAGGCCACATCGTTGGAAACCCAGCTCAGTCCCTTCTTAGTTTTGCGACCTCAAGCAAATTAATCAACTTCTGGCTTGTGTTTTCTCATCTGTACAATGGAAATTTTTTTAATTCTGCCTGATAAGATTCTCTCAGAATTTAATGGGTCTGTGTATGTGAGCACTCTTGGCCCCTCCCTGCACAGGGCATGCCCTGGATAAACAGCCAGTCAGCCAGAGCCAACACAAAGAAGGCGCTAGCAAGTGTGGCCTCTCCCTTCCCCTTCTCTAGTACAGAGTCTGTCTGAAGACCCTCAGTGTGACCTCCTTTTTTTCAGGAGTTGTTAATTTTTTAGATTACTTATAAACTGAATCCATCAATCAGAAGGAGAAAAATAAACTCTGAATGTGAAGAGACATTGGCCTCTGAAAATCAACAGTCTGCCCACAGAGCACCCCTCTCACCTCTGGAGCAACCTTCCTTGCACAGTGGCTGTCTGCTATTATTGCTAGCTCATCTTCACACCTTCCACCATCAAAAACGATCCAGCCCCACACTCAGGATGTAATCCTGAATCTAATCAAGAGAAAGTAAAGCTGCTCTCAACCAGGAATGCTTGGTTGGCACTGAAAGACAGAGGTCTGGCGGCCTCTGGACCCGGGCTCCAGTAACTGGGGTCTTGCCTTATACCTTGAGACTATCCACCCTCAAGCCCAGCAGTCCTTTCTCACCCTATGGTCATCCTTTCTGCTGGCCTTGACCGTGCCTGTGCTCCTCCTGCTGACCTGTCTCATTTTTGTTCTTTTCTTCCCTCCAGCACTAGCCTTTCCCCATAGGAGTCTCAAAAATCCTTACTAAAATGATAATGTATGCTCCTAAGGATACATACATCTAATAGTGATGAATTTAAGAGGGTAAATATTATAACATGAGTCTCTACTAAATTCCATGCTTCTCATTTTTCCATGCTAGGAGAGCTTCAGGTTTAAAATGAGGGTCTCTGCTGATAAAAATGACCAATAATAAAGAGTTTTTTAATCTCCTCATAAGTCATTTCAATGCATATGCTTTCTGGGGTAATATAGGAAACTGAGTGAACTGCATTCATTCTTGAGAAAGCCACACAGCTATAGAACTAGTGGTTCACCTAGCACAGTATTGTTATTTGTCAGAAAATTCAGCAATGTCACCCAGATATAACTTAGCATCCTTTATTTAGCCTTCTTGTATGTATTTATGGTAATAAGTGCTATGAAATATTATTTTATTTGGCATATTTAACATTCTTCTTAGCTCTAAAACTGCCTTCTGGCGTCCAGATTGAACATTAGTTCAATTCAAGCTTTTCGTGATTTCATCAACTTGATAATATCACCCTTTTCCACTTTTGTCATTCTAGACTGAAAAATCTTAATGGTATTATTTGCTCATCTTTGGGTCTTTGTCCATCAAAAAGTCCAAAATATATCATAAATATTTTATGACATCTTAACTATAAGTATCTTTAACATTTTTAAGATGCATCAGCCTTTTGAGTTTTTTGTTTGTTTGTTTGTTTGTTTTTTCAGGGATTGTTTCACCATTAACCTCATCCTCTCTCCAAATTAGTGTAGCAAACATTTAACTGTAGTGCATTTGCATAATATGAGGCAAACTTTAAAGAAACAGAAATACTTAATTAGTCATAGAAGTTCTTAGTTTTTCCTTTACATACTTATCTATTAATGTTTAATTTGATTAAGCCCTAGTTTTTCCCTAGGCTTACGGAGATTTTGCTTTGAGTAATCTTCCAGAACACAACAGTTTCAAATGCTTCTGGAATGTTTCAGAGGTGAAGACAGCTGTGCATTAAATTAGACTCAGGAAAACTTTTTATCATAGTCCAGGCAAATGATTTTGACTGCTAAGTTTTGGAGCACAGCATCAGTTTTCTATTGGTCTTCCTAAAATTAGAAACCAAAAAAGTACCATGCTTTGCCTTTTATCACCCCTGTAGGAGTTCTTTGTTTGTTTCTCCTGAAGATATTCCTGACCCTTCACAGTGAGAAGTCACAGCACTATTATGCTTCCTAGGCTGAGTACATGCATCTTCACGTTTTAATAACATGACTGTTTTCCTGCCAGTCAAGAAAGTGTTTCCCCAATAAAATACATAGAATAAAACATGGGCACTAAATTCATGGACCTTGGTCTCAGAGGAGTTTTTGTGAACTGGACCCCAAAGGAAAGAGAAGTCAAAGAAAAAATAAATGAATGGAACTACATCAAACTAAAAACATCTACACAGAAAAAGAAACCTTCAACAAAAACAAAAGGCTACAAACCAAATGGGAGAAGACATTTGCAAATTTTACCTCCAATAAGGGGCTAATGTCCAAAGTATGTAAAGAACTCATACATCTCAACAACAAATAAAATTGGCAGAGGACCTAAATAGACACTTTTCCAAGGAAGACATACAGATGGCCAACAGATATAAGAAAAGACGCTCAACGTCACAAGTTATAAAGGAAATGCAAATTAAAACCACAATGAGATAGTGCCTCATGCCTGTTAGAAAGACTATTATCAATAAGACAAGAAACAGCAAGTGTTGGAGAGCATGCAGAGAAAAATGAACCCTCATACACTACTGATGGGAATGTAAATTGGTACAGCCTCTATAAAAAATAGTATGGAAGTTCCTCAAAAAAAAAATTAAAAGTAGAGCTACCATATGACCCAGCAATCCCTCTTCTACCCAAAATTTTTGAAAACACTTATTTGTAAGATATATGTACCCCATGTTCCTTGCAGCATTATTCATAATAGCCAAGACATGGAAAAAACCTAAATGTCCATCGATGAATGATTGGATAAAGAAGATATAGTACATATATACAATGAAATACTTCTCAGTCACAAAAAAAGATAAAACATAGTGTCAGATGGGTACTAGACTTATCAGGATGATCACTTCAAAAGTTACATAAATGTCTAATTACTACGTCGTACACCTAAAACTAATATAATATTGTATATCAACTGTAATTAAAAAATAAATTTTAAAAAATGAAATATTGCCATTTGCAACATGGATGGATCTTGAGAGTATTATGCTAAGTGAAATAAGTCAGATAGAAAAGGACAAGAACCATATGATTTCACTTATATGTGGGATATCAAACA
>NW_011888903.1:1146208-1160972 GCF_000151845.1 Pteropus vampyrus
GTTTTTGTGAACTGGACCCCAAAGGAAAGAGAAGTCAAAGAAAAAATAAATGAATGGAACTACATCAAACTAAAAACATCTACACAGAAAAAGAAACCTTCAACAAAAACAAAAGGCTACAAACCAAATGGGAGAAGACATTTGCAAATTTTACCTCCAATAAGGGGCTAATGTCCAAAGTATGTAAAGAACTCATACATCTCAACAACAAATAAAATTGGCAGAGGACCTAAATAGACACTTTTCCAAGGAAGACATACAGATGGCCAACAGATATAAGAAAAGACGCTCAACATCACAAGTTATAAAGGAAATGCAAATTAAAACCACAATGAGATAGTGCCTCATGCCTGTTAGAAAGACTATTATCAATAAGACAAGAAACAGCAAGTGTTGGAGAGCATGCAGAGAAAAATGAACCCTCATACACTACTGATGGGAATGTAAATTGGTACAGCCTCTATAAAAAATAGTATGGAAGTTCCTCAAAAAAAAAATTAAAAGTAGAGCTACCATATGACCCAGCAATCCCTCTTCTACCCAAAATTTTTGAAAACACTTATTTGTAAGATATATGTACCCCATGTTCCTTGCAGCATTATTCATAATAGCCAAGACATGGAAAAAACCTAAATGTCCATCGATGAATGATTGGATAAAGAAGATATAGTACATATATACAATGAAATACTTCTCAGTCACAAAAAAAGATAAAACATAGTGTCAGATGGGTACTAGACTTATCAGGATGATCACTTCAAAAGTTACATAAATGTCTAATTACTACGTCGTACACCTAAAACTAATATAATATTGTATATCAACTGTAATTAAAAAATAAATTTTAAAAAATGAAATATTGCCATTTGCAACATGGATGGATCTTGAGAGTATTATGCTAAGTGAAATAAGTCAGATAGAAAAGGACAAGAACCATATGATTTCACTTATATGTGGGATATCAAACAGAAAGCAAGAAGTGAACAAACAAAACAAACAAACTCATAGATATAGAAAACAGTACGGTGGTTACCATGTATTTAACCCCCTTTACCCTCTTCATTGTCTCCCCACCACCCTTCCCCTCTAATAACTACCATTCTAGGGGTAAGCGCACAGTAGAGTATACCGATGTTTCATTATAAAGTTGTACGCCTGAAACAATAACATTTATATAATGTTATTAACCAATGTTACCCAATGCATTTAATTTTAAATCAAGAACCATACAGCATATGTCATTTTAAAAAAAAGAAAGAAAGAAAGCATTTCCCAGAGAGGAAGAGGAATGGGGAGAGCAAAGTAGGTAAAAGGAGTCAACCATATGGTGACAGATTAAACTAGACTTTTGGTGGTGAGCACACCCTAATGCATATAGATATCAAATTATAATTGTTGTACACATGAGACTTATATAATGTTATTAACCACTGTTATCTCAATTAAAAAAGAGACAACCTGATATAACCTATCATCATAGAAAAAAATGTGAGACCTAGGCTCCCCAGGGACATGGATGAGGTGAATTAAGGAGAAGTGCCAGGGCCCTGAGGTGAGGCAGAGCAAGGAGAATGGCACAGGGCCCAGGGGTCATCAGAATTAAGTTGGCAGGAAGGGAAAGTCTACAGGACACTTATCACTTTGGTTCTGCGCTACCCATACTTTCCTGAATGCCCAAATAACGATAGTCCAGCTATCATTGCACCCTATCTTTCATCAAGTTTCCTTCCAAAGGGATTCTGAGAATCCCAGGGAAAGTTTACACAGGCTTCTGTCATTGGCCAGCTGTCTTGTCTCTAGGTGAACTTGCAGGCCACCTTCTGCCATATCGCAATGCTCTTCCCAAGCTATGCCACACTTCCCACACCCCTGCACCCAGCATGGATGCAAGCTCCTCCCTCAGTTCCCCCAACTCTAAGATCAGACTGTAACTTCTACAAAAAATGTATTGAAGACTTGGAGATAACAGAAGAGAATTACAAAAAAGAAAAGAAAAATCTTAAAAGCGAATGTCACTTACAACTGCATACAGTGTCCATGGGTCCAGGCCCTCCAGACATGCCAGCTTGTCTGGGAGGGACAGCAGTCTTCCCTGGATGTGTCCTGGGATGATCACTACCAGCTCCCTCTTTTCAATCTGTGATTGTCCCGAAGAGAAAAATGAGCTATACAGTTTATCCACCCACCATCTCATTTGAAAATACTTTTATCAGAGAAGCCTCTGCTTCTCCAAAGATCAACAAGAGGGAAAAGATACACCCTGTCCTGAAGTAGCTTTATAATCAGTGTAATAACATGCAGAATGAATTATTTTAGTCTATGCTATCAGACTAATAAATTTAAAAGTTTCTTTTTTTTTTAAGAACTGAGTCATAAATGTACATTTTTCTTCCTTTAGTAAAGCCCTAACAATATCTGATTATTGATGAATCAGAATAACAACTTACTTAGGCAAAGTCAAAGGTGTTCAGCTGAAGTCCCAAGCCAGGAGCCAAGAGAGCGACTCCACCAGATCTGTTCTCCCCACGTTGAGCAAGAAAGAAGATCAGTCAGGGCCTCTCCCAGGGCCCAGACTACTGAGACGCCAGTACCACACAACTCATGCGACCTGTCACTACACTTGACATGAAGGCAGAGTATGTGAGAGCCAAAGTTCTCTTGGGGTAGAGCAGTAAATGCACCTAGTTCTAGCCCAGATACAACATGGCTTAGCTTGATCATAGACAAGAGCTGGACAGAACACCAAGAAAGGGTTCTTTGCCTCTATATGACTGCAGGGTGCTCTCTGAGGAACCCTAAGGACAGAGCCAAGAAGAACTTTATAGTCTTTTTCCCCAAAACAAAAATGTAATTGCAAAGAATAATCCAATCTTCAATCCAGAAAAACAGAAAAGCTGCTGACCGTTTAAACATAGCAGTCCCCATGTCCCCCAGATTCCAGCCATCAAGGCTGCCATAGCTCTGATGTTCCATTTCAGAGCCTCCACACACTCCACAGGCCCTCAGAGCTCTACCTGTTGGTTGTGGGTCACTACTGCACCCTTGTTTGCCATCCAGGAGAAGGACATGCTCAGTGAGGGGCCCACACTGACCATGAACCCAACATCTGGAATAAAGTTGTTCTGACTTGATCCAGTGCCTTTGGAATCAGAAAAAGGTGGATTTGGTTCTTTGGACTCTTGACTGATTTATCACATGACTTCAGGCCTGTATCTCACCATAACGACCTGTTCCTCTACTTCCAGAACCTTAAAGGGAGGTCTGAAAGGTGCTTGATATTGAACTGAGTTGTTTTCACACTCATTATTTCATCAAAGAAGGGCCTAATGTTACCAGTGCACAGTAACCTATCCACTCACTTCGGCAAAAGCATGGCATTGACTTCAAATCGTAGTTTCAGAAGTTAAGTGCTTGTCCTGATGATTTCTGTTATTCAGCATCAAAAGGAATTTTAGATCTTGCCTCTGTCATTGTAAATTTCCATTGGTATAATTTACAAAGGACCCACTGACCCCAAACAAAACTGTTTCTCCTGTCAGTGGTTTGCTATTTGCATCATAAAAACCAAAGTCAGCAGAATTCACAATCCCGAGAAGCCTCACAGATGAGTGAAAAGGGTACAGGGACACTTGGATTGAAGCCACATGACAAAGAAAATGCTCAAGGACATATCCAAAAGGAAACAGGCAACAGTTATCCTGAGGGAACAACAGGTGATTATTCAAGTGGTCTTCACTGTCTCCATATTGTTTCCACAGCAAAATCAGAAGTGGTGGTGGAGTTCGGGGTGCAGGAAGAGCTCATTGCATTTCAGTCGGGTGGCTTGAATTATAGTCTTGGCTTCACTTCTGTGGTTTTCTGAATAAATCACTGAACTTCTTGGCAGCTTGATTTCCTCATCTGTGAAATGGGAACAGTGATGCACACTGTTGTTTTTGACCCACCAACTTTCATAACTCTTCTCTGGTAAGAGAATCTCAAATCCATTTCAAAGAATAGCTTTCCTTCACTTCTGGCCCCACTGAGCCCTCCCTGATGATTATATTAGCAAGACTCTGTCAGTGAAGGCAAGGTGAGGTACTGACCTAGGTTGGGCCTGTTAGACCTTCTCTCAGATCCTCAATTCCTGACCATAAGGTCTCAAGGATGGACACTATGAGCCAATTCATCTCAGTTTGGTTCTTTAACTGTTTCTTCAATTATGTGAGTCCTCTTTATTCTCCCAATAAATTCAGTTTTTGCTGAAGTTAGCCGAAATTGGTTCCTGTTGCTTGCCACCAATGAAATCAAATAATATTGCATTTGATAACTGCCCTGGCTACCTTATGTATTGTTCTGAGAATCAAATAAAACATGGGTGTGAAAACGTTTTACTAACCATAAAGCTCTGAACAAATTTTGACATTTTTACTGTGTAGTGTCAAACTCTCAGTGTTTGTAGGCTGGGCGACATGAGTCCTGGATGCTGGGAAATTTCCATCACGTTTGCCTAGTGGAATTTGGGATATGTTTTGCCAAGGAATCTCCCCTCAGGATGAGAACAGCATGCACCATGTGCTGCACTCACTCAGTCAGCATGATGTTTTCCACTTGGACCTGAGGACCTGGCCAAGCAGGGTCAGTGGGTGCCCACTCCAAGAAGGCAGGGCTGCAGGCATCATGAGCTAGATTTACCCCATGGATTAGTCGGGATAAATTCCCCCTGCCCTCAGAGACCAACTAAATAAACAAGGGGAGAACATAATGTCAGCGTGAGCTTTACAGCCTGAAGGACTAGACATGGGCAGAATGATGCTAGAGCTATAATTACTTCCATTGAGGTGCTTTTTTAAATGCTCAGCAGTTTTGGTGCTGATAATTGAGCCTGTAGCTTTCTTGGTTTTCCTTTGTGGCTCTTTCCAGCCATGATATATGTGCAACTGAGTCATAAATGTACATTTTTCTTCCTTTAGTAAAGCCCTAACAATATCTGATTATTGATGAATCAGAATAACAACTTACTTAGGCAAAGTCAAAGGTGTTCAGCTGAAGTCCCAAGCCAGGAGCCAAGAGAGCGACTCCACCAGATCTGTTCTCCCCACGTTGAGCAAGAAAGAAAGAAGATCAGTCAGGGCCTCTCCCAGGGCCCAGACTACTGAGACGCCAGTACCACACAGCTCATGCGACCTGTCACTACACTTGACATGAAGGCAGAGTATGTGAGAGCCAAAGTTCTCTTGGGGTAGAGCAGTAAATGCACCTAGTTCTAGCCCAGATACAACACGGCTTAGCTTGATCATAGACAAGAGCTGGACAGAACACCAAGAAAGGGTTCTTTGCCTCTATATGACTGCAGGGTGCTCTCTGAGGAACCCTAAGGACAGAGCCAAGAAGAACTTTATAGTCTTTTTCCCCAAAACAAAAATGTAATTGCAAAGAATAATCCAATCTTCAATCCAGAAAAACAGAAAAGCTGCTGACCGTTTAAACATAGCAGTCCCCATGTCCCCCAGATTCCAGCCATCAAGGCTGCCATAGCTCTGATGTTCCATTTCAGAGCCTCCACACACTCCACAGGCCCTCAGAGCTCTACCTGTTGGTTGTGGGTCACTACTGCACCCTTGTTTGCCATCCAGGAGAAGGACATGCTCAGTGAGGGGCCCACACTGACCATGAACCCAACATCTGGAATAAAGTTGTTCTGACTTGATCCAGTGCCTTTGGAATCAGAAAAAGGTGGATTTGGTTCTTTGGACTCTTGACTGATTTATCACATGACTTCAGGCCTGTATCTCACCATAACGACCTGTTCCTCTACTTCCAGAACCTTAAAGGGAGGTCTGAAAGGTGCTTGATATTGAACTGAGTTGTTTTCACACTCATTATTTCATCAAAGAAGGGCCTAATGTTACCAGTGCACAGTAACCTATCCACTCACTTCGGCAAAAGCATGGCATTGACTTCAAATCGTAGTTTCAGAAGTTAAGTGCTTGTCCTGATGATTTCTGTTATTCAGCATCAAAAGGAATTTTAGATCTTGCCTCTGTCATTGTAAATTTCCATTGGTATAATTTACAAAGGACCCACTGACCCCAAACAAAACTGTTTCTCCTGTCAGTGGTTTGCTATTTGCATCATAAAAACCAAAGTCAGCAGAATTCACAATCCCGAGAAGCCTCACAGATGAGTGAAAAGGGTACAGGGACACTTGGATTGAAGCCACATGACAAAGAAAATGCTCAAGGACATATCCAAAAGGAAACAGGCAACAGTTATCCTGAGGGAACAACAGGTGATTATTCAAGTGGTCTTCACTGTCTCCATATTGTTTCCACAGCAAAATCAGAAGTGGTGGTGGAGTTCGGGGTGCAGGAAGAGCTCATTGCATTTCAGTCGGGTGGCTTGAATTATAGTCTTGGCTTCACTTCTGTGGTTTTCTGAATAAATCACTGAACTTCTTGGCAGCTTGATTTCCTCATCTGTGAAATGGGAACAGTGATGCACACTGTTGTTTTTGACCCACCAACTTTCATAACTCTTCTCTGGTAAGAGAATCTCAAATCCATTTCAAAGAATAGCTTTCCTTCACTTCTGGCCCCACTGAGCCCTCCCTGATGATTATATTAGCAAGACTCTGTCAGTGAAGGCAAGGTGAGGTACTGACCTAGGTTGGGCCTGTTAGACCTTCTCTCAGATCCTCAATTCCTGACCATAAGGTCTCAAGGATGGACACTATGAGCCAATTCATCTCAGTTTGGTTCTTTAACTGTTTCTTCAATTATGTGAGTCCTCTTTATTCTCCCAATAAATTCAGTTTTTGCTGAAGTTAGCCGAAATTGGTTCCTGTTGCTTGCCACCAATGAAATCAAATAATATTGCATTTGATAACTGCCCTGGCTACCTTATGTATTGTTCTGAGAATCAAATAAAACATGGGTGTGAAAACGTTTTACTAACCATAAAGCTCTGAACAAATTTTGACATTTTTACTGTGTAGTGTCAAACTCTCAGTGTTTGTAGGCTGGGCGACATGAGTCCTGGATGCTGGGAAATTTCCATCACGTTTGCCTAGTGGAATTTGGGATATGTTTTGCCAAGGAATCTCCCCTCAGGATGAGAACAGCATGCACCATGTGCTGCACTCACTCAGTCAGCATGATGTTTTCCACTTGGACCTGAGGACCTGGCCAAGCAGGGTCAGTGGGTGCCCACTCCAAGAAGGCAGGGCTGCAGGCATCATGAGCTAGATTTACCCCATGGATTAGTCGGGATAAATTCCCCCTGCCCTCAGAGACCAACTAAATAAACAAGGGGAGAACATAATGTCAGCGTGAGCTTTACAGCCTGAAGGACTAGACATGGGCAGAATGATGCTAGAGCTATAATTACTTCCATTGAGGTGCTTTTTTAAATGCTCAGCAGTTTTGGTGCTGATAATTGAGCCTGCAGCTTTCTCGGTTTTCCTTTGTGGCTCTTTCCAGCCATGATATATGTGCCCAGAATGCTAGGTTTGTTCTTTTTAAAGAAAGGGCTTATGGTGAGAGTTCGAGGCGGGCTCAGAGTTTGCTTAAGCAGCTGAAGGACTTCAAAATATCATTTCAAAAGGTATGTACTTGTCCCAGCAGTTTCTGTTGTGCAGCATCAAGAGAAATTTTAAAGTTTAAGTGAAGGGCTGCCTTGAGAGGACAGAAATGATTATATAAGTGAGCTATCCTTTCTTCTTTAAGTTATCCCTGCACAGGAGATCTTTACAAAAGAGGCATTGCACTCCTCATCTGGCCTCTAGTATGTGCAAAGTACTATGCGTGATGCAAAATTCCTCCATCGCAGTTCCTGCTGACCAGCAGAATATAGGCTAGAGAGAGAGATGAGCCCTGTGCAGAAACAACTTTAATGAAAAGTAGAAAAATGAAAAGTGCCATAAGAGAAGCCAAGACAAAATTTTCCAGACATTCCAAAGAGCATACTGGGACAACTGAGAGGATTTGTACAGCCATTGCCTCTGGAGCAGAGCCCTAAGGGATGGTAGGAATCGGATACGCTGAGATGGTAGGGGATGGGAGGAGGAGTTTCAGCTGAGAGGAAAGTTGTGTGCAAGGGTGTGGCAGCTAAAAACATGAAGCTAGAGTTTAAGCAGGGTAATTTGGGTGAAAGCACTGTTAATAAGTGATAAAAGCCAAGTTCTAAGCCCAGATCTGTGTAATGCTTCCATAAATCAGAGAGAAATCGATACGTACTTCATTTTTGAGAACTTGACATGTATATGCAGTATTGCAAAGTCTACAAGGGACTGAAGCACCTCAGAGATAGCCTCTGATATCCTGAGCCCAAGACTCTAGCTGAGAAAGCAGGGCACAGTGTGTATGGAACAGGCTCCCTGCACCCTCTTCTCTATGTGTACAGGCAAGGTCTGCAGCGGTTCCATTCCCCAGAGTATTCCTAAGACTGTCTGAAGGAAACGTCCTGCTCACAAGCTAGATTTTCAGCTGCACCCACCATATCCTTCCTCTCCTCTCAGGCCCCACACATCAGTGTCGTTGACCCTGAAGACTGAGAGAGGGCTACCCGCCTTGGCACTGTTTACTGTGCCTATAAGAGCACATAGATGTCCTCGTCCAAAAGCTGTTTCCTGATACTCAAAGCCACCGGCCTTTAGAGGGCCAGAGGGGTGCAGGGATCTGACATAAATGAGAGAGCTATTGTCACAATAGCACTGTGCCACACATCTCACAAAATCTTCCCTGAAAAGAGCTTCCTTAGTTTCTGGCCCCAAATGCATCTTCCCTAAAAGAGCCAGCCTAGCCCAGAGGACAGATGGAAACAGATATCAAGCCCTCCATTACTGTCATCTCTTATCCTCATGCCTGGCTCCAGCACCAAAACAAAACAAACATCACACCTTCTTTAGCCAAATACAAAATCACCACGCACATTCTCATAGTGATAGGTGTCGAGAGAGGTTGCCGCATCATTAACCTGCAAACAACCAAGTTTGGAATTCCAAGTCAGTTGTGTTGTGTGTGTGTGTGTGTGTGCGTGTGTGTGTGTGTGTGCATGTGTGTGTGTATTAGAGATGATAGATGATGATAGACAGATTAGATAGATAGATGATAGATAGATGATAGATGGATAGATAGATAACATAGATTATAGATAATAGAGAGATTGTACATAAAAGAATAACTAAATATATAAGATAGAATATGACAAATGCCAAAGGAATAATGCCTTTTGGCAAGAAATCAATCTCAGTAGAACATCTTTCAGGGATAGTGGAATTTAAGCAAAGACTTAAAAACAGAGAAGCAAAGGCTCATTTATACATGATTACATAACCCCCTGTACTCCCCCTATCAGAGCACTTCTCCCACAAAATCGTTCTTGTCTATTTACCTCTCTATATTCTCCAATGAACTTTAAGATCCATGAGGTAAGAATCTATGTAGTTTTTGTTCAATATTGTAACCCAAAGACCTTTCAGTGTGCCTGACCATAGTAGGTATGCAATCAATATTGAATAGATAAATAGATGGATGGGTGGATGGATGGTGGGTAGATGAATGAATAAGTGGTTAAATGGATGGATGGATGCACGCATGGATGGATGCATGGATGCATGGATGCAAGGATGCTTGGATGCATGGATGGATGGGTGGATGGGAGAATGGACATAAGAATTGCATGGGTAAAAGATGTTCTTTGTATTCAGTAAGATGGATACTTGCTCACTTTCCTTGACATTTTTCCAAAATTGTTTATCTATTTAATATTCCTTAGAGAGAACTGGTATAACAAAATATATAAAATTGAATCACCAAAAATTGTAATCACCATGTAAGGAAGGAATGTAAATGATATGCAAGGGACAGAAGGTGTAAGAAGCAGAAACTGTAGAGTCCATATGCAGAGTGATTACTTGGGCGAGAATGATGGAAAATGCCAAATAGGCTATCTTTACTTGAAAAAAGTTATGGACCAATTCTGTCTAGAATTTCTCAGGCAACAATGTGGCATAAGGGAAAAGCCCAGGTTGTAAAGACTAAACATCTGAGTTCAAATCTACTATTTGCTTGCTTTAATACAATGGGCAACTCACTGAATGTCTCTGGTGCTTTAGTTACTTCACCTGCTAAAGGGCAAAAATAATAATATCTAGTCAGTCTTCCTGATCAGTAAGAGAATTACAAGAAATCATAAAGGTGAAAGCTCTCTATCAATTGGCAATCACTTTACAAATGCTAATATTCAGAGTCAAACCTTCGAGCAACCTGTGGATATAGAAATGTCACAAAAATCATCCTCCTCACCCATTTACAGATGAAACTGAGAAATAGGGCATCCAACTAAGTTACTACATGGGTCGATGCCAGATAAAGCCATGAAGAGCTAGTCATCTCCTGACCCCTGACCGTTAGACTCTGCCCCCAGGCCTACTGGGTCTCCACATGACAGGAGGCAGTTAGCGAGGACTTTCAAAGAACACTAGGACATACCAGCTCTGGGAGACAGGTGCAGTCTCATGGTGGTGCTTTATAAAATGAAAGCTTCAGATGCCTTTCAATGTGGTCCTCCTTGCCTCTCTGGGCAAAAAATGGGAGACTGTGTGCCATCGATTTCATCTGGACACCTTCAGCTTTAGAAGGTGCTCATTGGATCTCAAGATTCTCTAAAATAGTCTGAATTTTTCCCTAAAAGGGACATTGAAGACAACCTAGTTCAATGCTGTCATTATAGAAATGAGAAAACTGGTGCTAAAGTGGTTTGATTTATTGAATATTCACAATCTGTTGGCCCTGGGGATTCCAAAGTAGACAGTGAATTTGGCAATAAAGAAATAAGAATGAACATGAAATTCTAATTTATGAATTCTTTTTGAAGTCACAGATGGGAAGAAAATGCAAGAGTGCTGTTTATCAAGTGCTGCTGTCCATGGCAACACAATAGTGTCTCTTGACTAATGAGCACTTTGGGGGAAGTTATCCATTTAATCTAACATGCAAGTCATGTTCTGCCTTTAGTCTTCAGGCACAATTCTCTTTTGATTTTGCCACAAGGCCAGATGGCAGGATATGGCTGAAGAAAGATTAAAATACATTTCTTACTCAGGGACAAAGAAATCGTGAGTGTCTCAAAGCCCTTTCATTAGGCCCTTTTCTCTACCCTGCCACTCTCATAAGTTACTACAAAGATTATTCCAGTATGTTTAAATCACACTGCCCAAGTGTCGACAATTGTCTCAGGCATAACTTCTGACCTTGATCTAAGAAGGTAGAAGACAAAGTCCACCGTATTTTGAAATACAATATTGATAGATTCACTCTCCCATCAAGACTTCTAAAAATAACACTTGGGGATGTATAGCACAAAGACTCTGCCAAGAAAGCAGAGGGGGCTCTGGGGCACTGTGTGGCCTCTTTGTCAGATGCAGTGCATGACCAGCTGAGTGGAGCTGGGCGTCTCCAGGCACATATAAAACTGACTCTCTCTTGGAGCATTTCAGGAGATAGCAAGGAAATGGAACAGCAAAAGGTTCCATGTGCAAAAATGGAGGGCTCAAAATGTGACACCTGGAGGCCTGACCCTCTTCAATATTTGCATTTTGCGTGTGTGTGTTATGAACAATGTTGCCATCCACATTCTGTTTTTTAACAATTTTTTTATTTTTCAATTACATTTGGCATACAATATTATATTATTTTCATGTATACAATGCAATGACTAGACATTTATATAACTTACAAAGTGATCATCCAGATAAATCTAGTACCCATCTGACACCACACATAGTTATTACAATATTATTGACTATATTCTTTATGCTGTATTTTACATCCCCAAGACTGTTTTGTAATTACAAATTTGTATGTCTTAATCCCTTCCCCTTTTTCACCCACCTCTCAACTCCTCTCCCATCTGGTAACCATTAAAATGCTCTCCGTGTCTATTGTTTCTGTTTTGGTTGTTTATTTTGTTCTTTAGATTCCACATGTAAGTAAAATCATATGGCATTTGTCTTTCTCTGTCTGACCTACTCCACTCAGCACAATGCCCTCTAGGTCCATCCATGTTGTTGCAGATGGCAAGATTTTATTCTTTTTTATGATTGAGTAACGTTCCATTGTATATGTGTACCACCTCTTCTTTATCCATTCATCCATTGATGGACACCCAGGCAACCTCCATATCTTGACTATTGTAAATAATGCTGCAGTGAAAATATGGATTCTCATGTCCCTTCAAAGTAGTATTTTAGGTTTGTTCAAATAAATACTCAGAAGTGGGATAACTGGGTCCTTCTTTGTCTCTGGTTATAGCCTTTGTTTGAAGGTCTATTTTGTCTGGTATAAGTATTGCTACCCCAACTTTATTTGTTTCATTTTCATAAAACATCTTTTCCATCTTTTCACTTTCAGTCAGTGTCTTTTGATCTGAGGTGAGTCTCTTGTAGGCAGTATGTGTAAGGGTCCTGTTTTCTTATCCAGTCAGCCACTCTATTTTTGATCTTTTTTTCTTTTGTCTTTTTCTTCTTAAAGAAGTCCCTCCAACATTTCCTGTAATGTTGGCTTGGTGTCAATGAATTCCTTTAGCCTTTTCTTGTCTGGGAAGCTCTTTATGTGTCCTTAGATTCTAAATGATAGCTTTGCTAGGTAGAGTAATCTTGGTTGTAGGTCATTGCTTTTCATCACTTTCACTATTTCATGCCAATCTCTTCTGGCCTGCAAAGTTTCTGTTGAGAAAACAATTGACAGTCTTATGGGAGCTCCCTTGTAGGTAACTAACTGCTTTTCTCTTGCTGCTTTTAAGATTCTTTCTTTGTCTTTAACCTTTAGCATTTTAATTATAATGTGTCTTGGTATGAGCCTCTTTGGCTTCATCTTATTTGAGACTCTGCGCATCCTGGGCTTGTGTGTCTATTTCCTTCATCAGATTACGGAAGTTTTCCATCATTATTTATTGAAATAGATTTTCAATTCTTTGTTCTCTCTTCTCTTTCTGGTATCCCTATGATGTGAATGTTGGTACACTTGATGTTGTCCCAGAGGCTTCTTAAACTATTCTCATGTTTTTGGATTCTTTTTGTTGTTGCTGTTCTGAATGGGTATTTTCTACTACACTAATTCGACCCTTCTGCATCATCTAATCTACTGTTGATTTCTCCTAATGTAGTCTTCATTTCAGTTATTGTAGTCTTCATTTCTGACTGGTTCTTTTTTATAGTTTCTGTCTCCATTTTCATTTTTTCTATCTTTTTGTTAAAGTTCTCACTGAGCTCATCTACTCTTTCTCTAAGTTTATTGAACATCCTTATAATCAGTCTTTTGAACTCTGCATCTGGTAAATTGCTTATTTCCATTTTGTTTAGTTTTTTTTTTTCCTGGAACTCTGTTTTGTTCTTTCATTTGGGACATGTTTCTTTGTCTCCCCATTTTAGCTGTCTCCCTGTGTTTGTTTTTATGTATTAGATAGGGCTGCTATGTCCCCTGATCTTAATAGAGTGGCCCTATATAGTAGGTGTCCTGTGAGGCCTAGTGGCACAGTCTCCCTGGTCACCTTAGCCAGGGTACTCCAGGTATATCCCTGTATGGGTTGTGTGTGCACCGCCCCCCATTATAGTTGAGATTTAGTTGATGTTTGCACATCAATGGGAGGAACTATTTAGTACAGGGGCTAACCCTATAGAATAGGATTCACTTTAGCAGAGCTCTGATGCCTGCCCACTCTGCCCTTTGGGTGTGTTGTCCCCGGATGTGACCTTGAGTGGTGTTCCAGCTCAGATTAAAGCCAGCCACTGGGCATGCAGGCCAGGGCCTCCTGGGAGGGGCCCCACCACAAGCCAAGTTCACCTATAACCTGTGCTCTGCCAAGGGCCACCTGGCATGAGCCACCAAGCAATCTGCAGATGGCGGCCACCACACTGGCTTGGATGTGCCTTGAGAGGCCAAGGCTGGATGCTGCTAGTGATAGGTATTGAGTATACAAAGGTGATATGAATACTGTATAGTCTTAAGCAAGATTCTTGCCATCTCAGTAACTCAGTTATCTTGTGTGTAAAGTATAGTCAATGGAAATTAATACTTACCTTGCATAATTTAAAAGGATAAGAGTTTTTAAATATAAAGACCTTGGTTCTCAATAACTAGAAGCTGCTAAGGTGCAGTCTTACCCTTGAGAAGGTCACAACTGGAGCCACTGCTTTCTGGGTCCTTGTGCACCTCCTCCCCATGTACACCTTGGGGAAAGGGCATTGCACACAGTGTCCTGGGGCAGGAAAGCTTTACAGATCTCCTGAAGGACAGTCAGCATCTACACAGAACCTAGGTGGAAAAAGTGATCAGATCTGCTCTGCCATTCTGATGCTGTGTGGGAGGTGAAAATCTCCATGATGCATCTACCAGAAGGCAGGTAGAAGTTGCCTAAGCTGAGAAGCTGAGCTGGTGAGTGGCACGAAGTGGCCCCCTGTGCCCCACAGAACTGTCATCCTCATAGGGGTTAGTAGGCCATTCTCATTATATAGCTGAACCTCATTTTAGTCTCCCCAGAATTAGAGCTTCCAGTTAATTAGTCAGATACATTTTCACATATTAGAACATGACACAGGCTTGAATTTCAGAGCCTCTTCCTTCCTTTGTCTGGATAAGAAAATGTTACTCCCTAACAAATAGTCACTTATGTATACACTCAAGTCCATTTAACATGGACATGAGCCTAACACAGACAAGGCACTGGGCAACCCACTCCAAAGACCGAGAGGTCGTAATCACTGTGCTCAAGGAAAGCTACATAT
>NW_011888903.1:1161767-1169818 GCF_000151845.1 Pteropus vampyrus
TCAGGAAGTAAATTCCTCTCTAAGATTTAGAACATTATAGTTGTGGACCCGCACACTGTCAGAATAAATCTAGTTCATTGTTTCTCCAAGTTCTTCTTTATCATCTATCTCTCCCTTATTTCTTCTCCCTGTCTTGTGCAGTCCACCCCAACACACATACACACACATACATACACAGCACACACACAAGGCCCATAGCCCCTCTACTTCATTCCCAAGTCACAGGGCTGTGTGGTAGGATCCCAGTCTGGAGCCTGTGTTCCTACTTCTATGGTCTCAATCACAGGGTGGCCAAATGCTGAGCCTGTGACCCAGCTAGAAAGCCTGGCCCAAAATGTCAGCCTCAAGAGGGTTCCTCAGAGTCTTCAGATGCATTGGCAGCTTGGCCAAGCTGACTGAAATCAGCAGAGCCTTTCTGGAAGTCTCTGACTGTCCACATGGTATTGTGAATAATCAAAAAAGGCAGCTAATAAGCCATCTCTGTGTGTTGCTTTCACAGGAGAGAAGTAGGACCAGGTATCTCATAGGCATTCCAACAACTGCCAGGAGCCACAGCACTGTACACAGTAAAATCTATCTTAGGAGAAGTATCTGTGCCTTTAACAGGAAGACAAGCAATGGATCACTGTAAGGACCAGTTATCTGATTTGGCCTGATAGTTCCTCCCATCATGCAATGCAGCCTACCAGGGAAGGAGTTATTCTCGAGGTAATTTTCCTTCTGTCCCTTCTTTTTCTTGTAGTCTTAAGAAAGCAATTACACCGCCTTCAGAGATGTCCGTAAACAACCAGCACTGAACCTCAGTCTCTCCAAGAAGCCAAAGCAGGAATATTTGCCTACAGTGTTGAAACAGCCTGAGTTCTGGCCCCAGATAAGAACCTTGGAATGACTGGATTTTCAATTCTAACCTCTCTGTTAGATTTCTCAAATACTGCTTGGATTTTTCTCCACGGTGTCAGCAAGGAAGGAAGTGCTGGCACACTGTTCTCCCAAATCATCTGTCAATTCAAATGATGATTTATCAGTCCCTGTGTTTGGCTTTAGGTAGTAAAGGGAAAGGAGAGAAACATATGAATTCTGATTATATATTCCCTACCAATTTTTTGATGCCCAACAAATGTTATGAATAATTAATCATCTGCTCTCAGCAAGTAAACGCCTCAACAGTAAATTGGATGTGTTGAAGGAGGCACTAGCAAATGACTGATTCCTTGGTGGGCAGGCCTCTTGCTCATCAAAAGATCGCCAGGGGGTATCAAGAGCCAAATTGGAGAGTAGTCTCTGAGGCATAAGGAGAGTTGAGATTCCACTCAACTCTAATAGGTTGGTCCAAGCAGGAGTATGATTTCTACTGACCTGCTTAACAAATTTCACTTAAACCTGTTAAAAATACGGATTTATCCATTTCAAAATCATAAAATCTCATGGTTGGACAAGACTTTAAAGTAACCTATTTCAACCTTCTTTCTGATGCTAACAAATAAAGTGGTTATGCAATATTCCCATAACGGGTCCTCACGGCCACCCAAAACCCATTGCCCCTTGAAGAGCTGTGTGGGCCATTCCCCTATTCTGAGGCAGCACCTTCAGTCCTGGCCCAGCCGTATGGGAATGGTACCTACACAGTCCAGTGGCCCTTCTCATATCCAGTAGCCTTTCAATCTCTTTGTCAAGATATATGCATCCTCCCCCATTTTCCATGTGACATGATTTGGAGTACTCATGAGGTCCTGACTCTCATTCATTAATGTCCCCCTTCAAAGAAAGGTACCCTCATGGAACCCACCCATGTTCCATGGGTGGTCCCACTAAGCCAAAACTACACTTTTATTAACATGGCTATGGCTCATATTCTTGACAAGCATAACATATCAGTACTAAATATTAACTTTATTCTTAACCAACCTTTAGCCTGTTATACTCCTGTTCCCACTAAATCCTAATGCCTACCCTGGACCTCTGCAATTTATTTTCTGGACCCAAGAGCTTAGCCTTTTGTTTTCCAAGTATTTTAATTTAAAAGTAGACAGCTAAACCACAAATCAAACTTAGGGCACACCCATTCATGTCCTTTTAAAGTTGCCTCAGAACATGCCACAAAAAAAAAAAAATCCAACAGGAGAACAAGAACTGTCAAGTTGAAATGAAGCCCAGATCACATTTTATTTAGACAATTACTGCCCTGTTAATTTTAGTCAATTATTAATTCAAGCTCCCTTGGTATCCGAGGAGCCCGAAAGAACAAAGTCATCTATCAAAGCAACTGCTTGGGTGACAATGGCTATGGAGCCATCCTTTTCCCTTGGTCCTGGAGCACTACCAGGGCCAGAGAAAGCAGAGGGGCCAAGCAGGCATACACCACTGCAGCTCACAGGCCTCCTGCTCTTGGTGAGATTGGCAGAGAGTCAAGCAAATCAGTGATCCAGACAGACCAACCCACTTACAGGTTCACATGCTGTGATTGGGCTCCCCACCAAATTTCACCACCAGAACGTTTCAATGCTGTCACTGGATTTTCCCACTACAAGTATTAAGACACACAAGCTTCCTTCTTTTTCCTCTTCATTTTTTCCCCTTCATTTTCATTCTCTAAATTGCAATGATAGGAGGAGAGGAAGAGAAGGGGGAAATGAGGAAGGAGAAGAAGAGGCTGGCTGAGGCTAGCCGTAAACATAAGTCCTACACCTCCTTTAAAACACAGACAAAACTCCACGTGCTCCAACGTTTTGTAGGAAACAAACTTGTAAGAAAGATAAGGTCCACCGACCTCTCTCACATTGGGAGAGGGAATAAATTCTCCCTTTCCGGCATGCACTGGCAGAAAGGGGCTGCCCCTCGGACATCCAGGCCCCAGTCAGCGGGGCAGACACCCTGAACACAGAACGGCAGACAAGAGGGTTATCAGCGAACACTCTGATATGAACCTGAGCTGCAGCCATGCCTGGAGCAAACATGGTTCTTGCTCACAATCAGAATTCTTGCCTGCTAACTGGGATTTGTAAATTGGTCAACAGAAATTGTTCTTCCTGGTGATTCTCTTTTCTCCTCCTTAGTTCATAAATCACTTTTAATTATCAACCCACAAGTTCTCCTTTGAACTCACTTCTTTTTACATGGCTTTTGGTTAAAAGGAAAATTGAGCACACTTAGAAGCACAGTTAGGGCTTTTTTTCCTGCACATTTCCATTACTTTGTTGTTGTTATTACTCTGATGTGGGGGCTGTGTTGGCCAGAGGCACCAACTCCACTTACACACAGCTGGCAAATGAAAACAATATCAGAACATCTCTGTTACACAGCAGGCTTTTATATAGCAATGTTTCATATTTTACTGCAGTTTCCTTTGGAAATGCTCAAAGCAATGACATCTGTTTCCTTTCATTGAGATTTTTATGTAATTCCAGCCAAAAAAAGGAGAGGATAGAGTTCATTAATTCAGCATAGTAATAATTACAATGTCCACATAAATTTTGTTGTGTTTTTAAATATTGAAGTATCCACCACCCTCTTTCCCCTGCTTTCTTAGTTAAGAAGTGAAGATGACAAGGAAACTGGTATACCTCAGGGAGAGACTCCAGAGGGCTCGCCTGCCATGAAAAACTTGCCACAGGCTTTTCAAGAGGGTGGCGACATTCCCACCTTGCCATTGTCAAAAACTCAAGATCACAGAATGAGGTGGTCATGTGTGGTTGGCCAAATGCCATGGACACAGGGAGATTTATACTACCCCACATTTTATTTCTTAAAGAAAGTAAAAAAAAAAAAAAATCTATCACAGATAAGCGAGGGCAGGAGATGGGAGTAGAAGGAGATGGGGGCAACACATAAAAATCCACATAAATTAAGAAGTTTGAACTTCTTCTTAAAAGCACAGAATCCACTGAACATTTTAATCAGAAGAGTGACTTGATAACATGCGCTTTTTAAAAGATCACTCTAGCTGAAGTTTGGCAAATGGTTTGAAAAATAGTAATACTTGAGACAATGCAACCTAGGAGGCGGGCACAGTGACTTGGGCAAATGCTGATAGTGGCCTGAATGTGGAAGCCACAGTGGGCAAGGGAAGACATTCACAGATTCGAAAAACACTTAAGACATAGAATTCACAGAACATGGTGATTGATTAGATGGTGAGGAGGCAAGAAAGATGTAGAAGTCAAGGGCGACTACCAGGATTCTGGATGGGGCCACCGGGTGGAGAGTGGTCCCATTGGCTTGAGTTTGGAAATAGAAGAGGAGTAGTGGGTTACAGATGAAGGATAAAGAAGTCAATCCTAGACATGCTGAGTTTGAGATGTCCATAAACACCCAAATAGAGATGAACACGCATGATGTATTATACATATCTGGGGCTCAGGAGAAACTAGGCTGGATATTTGAACAGATAACAGTTCAAGCCATGGGAAGATACAGAGCATGTAGGATGACAGGATCTTCTGGAGAGGAAGAAGGAAAAACCATAAGAGGATCAACAAGTGTCATAAAAGCTGAGAAAATGTTTCAGGGACGAGATGATCAGCAATGTCAAATGCTGTCAAGATTTATTGGTTCTGAAGGCACAAGATGGTCACTGGTGGCCTTGTTGAGAGCTGTGTCGGTGGAAAGAGAATCTGTGAATAAGAAGTGGCAAAGCGGAAACAAACATCGACAAATGCCAGTCGTTGCTGGAGGGAGATGTGGGAATGTAGGTCAGGAGGAATTTTTTTAATTTAGGAATGAGACCCAAGTATGTTTGAACGCTGATGGGAAGGAGCTCATAAAAAGGGCCAGAAGACACAGATGGGATAGAAATGCTCTTAAAGAAAAATCCCTGTGGAAATAAGAGGGAAGAAGACCCAAGAACAGAAAGAACTGGGTCTGAGCAGGAGGAAAGCCTCACTTTCTCCATGGCAATAGGCTCTGAGAAGAACGGGCAAGGAAAGAAAAACGGTCATAAATTTGGTGGCAGAAAGGCACTTTCTATTTTCTTTGTGAGAGTGAGAAGAGAACAAGGAGGGTCAGAGATTTGGGAAGAAAGTAGAAATTTCAACATAACTTAAAGGAAGGGATCCCTGCCACCACAGGTGCTCCCCTCCCTGCCTGAGGAGAGCAGGAAAGTGAAAAGGAAAGAAGCTGGTACCCAGAGGAACTGGGCAATACGGGGTTCCTAGAAAATGTCCACTGTAGGCCAGATACTAGTTAAAATCTCGTACAGACTTGATATATTCAGTTCATTCCATCATTTGCTCTCTAGTTATATGTATATATTTATGAGGGTCCTACTCAGCACCAGGGCTATTTTGAGCCGCTGGGCAAACAGTAATGACTGATAAGGCACTGTGGCCCCACAGGCATCACCCCTACCACTGCCGTCCCTAATGCACTTGAGTCATCTGCTCAGCTTTCTTTTTAGCATCTTCAGGATCATCCTTCAGTAAGAAACTCAAGACCTTTTACTTTCTAATGTGCTTATTTAGCCTGGTGGTTATTCCAGAATTTGAAGAAGCTGAATGACAATGGGCTGATTAACTTTTTTATTTCCTAAAATCCCAGTAAATTCGAGGAATTCAAGGCCTGTAAATTTAGCGCACCTAAAATATGGCTTATCTCATGGTGACCTCCTAGCTCACTTTTCTGCAACTGAATGAGCACTTTAGAATGAATGACCTTCTGTTTGACTGGGTCAAGTCACCTTGCAGGGTATCCCCCTCCATGTGTACCCTGGAACAGATCCCATTTTGAAAGAAAAGACATGACGCTGAGGTTAAATGAAGCAGCTAACTGAAATGAGTCCTGAAATGTAAGCTATAAAAGATAACCTGGCAAACTCAGACAGGCTAAAGCTGCCGTGTGAACTTAGGGAGGCCAGACATGACCAACTTATTGGGAACCTGGCTCAGAACCTCACCACAAAGCGATCTGCAAGGAACAATGGTCTGATCTCATGCTCATATGGTTAAGTCAAGTTACATAACTATTCTGTGCCTCAGGTTCCTCATTTGCAAAATTGAGGTAAAAACAGAATACCTACCAAGTGGAGTTGTTACACAGATTAAATCTGCATGAAGTATTTAGACTCTTATCTAGCACTTTGTAAATACAAAATAAGTAGTATTCTTACTTTTTTATTCCTCACCAGAAAGAAAGTTGGTCAAAGAGACAGGGGATTGTAACATGAAAGAATCACCCTCCCTTCTCCCCTCAGATGGTAATTTATGAGGGATGGAGGAAGTGATTGTGAGAGCAGCACCTTCCTTCACCCTCCATGAAACTATCTTGTTCATTCATATCAGGAATTCCATGTTGGGCCCATATGAGGAGAGCCTGTGTCACCACCTCTCCACTTCCCCAAGGTGTCCTCTGCACGGTACAATCAGAGAGCCTCCAGCACATCCATGTGAGTTTTTCTGACTGAAAAGCTGAGGTGGCAGAAGTACCCTGGACACTTGGGAAGAGATTACTGAAATCAAAAGTAAATTGTAGGAAGGTGGCTTTCCAAACCAAAGAAGAAGAATGTGATCTAAAAAATGAGACAGGAAACTTGAAATCGAGGCTACCCGCCAAGCCCAGGACATGCAGGGCAGCTGCCAGGAGAAGAGTCCCGGCAGCCCATGGAATTTGGTGGGCTCTGCCTACTCTCTCCCGAGGAGAGACAAAAGCTCCCCCAACACTCCCCTCACCCACACCCACAACTCATCTAGTTTCAAAAGGTTTGTAAATTAACTCGGGGTGCTACAAAATCACAAACTCCCACTTAAAAGTCATGTTTAAGAAATACAGAGAAATCTCATGAGTGTTCAGACTTGGGAAAATTCCACATTAATTGCCAGGGACGATTTCCCTTTTTTTGTCCCCAGTGCCTCAAACTGACAGTAAGTTGTTTCCCAAACTGCCTGGGGAAGGTTGCATTTCCTTTACTAGCCTACCCAGGGTCATTGGCTATAATATATTGGTTGATATTTTAAACCTTAAAAGAGAAATAGACACTCGGCAGTGTCTGGATTCTCTGATCACACAGTTGAGAAACCTGTTCTGTCTTCCCAGCTCAGCAGACCCTGGGCTGCTGAACACTGGGCTGAGGTGAGGTGGCAAGAGACAAATTCATTTTAAATGATTACACATTTCTGGTTTAGCGCAAAAGCAGGCAAATAAGACTTTCAGCAGACTAAGTAAGCAGCCAGGATTGGGGGCAGGAATGAAGAAAGTGGTGACGGAAGAACAAAGTACTTCTGCATGACATGAAAACTTGGCTCCGATGAGGGCGAGTTCATATTCTTGTTGCCTTCTATCTGCTCTTGCAATCTCAAAACTGTTTTACATAAACTTACTTCCTGCCAATTAAAAAGCCAAGAGAGTTCAAGAGAAGGGATTTCATTCCCTTTGACTATTTTCAATCACTTACATATAGAAAAAAAAAATCATTTATGTGTCTGTACTGCGGGGATGCTGTTACTTATCTTGGTCAAGTGGGCTTGGAGACCACACACTTCAAAGTGACCCCGTTCCTCAGGAACAAAGCTCACTGACATCTCTCCTGGGTGCCCTAAGGCCTTGAGTGGAAAGCAGATTGGCTGTGAAAGGGGTCAAGTCACTCCTGGCCAAAGGTTGCAAGGGAAGAGCCCAAAAGCCTTTGTGCCCAGAGTCAGTCATCATTTGCTCTAGGGATGGCAAAGCAGCCCTGGGTTGGCACAGCATCGATGAGAACAAAAGGCCCAAGTTTGTAGCCCAGGGCTTGGCTACACAGAGGAAAAGCCCGAGGGGACCCTAATGATTTGTCTGCCTGATTTCTGTGATTCCGAATGCCCTGAGTCTTCAGAGACAAACAGCAAGCACCTTAATTGTGAAGATGGTAAATTAGGAATGAAATCTGGGTTTATTTTTCCTCCCTGTGTTTAATAAGCTGTGTGGTATGTAAAGAGTAGCAGAAATAATGCTTATAACAAAAGTAAGCTTGAATGGAATTAACTAAGTCACTAAAATTATGGTGTCCATGGTCTAGATAATTAATTCCAGAAGGAACAAAATAAATTTCCCATGTTAAAGTTCTTTTTATACAAAATATACTTAGCAAA
>NW_011888903.1:1170733-1173710 GCF_000151845.1 Pteropus vampyrus
CATTATTAAGACTATATAACGCAGGGATCCAAGAGGCTTAGACCCCCACCTACTGGAAACTAAAAGAAAAGCACCTTCTTTGCAACAGGCAAAAGAGAGACCTTTATATAATAAATCTTTTTTCTCGATAAAAAGCAGAATACACTTCAATTAATGCCCAGGTGGAGAAATAGTCCATTAAACACCATGAACAACCAAGGTGACAAGGCATCTCAGAAAGAAAGAGAAAAATCTCCAGAAAATGAGATTACAGACATAGAAATATGCGACTTAAATTGCAGAGAATTCAGGATGGTACTTCTGAAAAAACTCAGTGAGATTTGAAAAAAATCATATCAACAATTTCAGGAATTGAAAAAACAACTAGATGAGCAGAATGAATTCTTTAATAAGGAGATTGAACCCCTCAAAAAGAACCAAACAGACCTTCTGGAGATAAAGAACACACTGCAAGAGGTGGAAAATGAAATAGCAAGCTTGGGAAATAGAGTTGATCAAATGGAAGAAAAGATCAGTGATAGCAAAGACAGAAATCTAGAAATAAATCAGAAGGAAGAAGAGAGAAACCGAAGAATGAAAAATAATGAAAGAGAAATTCAAGACTAGCTGATACCATCAAGAGAGGAAGCATAAAAATAATGGACATTCTCAAAGGGGAGGAAAAGGAGCAGGGATTAGAAAGCATTTTCAGGCAAATAGTTGACAAGAATTTCCTAAATCTAAGGAAAGAGCTAGAGCTTGGAATTCAAGAAGTCAACAGAACACCCAATTAACTCAACCCAAAAAGGCCTTCACCAAGACATATTGTATGAAAATTATAAAAAATCAACAACAAAGACAGAATTCTCAGGGTAGCCAGGAAGAAGAAAACAGTAACTTATAAAGGAAAACCCATTTGATTATTGTCAGACTTCTCAGCACAAACCTTACAGCCAGAAAGAAGTGGAATCAAATATTCAAAGCATGAGATAAAAGGAACTACCAGCCAAGAATAATGTATCAAGCTAAGCTCTCCTTTAGATATGAAGGAGAAATAAGGACCTTTCCAGACATACAAAAAATGAAGGAATTCTCCACTACAAGGCCTACATTACAGGAAATACTGAAAGGGATCAGCTCACCTAAAACAAAATGACAAAAAATACATAATTAGGAGTAAGGTGACTAGCAAGCTGATAAAAGCAGAGGAGTGTAACCCTTACTAAGAACAGGTATTATAAGCTTAAACAATAAGATATTTGCTATAGCAAGATAGTAATGAATGTTCAGTATACCTAGGGACAAATTGAGACAACAATGACTGAAAGGGAGAAGATTCAAAGTTCCAAACTGGCAAAGGGGAATGGAGATAAGGCACGCGCAGAAGAAAGTGGGTGACTGTATATATATAAGTATACTTTACATATTCATAATGGTAAACACATGAAAAGATTAAGAACTGAAGTATATAACATAAAACAAGAAGAACCAGAAGGAAAACCCACAAAACCAAACCAAAATAAAAAAAAAACAGAAACACAAGGAAAAGGAAGCAATGGAAACACTGAGATACCAGAAAGCAAAAGATAAAATGGCTATAAGAAGATCTCATATTCAATAATCATCCTAAATGTAAATGGACTGAACTCACCAATAAAAAGGCACAGTTGCAGATTGGATCAAAAAACAAAACCCAACCATATGCTGCCTCCAGGAGACACATCTCAGCTCCAAAGACAAATATAGACTCAAAGTGAAAGGGTGGAAAACAATATTTCAAGCAAATGGCATTCAGAGAAAAGTGGGAGTAGCAGTACTAATATCAGACGAAATAGACTTCAGGATAAAAAAGGTAAAGAAAGATTCTGAGGGACACTTCATAATGATAAAAGGAATCATGAACCAAGAAGACATAACACTTATTTATATCTACACTCCCAATCAGGGAGCCCCAAAATATATAAAGTAATTACTAACACAACTAAAGGGAGAAATGGACCAAAGCACTATCATAGTAGTGTTTAAATACCCCACTATCAGATAGGGACAGATCATCCAAAAATAAAATCAATAAGGATATAACATCCTTAAATGACACATTAGACCAACTGGACATAATTGACATTTACAGAGCCTTCCATCCCAAAACAACTGCTTATACATTCTTCTCTAGCACACATGAAACATTCTCAAAAATTGACCACATACTGGAACACAGAGATAGCCTCAACAAATATAAGAGGGTTGAAATCATAGCAACTATATTCTCTGATCATAATGCTCTGAAACTAGAGATCAACTGCAAAAAGAAATCAGGAAGAACCACAAATACACAGAGATTAAACGACATGCTACTGAAGAATAACTGCATCAGAAAAGAAATAAAAAGAGAGATTGAGAGATACATGGAAACAAATGATAATGATGGTACAACTTTTGGGACATGGCAAAAGCAGTAATAAGAGGAAAGTTCGTATTATTACAGGCCTACCTTCAAAAACAAGAACGAGCCCAAATAAACAATCTAATGCTTCATCTTAAAAAAAAAAAAACTAGAAAAGGAAAAACAAATGAAGCCTAAAGTCAGCAGAAGGAAAGAAATAATCAAAATTAGAGCAGAAATAAAGGAAATTGGAAGAAAATAGAAAAAATAAATGCAACAAAGAGCTGGTTCTTTGAGAAGGTTAATAAAATTGACAAACCACTGGCTAGACTCACTAAAGGAAAAAGAGAAAGGACATAAATAAACAAAGTCAGGGATGAAAGAGGGAAAATTATGACAGACACCGCAGAAGTGCAAAGGATCATACAAGAATACTATGAAAAAGTATATAACACCAAATTTAATAACCTAGTAGAAATGGACCAGCACTTAGAAAAATACAACCTTCCTAGACTGAATCAAAAAGAAGTGGAAGATCTAAATAGACCAATCAGCAGTATGGAAATTGAAACAGTCACCAAAAACAACCTACCAAAAAGTAAAAGTCCAGGACCA
>NW_011888903.1:1174801-1176221 GCF_000151845.1 Pteropus vampyrus
AAAATCCATAGCGTTCCTATACTCTAATAACGAAGTGTCAAAAAAAGAAGTGGAAAAAATAATTTCTTTTGCAAATGCAACAAAAAGAATAAAATACCTAGGAATAAATCTAACAAAACATGTGAAGGATCTATGTAATGAAAACTATAAGACCCTATTAAAAGAAACTGAAGAAGATACAAAAGAATGGAAAGATATTTTGTGTTCTTGGATTGGAAGAATCAACGTAGTTAAAATGACCTTATTACCTAAAGCATTATACAGATTTAATGCAATCTCCATCAAAATCCTATTGGCATTTTTTAAAGAAGTAGAACAAAAAATCATCAGATTTATATGGAAGCACAAAAGACCCTGAATTACCAAAGCCATCCAGAGAAAAAAGAACAAGGCTGGAGGCATCACTCTGCCTGACTTCAAATTATACTACAAAGCGACAGTAATCAAAATAGTATGGTATTAGCAGCAAAACAGACACATGGATCAGTGGAACAGAATCGAGAGTCCAGAAGTAAACCCATATTTATACAGGCAAATCATTTTTGACGAAAATGCCAAAAACATACAGTGAAGAAAGGAAAGCCTCCTCAATAAATGGTGCTGGGAAAACAAGAAAGCCACCAGCAAAAGAATGAAATTAGACTGTTGTCTATCACCACACATAAAAATTAACAACAAAATGCTTAGAAGAAAACATAGGAATGAAACTCAAGGACTTTGGACTTAAAGAGGATTTTATGAATTTGACCTTAAAGGCAAGGGAAGTAAAAGCTAAAATAAATGAATGGGACTACATCAAACTAAAAAGCTTCTGCACAGCAAAAGAAATTGTCAACAAGGTTAAGAAACAACCATCCAAATGGAAAAATATATTAGCAAGCAATATCTCTGATAAGGGCCTAATATCCAAAATATACAAAGAACTCATACAACTCAGTAACAACAAAAAAGCAAATGATTCAATCAAAAATGGGCAAAGAATCTGAAAAGACACTTCTCCCTAGAGGACATACAAATGGTCAACAAATATATAAAAAGATGCTCAACATCACTATCTATTAGGGAAATGCAAATCAAAACCACAATGAGATACCATCTCACACATGTTAGAATAGCTATAATCAACAGGACAAGTAGTAACAAATGCAGGAGAGGATGTGGAGAAATAGGAACCCTCATACCCTGCTGGTGGGACTGCAAATTGGTACAGCCACTATGGAAAACAGTGTGGAGGCTCCTCAAATCTAAGAATTGATCTACCATATGATCCAGCAATCTCTCTACTGGGTATTTACCCCAAAGACTTGAAGACTCATATCCGATAAGATATTTGCACACCGATGTTCATAGCAGCATTATTCACGGTGGCCAGGACATGGAAGCAACTGAAGTGTCCTACGATAGATGATTGGCTAAAGAA
>NW_011888903.1:1177002-1179480 GCF_000151845.1 Pteropus vampyrus
ACTAGTGTCAGGCAATGTGCTAAGTATTTATACTCTCAACTACCTGTCATTATTCCTATTGTATAGATGAAGAAACTGAGGCAGGAGGTTCGGGAACTTGCCCTAAATCATCCAGACTCTTTGCCCAACCCCTTTTCAATGATAACTGCAGAGAGAGAGGCCTTGGTGTCAGCTCTTGTTTCTCCTAACTGAGGAGCTGCCCCACCAACAGCAGGTTTCAGAGTGAGGAGTGATCCTCTGCCCAAAGCCCCAGGCTTTCATTGTTTCTAGAGGTCTCACGCTCCCTTCATTCTCCCACAGTGGGCAGGGTCATTGCCCTCTCTTGACAGTGCAGGCAGGAGGTAGTTTTTCATACTCACCAAAGCATGCCCTCCGATGGACCTGGAATCTTCATTGTCTCCAGCTTACACCCAGCTGCATCCCACCTCCTCACCCTTTCCTCCCCTGAGCAGACTCACCCCTGGAATTTTCTCTTCCCTTCCTTCCATCCATCCAAATCCTACTGTCCTTTCAGGCCAGGCTCAATCGCACCGCTTCCATAAAACCTTACAAAGGTACTCCAGCTCCCACTCACCGCTCCCTTTTCAGAACCCTTGCTGACCTTAGTGCAGCCCTGCACAGTTTAACTTCCCCCACAACCGCCATTGCTCCCAGACTTTGAATTCCTTGAAGGAAGTGACTGTGTCATACATAGTTTCTGTTGATTCAGCTCTAAACTTGGTATGGAGCACACAGTGAAAGCTTAACAGATTGCGATGAATTGATTGGATTGATTGATGGGTTTTAATTAAGCAGTAACACCACCAGAAAAAAATGAGAAACAACTGGTGGCATTTGATAATGGCACCAGGAAGGCTGGTTATTTGGGACCTCAGAAGTTTCATAAACTTTTAACATATGCTTTTTCTTGTATAAGACAACCTAATTAGTGTTCTCATAAAAGCATCTGGGGTATACATTCTGGGAGCTTATCAGGAGAGCAGTCACAGATTTAATAAGAAGTGAGTTCATTTACCATCATCATTAGCCAGTGACAGCAGTGACCTGAGCCGCCAGGGCAGGAGGCACATGAACTGCCCCACAGTTTCACTACCCAGCACTCCTTCTGCAGTCAGAGCGAAGCTGAAACAGCATGCTTTCTTATTCGTGTTCCCATTGTTTATAATGTTTGAGCTCCTAAGTATATGCAACCTGTCACGGCCTAACAAGCCAAGCCATAGAAGGCAGATTGAACTCTCAATTTCCTTGCTCTTTCAATTAACCAACTAAAAAGATTTCTTTGTGCTCATTTAAAATCTAGAGTAACAAAAACAAAAACAAATGAATGGGACTAAATCAAACTACAAAGCTTCTGCACAGTAAAAAAAATCATCAATAAATGAAAAGGCAACCTATGGAATAAGAGAAAAATTTTGCAAATCACATACATAATAAGGGCTTGATATCCAAAATATCCAAGAACTCATATTACTCAAGAGAAAAAAAACAAAAACAAAACAAAGAAAACAACAAATAATCCAATTTAAAAATGGGCAGAGGAACTAAATAGACATTTTTTCAAAGATGACATACAAATGGCCAATATGTACACCAGGTCCTCGAATAACGTCATTTCATTCAACATCATTTCATTATAACATTGATGAGAAAAAAAAAAAAAAATTGATTCCCAGCCACGACCTGTTTGGAGTTTGCATGTTCTTCCCATATCTGTGTGTGTTTTCTCAGGGGACTCCAGTTTCCTCCCACATCCCAAAGATGTGCACATGAAGTGAATTGGTGTGTCTACATTGTACCCATCTCAGTGAGTGTGGGTGAGTGTGAGTAAACCCTGCAATGAAAGAGTGTTCTGTCCAGGGTGGTTCCCATCTTTCATCCTGAGCTGCCAGAATAGGCTCCAGTCACCTGTGACCCTGAACTGGAATAAGTGGGTTGGAAAAAAATTCTCTTACTTGTTTTTATTCATCTTTCTAAAATGTACGTATGGCTCACATTTATTTCAATGTTTAATATTAGAAGTGTTTGGGGTTTTTCCATAGAAGTTTGGTGATGTTTTGTAACCAAAAATATGCCATAGGAACTTAACTCTTGTTTATATCAATTAGCCCATGATGAAATTGGTTTCATTATATGCCATTTCACTTAAAGTCACAGTTCCATGAATCTATCAATAACATTAAGTGAAAAGGTGCTCAACATCACTAATCATCAGAGAAATGCAAATTAAAACCACAATAAGATATCATCTCACACCCGTCAGAATGGCTATCATTAAATAAATCAACAAACAAGGCAAGGATGTGGAGAAAGGGGAACTCCCATGTACTGTTGGTGGGATTGCAAATTGGCGCAGCCACTATGGAAAACATGAAGATTTTTCAAAAATTAAAATTAGAACTACCATATGACCCAGAAATTTCACTTCTGGGAATTTATCCAAAGAAATCAAAAACACTAATTCTAAAAGGCATATGCAAC
>NW_011888903.1:1179530-1226559 GCF_000151845.1 Pteropus vampyrus
GGGTATACATTCTGGGAGCTTATCAGGAGAGCAGTCACAGATTTAATAAGAAGTGAGTTCATTTACCATCATCATTAGCCAGTGACAGCAGTGACCTGAGCCGCCAGGGCAGGAGGCACATGAACTGCCCCACAGTTTCACTACCCAGCACTCCTTCTGCAGTCAGAGCGAAGCTGAAACAGCATGCTTTCTTATTCGTGTTCCCATTGTTTATAATGTTTGAGCTCCTAAGTATATGCAACCTGTCACGGCCTAACAAGCCAAGCCATAGAAGGCAGATTGAACTCTCAATTTCCTTGCTCTTTCAATTAACCAACTAAAAAGATTTCTTTGTGCTCATTTAAAATCTAGAGTAACAAAAACAAAAACAAATGAATGGGACTAAATCAAACTACAAAGCTTCTGCACAGTAAAAAAAATCATCAATAAATGAAAAGGCAACCTATGGAATAAGAGAAAAATTTTGCAAATCACATACATAATAAGGGCTTGATATCCAAAATATCCAAGAACTCATATTACTCAAGAGAAAAAAAACAAAAACAAAACAAAGAAAACAACAAATAATCCAATTTAAAAATGGGCAGAGGAACTAAATAGACATTTTTTCAAAGATGACATACAAATGGCCAATATGTACACCAGGTCCTCGAATAACGTCATTTCATTCAACATCATTTCATTATAACATTGATGAGAAAAAAAAAAAAAAATTGATTCCCAGCCACGACCTGTTTGGAGTTTGCATGTTCTTCCCATATCTGTGTGTGTTTTCTCAGGGGACTCCAGTTTCCTCCCACATCCCAAAGATGTGCACATGAAGTGAATTGGTGTGTCTACATTGTACCCATCTCAGTGAGTGTGGGTGAGTGTGAGTAAACCCTGCAATGAAAGAGTGTTCTGTCCAGGGTGGTTCCCATCTTTCATCCTGAGCTGCCAGAATAGGCTCCAGTCACCTGTGACCCTGAACTGGAATAAGTGGGTTGGAAAAAAATTCTCTTACTTGTTTTTATTCATCTTTCTAAAATGTACGTATGGCTCACATTTATTTCAATGTTTAATATTAGAAGTGTTTGGGGTTTTTCCATAGAAGTTTGGTGATGTTTTGTAACCAAAAATATGCCATAGGAACTTAACTCTTGTTTATATCAATTAGCCCATGATGAAATTGGTTTCATTATATGCCATTTCACTTAAAGTCACAGTTCCATGAATCTATCAATAACATTAAGTGAAAAGGTGCTCAACATCACTAATCATCAGAGAAATGCAAATTAAAACCACAATAAGATATCATCTCACACCCGTCAGAATGGCTATCATTAAATAAATCAACAAACAAGGCAAGGATGTGGAGAAAGGGGAACTCCCATGTACTGTTGGTGGGATTGCAAATTGGCGCAGCCACTATGGAAAACATGAAGATTTTTCAAAAATTAAAATTAGAACTACCATATGACCCAGAAATTTCACTTCTGGGAATTTATCCAAAGAAATCAAAAACACTAATTCTAAAAGGCATATGCAACTCTATGTTTATTGCAGCATTATTTACACTAGCCAAGATATGGAAGCAACGTAAGTGTTCATCAATAGACGAATGGATAAAGCGGTGTATATATATATACATATATATGTATATGTATATGTATATGTATATATATATGTTACATTGTGTATGTAATATATGGAATATAAGTCAGCCGTAGAAAAGAATGAAATCTTGCCATTTGCAACAACATGTATGGACCTAGAGGGTATTATGTTAAGTGAAGTAAGTCAGAAAGAGAAAGACAAATACCATATGATTTCACTTATATGTGGAATCTAGAAAACAAAATAAATGAACAAACGAAACAGAAACGAACTCATAAATACAGAGAACAAATTGATGATTGCCAGATGGGAAGTAGGTAGGGGGATGGGTGAAAAAAGGAAGGGAATAAGTTGTAAAAATTGCCAGTTGTAAAATGGTCACAGGATGTAAAGTACAGCATAGGAAATATAGTCAATAATATTGTAATAACTACATATGGTGTTAGATGGGTACTAGACCTATCAGGGTGATCACTTCACAAGTTATATAAATGTCTACCTGTGCTCTTTGTGGTCCTTCAGATCTACCTTTTGCTTCAACAGTGTTTGGATGGAACAGATTTAGGGACACCCCTTCTGACAGCCTCTGACCACCCTCCAACCTCTTTTCCAGTCGCACCCTTCAGAACCATCTCAGGCATCCTTGGCCTCCAATATTTACAACAATTGTTTCAATTTTATGTCACATTGCATTAATTATACCCTCAAAAATAGCATTATTAAGTGGCACTAGTGATCAATTCTTCTTGTTCCTGATTGTAATTGAAATAGTTTAGAACATTGTTACTTAGAATTATATTTGTAATGAGATATGAATAGGCAAAACAATTAGTCAAGAACAGAGGTCAACAAACTATGCTCCATGGAATAAATTTGCCAACCATTTTTGTAAATCAAGTTTTACTGGAACACCTCTATGCTTGTTCATTTACATATTATCTATGGTTGCTTTTCAGTACAATAGAAGTGTAGAGTAGTTGTGACGGAGACCACATGATCCATATTGTCTAAAATATTTACTATCTGACCCTTTGCAGGAAAAGTTTTACAACAACTTCTAGTCAAGAGATGTTATGCTGTACTAACAACTCAGTGGTTTAACACATTTATTTCTCATTCCCACAAAGCCAGCTCTGACTCTAGACAACCTCCAGGTGTGCTGTTATCCATGAAATGACACAAAGTAGGCTATTTCAATCCTGTGGCTCTGCCATCACAATGCATACCTCCTGAATCCCCATGGTGGAGGAAGAGAGCACGGTGTTCTACCTCCTACTTTCCCATGCTGCAGCATAGCCCATTAAGCAAAACTGCTCACATGACTCCACTGAGTTAGCTGCAAGAGGTCTGGGAAGTACAACTGCCTGTCTCTCTATAAGGAGACAGAAACCAGATATTGGTAAGCATTATTTATGTCTACCAAACAGACTTTATTATATTTTCATAATTTCTTTCCATTCCTTTTAAAAAAATTTTATTCAGTTGTTAAATTTTTAACATCTATTGATGTGTTCTTAAGAGTTTTATCCATGGGAAACGTAATGTAATAAATTATACCCATAAACTTTCTGTGAGGGAATCATTCAAGTGTACTGCAATAAAGTCTTTTTAGTCAAAGTTCATTATTTTTTATAACAGTTGAAATCTATATATTACTTTTTAGCTATATTCATAAGTGAGATTAAATGATTAGGCTTTATTTTCCCTTTTTGTACTATCTTTATCATATTTTATGCTAAGGCAGGTCTCAATCTTAGTACTCATTAGAATTATTCAAGGAGGTTTTGCAAAAGGTTGATGTCCATGTCCAACTCCAGATCAACTGAGCAAGAAGTCCAACCTTCAGAACCATCTCAGGCTTCCTCGGCCTCCAAGTAATTTTTAAAATTCTCTGATAATTCTAACTGTACAGAATGTACCAAGGTTATATTGATTTGTATCTTCTTTGTAAGATGATAAAATTATTCTAGGGCTCAAATTATTTAACCTTTCTCTTATACAATGGCTGACATTAAAATTAAAACAAGGGAACATACTAGAAAACAAGAAAATCACCAAAAAGGAAATTTACTCTTTGGATTACAAATAATTGAGGCATAAGTCCCAGGATTTAAAATAACTATCATTAATATGTGCCAGGAGAGAAAAGATAAAATTTTCAATTTTTTAAGAGAACTAGAAACTATTTTTAAAAAGGAATTTGAGAACTGAAAAATACAGCAAAATTAAGAACTCTGTAAAGGTTTAACCACAGATTAGATATAGTTGAAGAGAGAAACAGTAAAGTAGAAGGCAGAAAATATCCAGGAGTAAAGCACAGAAAGACAAAGGAAGTAAAATACAAAAGAGAGAGTAAGATATATACGGGATACAATAAGAATTTTAACATACAAATAATTGGAAACTCATTAAGGGAGAAGAATTCTGGTAGAAGCTATACTAGAAGAGATAATGAAGAAAAAATTACCAAAATTGATGAAAAATATCATCACAAATTCAAGAAATCTTTCAAACTCCAAACAGAATAGACCAGCAAACCCACATCTTATTGCATCATCATAAAACTACTAAAACCAAAGACAATGAGAATAAAGAAGTCTGAAAAAAATAGACAAATTCCTTTAAAGCCGCCATAAATAAACTGAGGGCTGACTTCTTACAAAAAAAAGCAGAAACCAAAAGCAATGGAACAATATTTTTAATAGACTGAAAGAAATGTATTACAAACCTAGAATTGTATACCTAGCAAAAATATCCTTTAAGAATATAGGTGAAATAATGCTATTTTTGATAATTTTTTTAGAAAAAAAAATATAGCAAAGGCAAGTTATGAAGCATTGGACTTCTCAGAAACACTTTTTAACATTATATGATGAGCAATAGACTCTATTAGTGGGCAATCAGGTTTTCTAGTTCTCCCTGCCTCGTTTTGGAAGCAGAATTAAGACCTTGGGTCAATTGTGAGGGGTGAGAAGGGTGCAGAAGCAGAGACCTGGCGAGGAAGAGACTAGACTGCCTGCAAATATGGGCACGTGGCAGTTGAAATGTTTTAAAAATAAAAGAAGTGTAAGTACATTTATATTGGGGATATGTCACATGTAAATTAGAAATGCAGAAATTTTAACCACAATATACGTAAATAAATTAGGGTTGTTATTTTTTTTCTCACGCCACATGAAACCTAGGAGTAGGCTAATTGGCATTGGTTCAGCAGCTCAAAAATGTCAGGACTGACAGTTCTGTGATTCTCTTAGTCTTTACTTCATGGTCTCAAAATGTCTACTAGACTTAAAGCCAGTCAAATCCACATTCCAATCTGAAAAAAATAAATAAATAAATAAAGGAAAATAACACAAGGAAAAGGTAGAAGCCAAAATAAGAAAGTAAAATATCGCTGAAATTTCTAGCAGTGTTCTGTAAACCAAGAAAGAGGCCTAAGCTGAAAGAGAAATAAAAAGCACATATTTTGAATACAGAGGTTGCAATTGGAAACACAGGTTCAGGTAGCAACCTAAAGCGTATTCCAGAAAAACAAAAAATGACAGGCCTCATAAAGCCTCAGGTTACATGTACAGTCTTCGGTTTGGTCATTTCATGTAAATGAAGAATTCTGGTTAGGTTAATTGAGATTGGTTAGTTTTAATATGCAAACAAAAAATGCTGGTTGGCAAAATGGATTGACTCCTTTCAACATGAGGGATGTGGAGGGTCTGACTGCCACTACAAGGAAGAGATAAGGTCCAGGAGTGGCTGAGAAGTTCAAAAGTTCATGGAGACACATGCTGGGTGGGACATGTATAAAACAAACTTCTTTATGGTCTTCCAGCTCCATTTTAGCTCCCTTGACATAAATGGCTCCACCTTGGCAACCTTGTTCTCAGTTCCATTTACTTGTGATTGATTGTTCAGGGCAATATCACATGACCCCCGTCCAACTACAAAGGGGGCCAAGAACATCATTTTTTTTTTTAAGTGAGGCATAATGTTACCCCAAACAAAAGCAGAGTTCTGCCACTAAAGAAGAAAGGGAAAATGGATATTGGTAGGCAAGCAGTAGTGCTGCTGCTCCAGCCATACCAATTACACATGAAATCATGATCTTAAATTTGTAAGAATTTGTTGTAATGCCTGCTTGGATTTCCAAAATATCTTTATTCAGAGCAGTAAATGTCTTCTTTAAAGTTACGTTTCATTCTTTAAAAGTCTATATGATGTTTTTTGGTTTGTTTGTTCGCTTTTTACAGATGCTTCCAGGCTGAATCTGTGGAACATGGTTTGGACATCACAAATATTGTTTTATTTTTATGGTCAATAAAAAATGTTCTTTTAGAAGTCAAAGAACATCATTAGAAATGGTATGTTAAGGAGTAAACATTAAACTATTCCCCAGAAAGCTGAAATCAGATTTTTTTAATTGAAAGTGTCCTGAGGCTTCATTTCTTTCCATTGAGGTAGATCAAGAAAATGCATTTATTCATTCTTAGGGTAAACTATCTAACACTGTTAAAGAACGCCCCTCTCTCCTTCATAGCCTAATGAGAAGCAGATATTCCCAGTGGTGTAGACGCTGTCTACATCCCTTCTGATGTAGACAGCTTTCAGCAGAATCAGCCACTTTTGAAGAACGCTGGTAATTCTCTTCTTCCTGGTCAGTCACACCAGGCACAGGGAAAGGTGTCCCTTTCATTGCAGGAGGGAGACACTGTCCTTCCCCTCCAAACGCTGGCCGTTGGACCAGACTCCCTTACCCGATGACTTTCCAGGCTCCGTCCATCTGCCCGGGAGTTGTAGCATGAGAGAAGCCCACTCTTTGAGAACAGAGACCCCGGCTCCGGTCCCAGGCCAGCCTCTGTGGAAGGTAAGTGCCTGACAACTAGCTTTTGATTATCAAGGCCTCCACCTCAAAGATATTCATCACCTCAAATAAACACATCGCCTGCTACACAACTGAAAAAGACCACCCCACTCATGCAGTTCCCCTTCGAGAAAGCCCTGGGCAACCTAGATAACTGATCACTTGAATGACCCAGCTTTTCTCTTCTCATGCTTTAATTCCCACTCTTATGTTTTAAATTAACCAGAAAAGAGTGAACCCGAAAAACCCTAGGCACCCCACCCTCGATCCCAATAAAGGCAAAGCCCTAGGTCCACGCATCTGCCCTCTCTCTCTGTCCACAACTCTGACTGGTGAGTAATAAACCTTATTTTTTCGAAGTTTCCTGAAGATAATTTTTGAGGTGCGTCTTGCCACAACATCGGCTCCTGCTGGGGAAATGTCTGTCGGGGTTGCCACAAAGTAGGACAGGCGTAGATGAGTGTCCCAGGCATTCCTAGCTGATAGCAGCACTATCGATAGGCTGAGACTCACACAAAATGCTCTGTACAGAAACATTTATAGCAAATCCTAAAGCATGAACAGTATCTTTTGAAGCACTTTCTTCTGTGGTCTCCAGATTTATTGCCCTAGGGTGAGAGAAGACAAGTACTTGGCCCTTTAGCAGGACAAGAGGCCTAAAAAGACAGCCTTACCTATTGGGAAGTGTACTATCATTTTCTTTAGTTTATAAAGGACCAAAACTGGAGAACTCAAATCAATTCTACTCCCTGTCCATCATTACTACTAGACCAGGAGGTGGAGGAGAGGATGCAAAGTCAGACTACAGTCAGAAGCAGAGAGGAGGGCTGGGAAGTGAGGGAAACACAAGGCCAGTGGGCTCTGGACCCCTCTGAAAGGACACTTGAAGGGCCAAGGCCAACTTGGCACAACCCAGCAGTCAGATGGCAGGGCCTTCCCAGATCATGGGTGCTGTGGACCAGGCTAGAGCAGCATGTGTGGAGGGTGGGCTGATCCTCCAGGGGAAGGATCTGCGGAGCCCAGGAGAGGCCAAGTGTGCAGGTTCTCTGTAGGCACAGACTGAGCCTGCCTACAGGTAACAGAGGCCAGGCTGAGCAGCAGCGGCATCGAGGCCCTGCCCACCGAGGTCCCAGAGCTCCCAGGAGCTCCTCACCCCACTTGCCACTGAGTCACCACTCAAAAACACACACACTCCATCAGAACAGAGCAGATAACCAAAGAGGAAATAAAAAGAAAGAACAAATTCGAAACAAAGCACAGCACTGCCTGGAGAGATTTTTTAAATAATTGGATTAAGAATAAATTTCAAATGGAACAGAACGAAAAGTGAATTTCCCTCATCTTCTATCTACAAGGTGGAGGGAGGATGGTGAAAACTGTAGCTCTATCCAGAAACCAAAGAAATTACTCTCTCTCAGTCCTCTGAGGCATATGGCTGGACTCACCCTGCACTGTATGTGTAACCCATGCTATATAACACCAGGGTGTTAGTTTTCTGTGGCTGCTGTAACAAGTTACCACAAATTTAGTGGCTTAAAACAACTCATTTATTATCTTACAAGTCTGCAGGTCAGATGTCCAAAATGGTCACACTAGATTAAAATCAAGGTGTCAGCAGGATGGTATCCCTTCTGGAGGGTCTAGAGAAGAATCTGTTTCTCTGCCTTTTCCAGATTCTAGAGGCTGCCACACTCCTCGGATTATAGCCCCTTCCTGTATCTTCAAAGTCAGCAGCCTAGAGCTGAGGTCTCATGCTGCTGTCTCACTGGCTCTCCCTCTTCCAATTATGAGAACCTTGTGATGACATTGGGACCACCTGGGTAATCCAGGTGATCTCCCTATCGGAAAGTCAGCTGGCTAGCAACCTTAATTCCATCTGCCACTCTAACCTGCCTTACCACGTACCATACCATATTCAGTTTCCAGGGATTCTGCCTACGATACCTGATAAGCCTTTTTTCTCCTCCATGAAAGGGGGAGGGTATGGGCTTGTTGGAAGAACTGCATGAGCTAATGTAAATGAATTAACAGTCATTGAGTAGACATTCATTCAGTGCTTGGATGATTCCACCCTGATCCAACCACATGATTGCTGACCTACGCACTCACCTGTGCACTCAACCCTTCCTCATTGCTATCATCTGGCCCAGAATGGATAGCCTTTTTACCAAGCACAATTCAGACACTCAAGAATAAGAATTCTCACCAAAGGTAACCATCCTTGGCTCTTAGCTAGGGTACTGTGTTGGAGTATAGGCATGGTATATATTAAGCGAGATTTATTCCAACCTGGTGTGCACAAAACCTGATGCACAGACAATGCCTGCAGAGAGCAGAGAAAAGCCAGAGCTAAAATGAATTTCAAAGTAATAAAGTTAATGAGATTACTCTCATTAGAGTTCCAAAACAGTAAACTTGAAGACAATAATGTATTAAAATTTTTAACCATAAAAAAGCAGTAGTTTTGCTTTATAAATTACTGTTATTTTTAAGCCTTTATCCAAGCTTTGCTCTCCCCTTGGCCAGAGGTTCCATTTGACAGTTGGTGGATAGGACAAGCATTTACATGTTAACGGGGAAGGAGGGTTATGGAAGGAATATGGAATCCAGAATTTAACCATTTAAATTAGTAAAGCAAAAATTTATTCAATATTTAAGTGAAGGACTAGATACAAATAAATACATAAAACTTTATGCAATTATAAGGCATTATAAAAAATTAATACTTGCAACAAAATAAGTCACACAGATGAAAGTGATGAAATTAAAGGTATTATTCTATAGTATCTTTTCATCAAAGTTACTACAAAGGTTACCCACATTATTGCTATAATTACCCCAATTTTATGATGGAAAAACAAACTTCATATCAACTATCTGATATCTTCTAAGGAAGGAGGGAAAAGTTTACATCTATCCTTGGAATCAAGATAAACTTTTCCTTCGGTTGGTAATTGAATAATTACCTACAGTTTGAATAAAAAACAGAATAGTTAGATTTTGTTGGAGATGTGGATTTTCAAAGGGAATTCACATGTCAGTACGATGGGATAAACCATCTGTTTATGGATTTTCCCGGTCCATAAAGCATCGAGATATAAGACTACATTGCCACCTGGTGGCAAGATGAAATTCTGCAATAATTCATTTTGAGAGCTCACCAGTCTTTATTACTTCTAAAATGAAAAGTATGTTTTATTAAGTGGTTTATCATTTAACTTCAAGAAAAATGAAAGGGTCTGAGGGACAGGGTATTGGCAGAGTCAAATTAAAATATAACATTCTTTGAGTGCCAAATCTTTTTAGAAAAGCCATTAGCCCAATTCCTTCTGTGGAACCAAGCCCCACCCCACTGACAACCTGGAACACCACGTGAGCTCGCTTCAGGTGTGTATTAACCTTCTGCACTTCCAAGAACCTTCCTTTGTTTACCTTAAAATTCAGCAGTGCCATTTAGCCAAAAGAAAGTCAGTAAGCCTTTGGAGGTTAGGAAACCTAGTTATTCACCTAGTTTTAGAAAGCATGAAAGAATCTCCAAGCATAGGTGTTACTTGAGTCTAATATGATCGTAGAGTGGTAAATCTGTAGTCAACATTCCCAAGATATTTCTGTCCTGGTGGTGACAACCTTCAGGAAGAGACTGGGGGAGCAGGTGGCAGAGGTGGTGAGGACAAGGCCACTGAAGAGGGGAGGTCAAGAACAGGAAACCCTCCCAGTGAAGTCACTGAAAGTCACAAGAGCATGGTGGAGAGGAGGGCTGCTAGCCAGGAGCTGTCATGTTATGTGAATGGGAAACCAGGTCATGACTGGAGAAGAGCAGTGCATAAGGAGGCGAGCGGACTGCAGAAGGAGCGTTCGAAATGAGTAGTAGCTTTTGCAAGAGGAAGAGAGAATGCTAATTCAGCACAGGCATGAAAATGAGGCAGGAAACCAGCTCCTCCTCCTGGCTCTGAAGCTCCTTCTCCATTTGACTTCCGGGCCTCTGTCAGAACATGGTGGCCAAAGGTCATCCTTAGAAGGTGAAGAGAGAGGAAGTTTGTTGCTCACACACTGTGAATTCTAAAGCTCCATGCAGAGATTAGGATAAGGAGAAAGGGGAAAGAGAGGATCAAATCAAGGCAGGTCTGTCACAGTTTTCTTTTAACTAAAACCTGTAGTAAGAATGCATTTATATTGTTAACCCCTGTGCATGTACAATTGTGCATTCTTTCTCTTCCTCTCTCTTTCTCTCACTCGCTCACTCGTTTTCTCCTTCCCTCCCTCCCTCAACAAAGATTTATTGATCCTGTCAGTTCTAGGCACTGGGGATACAACAGTAAACAAAACATAAAATCTTGCTCTTGTGACATTTTCATTCTGGTGGAGGAGCAGACAATAAATGCATAAATACAGTATATAGCATATTCAGTGGAAGTGAGGGATATATGGGGACTGGCATGGAAGGAGGCTAGACTGTGGAGGGTGGGGTGGTATAAGTGTAGTTGGAGAGGCCCAGCAAGGTCCAGAAAGGGCTCCCAGAGTGGAAGCCTGAAAAAGATGAGGGATGAGACATGTGGAACAAAAGGAAGAGCATCTGGACAGAGGTAACACCAAGTGCAGTCTCTAAGACTGAAGTGTGCTAGAGGAGTGTTCCACAAATACCAAAAGACCAGTAAGATGAAGTAAAGGAGCAGGAAACGAACCTAGAGAGGTAAGTGGGGGTGGGGAGACTGTGGAGCTTTGTAGAACACTGTAATGTCTAGACTTTTACTCAGAATGAATATAGGAAGGCTTTGCAGCGGTCCCCAACTTTTTTGGCCCCAGGGGCCAGTGCTCCTTTGAGAAGCTAACGCCTGATGTTCTAAGGTGCAGCTGAGGTGGTGATGCTAGCGCTGGGGAGCATCACTCGCCTGCCACTCACCTGCTGTGCAGTCCAGTTCCTAACAGGCCACAGGGCCCAGGGGTTGGGGAATCCTGGGGAATCCTGCTTGTAGAGATTCTTGAATGGAGGAAAGAGGTGATCTGACTTAACAGGCACATAGAACAGGATGACAGGGGACGGGTAGAGTCAGAAAGACCTGTTAAAAGACTATGGTGAATATGAGGGAACTCAGACTCGGCTGGTAGCAATGGAGGTGGTATGAAGTAACTGGATTCCAAAGGTATTTTAAAAGTAGAAGTAACAGAAGTTTTTGATAAGATTGGCTGTGGCACATGAAAGAAAAGATTTGAGGATAATTCCAAGGTATGTGGACTGATTAACCAGAAGGATGTCAGTGGGGAAAACTTGGATGAAGCAAGCATGGGAGTGAGGATGTATATCTAGTCTCAGGTGTTGGATGGATGTCTGAGGTGGTTGGGCATGTACACCTGGAATTCAAGGGAGATATCTGAGCTGGAGAGATGGGAGAGGAAAGGGAGTAGCAAAAAGATTAAAACTTTCAGATAGGTGAGGAGGAAAGCCAGAGAGCTCTGCTTCCTGTGGGAGACTTTGGAGACGTCTTCACAATGTGCCCCTTCCCAACAGGTGGCAGCCCGAGATCTGAGGAAAGAACGGTGGTATGCCCTTAGCAAGAAAGAGAGCCAGAGAGGGTGAAGTGGCTCCCTCTACCAAGCTGGGGTATGAGAGAATCTACAAGTTCCTGCTGGGGATTCAAGAAGTAGCCCTGACCTGAGAGCCAGTGGCCCTGGCATGTGGGGACACAAAGGCGGAGGGTAAGGAGATACCAGAGCAGGCACACGATGCAGAGCATCGATGAGACCTGAGGATAGCAGCACCATGAAATCCACATCTTTGGAATGAGAACAGTGTTGATAATGACTTGAACCTTGAGTTTAATATGACAAAGACTTACTAACCAAAAAGGGACTGATTCAACTAGAAGGAAGTGAGATCCATTTAAGGGATAAAATTTTGTTTGGCTGGCTCGGATTGGGTCACATTTCTCTCTGAACCAGTGGGATGTACTAACTGGCTTAGATCTAGATCTACTTTCCCCTCTGCTGGGGGTGGAGTCCACCGTGAAGAACTCAGACTGAGGGAGGAAATGACAGTGCCTGCGGACAGCAGGATAATAGCCCCCAAAGAGGTTCCCTGGAGCCTATGAACATGTTACCCTGACAGGAAAGGGACTTCACAGATGTGATTGAGTGAAGGGTCTTGAGATGGGGAGCTTATCTGGAATTATCCAGGTGGGTCCAATGTCATCACAGTGTTATTAAAAGAGGAAGACAGGAGGGTCACAGTAAGGGAAGGAGATGTGATGCTTCACATGAGGGCAGAGTGGTACAGTTGCTAACCAGAACCCACTCACCCTGCAAGCAGCTTTTGGATGCTGGGAGACAAGAAACAGAATCTCTCCTGGAGCCTTCTGAAAGAAGGCAGCCCCGTTCATACTTTGAGCCTGGTGACTGATTTGGGCTTCTAACCTCCTCCAGAACTATAATAAATTTCTGCTGTGTTTAGCCACTAAATTTGCAGTAATTTGTTTCAGCGGCAATAGAGATTAATACAGTTCCCCGGAAGGAAATCAGGGTTTAAGTACATAAAGAAGAGGGAACGAAGTCTGGTTGCAAAAACAAATGACCTATACCATCTTCCCTCGTTCAGTTCTTCCTCTCGATAAGCAGAGCTTCTTGCTCTCCTTTTCCTTCTCTCCACCCTCACTATCCAAAGACTGATGACTCAAGAAACGAGTCAAGGCAGGTGGGAAAAGGGCAGAATTCTTGTAGCCTGGTGAGGAAAATATTCATAAGCAGGCAGCCTCACCCCCACCCCAGTAATTCCACGCATTACATAGTGCAGACTCCTACCTGTAAGAGGCTTGGTTCTACTTGTATATCTACTTCACCTTTTAGAATAATTTCCAGGTGGCTGGTTCTTCCCCCTACAAAATCAGTGGAATCAAATCCTTTCCCAAAACAAGAAGACTGACATTCCTAGAGATCTAGATCAGTTTTGAGTATCTAAACTAATGAGGGAAGAGAAAGACCAGATCGCTTTTGAAATGTTTCCTCTGCCTGCAGAAAGGAAGTTTAGTCCAAAACAACAAAAGAGAAAAAGGTATATAGGTTCCAAATTATCACAGTCCTATGCAAAAACACTTGCAAAGTCGCATAAAGAGAAATTTTCAATTTTATCACAATGCCTGAGAGCCAGTTAGGAAATTAACAACATTTTTACACTAAAAAGCTCAAAATATTTTCCAGAAATGTTCAAATATTTATCAAAACAAAATTTATCTGTTTTATCTGGAGACAATCACATCCCCAGTGATCACTAGATTCCAAATGAACAAGTTCTGCTCCATTTCTCAAAGGCAGTCATAGCAACAGACTGAAGAGGCAGCCACTCTGACCTTATCTCCTAGAGGCTCGACCTTGTGGCACAAGGACACACTCTCCTGACGTCTTTCAAATCTATTCTGGAGAATTTAGGTATGCTAGCGATGGATCTTATAAAATCCAAATAGAGAGGTCATGAATCAGGAGAGCTTGGCCATTAGTTTCATGAGACTTAGAATCGTACCTGTAAGAGCTAAAACGATGCACATAGCATTTTAGCATTTCTGAGACTTTATTTTCTTACTAAACTTTCCACAATAATGGTGATAACTAAACCATTGGGAGAATCAAGATCAAGAATGATGGCTAGTACCAATACGGTGTCAATTATGAGCTAATTTTTAGCACTCTACACTAAGTAGCTCATTTAATTTGAACAACCTTATGAAGTGGGTATCAGTGTACTTTTTTGAAGTCCCCTTTTTACAGATCAGAAACCTGAGTCACAACATTAAAGCTGAAAAGGTTAGAGGGCAAAGTCAGCATTTGAACCCAGGCAGTCTGGTTGTAGAGCCTTAACCACAAAGTGCAAGAGTCCTTTTTTCCCACCATTCAGTTGTATCTTTATTCACAAATGAGCGGAAGAACCTCCTGTACCTCTGGGCATGATACCCTGAAAACATACCACTTGTGTAGTAGTCCAGTGAAAACTGAAGAATCGTTACTTGAATCTATTCCTGAGGAAACATCAAAGAAAGCCCACATAAGGAGTCATCTATTTCAACAGGTGGAGGTGAGGGATGCTGTATTCTTCAAAAACATCAATGTACTAAAAGACAAAGAAAGGCTGAGGAAGTATCTCAGATTAAAGACGAAAGAGAAATGACAACTAAGTGCAATATGTGACCCCAGCCTGGATCTTGTGCAGGAGAGGAGAAATGCTATAAATGACATTAGTCGATTGGATGTGGAAAATGAAATTGGAAAAAAGTATTATATCAATATTCAATTTACTGAAGTTTAAACTGTACTATGATTATGTAAGAGAATAACCTTAGGAAATACTGAAGTTGTTAGAGATCATTTATGTATGCTATATATGCAACTTAGTCTTGGCTGGTTTAAAAATAAAACGCAGCTATACATCTCTAGGTATATATGCACATATGTGAACGTGGACACATATATATACATGTATGCATGTACATTATGAATGCACGCATATGTATGTGTGCATACATGCACAGAAAATGTATATGTATTTTATGTGTGTATATACACAGTAAATAATAAAACAAATGGGGCAAAATATTAATAAATCTGCCCTAAAAGGTGTATGGGTGTTTTTGTAGTATTCTCACAATTTCAAAAATTGTTTCCAGGTAAAAAATAATAATTTTAACTATTTTATTAATTGGTTTACAAAAACATACGTTGATTTTGATACTATTAATATTTAAACTAAATATTATATATATTTGACACTCCCAAGGCATTTAGAAAGCTGTTAAAAAGTTATCTCTGGGGAGTGAGACATTGGATTTTTTTCCTTTTCTATAATTTCCAAGCCTCTATACTCAATCAGTGTAAACTTCACATTCAGAAAATAAAAAATAAAAAAGTATATCATGCTTAACTCAGGCTGCTTACCTTCAAGGATAACTTCCTTCTTAAAGCACTGATACATTTTCTAATTCAAGATCATCCATTGTCATTAAGCAGTTATTAAAACTTTTAAATTCTTACTATCTTTTTGACATATGATTAAAGGACAGAGTAAAAATGCAATTTTAATGTTTGTTGTGTACCAGAAACTATGTGAGGTTTTTAAAAATGTCTTACAGTCCCCACCATAACCCTACAAAAGCGGAGTATGAAAATCAGTCAGCATCTCTGACAAGAAAGCTGCACTTTGGAGAGGTTCCATCATTTGTTCAAGGGCACGCATCTGGTCAAGGGCAGAGCTGAGATCCGAATCCAACTTCGTCTGTCCTCCAAAACCCACACTAAACGTCCTGCCTCCTCTCTACAGGTGCTTCGCTGCATACATCAGAGAATGCCTTCAGAAGCTACAGAACTGGTTAACGACTTCAAAAATGAAATTTCAAACCTACTACCCACTGTCTGGATAGCTTGTTTTAATTTTTAACCCAAATAATCAGACAATTGCCCGATTTTCCACCTCATTTGTATGTAAACAATAATTGCTAATATTTGCTGAGCATCTGCTTTGTGCCAAGCTCTGCTCTAAGTGCCATGTACTCTTCAATCGTCCTCACACCCACTGAAGTGAAGCAGGCATGGTTAGTATCGTGTCTTAGAGGAGAAAGCTGGGGCACAGAGAAATAAAATGCTCAAGTCATCCTTAGTAAAGTAACAGCCAAAATTATAACCTACAGTGTCACTCCAGACCCCAAGCTCATAACTGGCTCATAATCACTTTGATATGCTTCCTTCCAAAGCTGTGCATATTAATATTTGAAACTTATAGCAGTAAATACCATTTATATTGCCATTAATTCAGGTTAACTGGTTGAAAGTCCTGCTATAAAGGCTGAATTTTAAACTACCTTAAATTCTGAAAGCAAATTGCAGCCACACCCCAACTTGTAGCCAGTAGTGCAGTGTATAAGCTTGATGCCAAAATTGTGAAAGGCAGAAACAATTTAAACTCCCAGTACTCAAGTGTGACTGAGTCCAAAGTGAGCTCTCACTGTTATTGAATTGAATGCCACTAAGTCAATTTCACAGTATCATTCCCCTTTTTTCTCAAAGGCAGCACTTCACAGTGAAGGGCCTAAGCCTGGGATCAAGACTTGGCTCTCTCACAGTAAAGCTGGACAAATTTATTTCTCCAAGTTCTCCTGTTAATAAGTTGAGAGTTTGTTCTGAAAATGAGATAGTGTAAATAAATGTCCTGACATAAAATAGGTACTCTGTAGAAATAGCTTTTATTGCTCCTCACTTTATAGCTGTTTCAACTGACCATGTTTTGGACATTCTGGGTCCGACCACCTGCTAACTAGGTACAAGTGTCTTTGTTTTTTGCCTCCTAATGATAAAATCTCCTTAGATCCCATGGTCTAGAACTAAATTTCAATCTGTTATTATCTTACCCCACCGTCACTCCAACTGTCCAGCACAGGGTAAGTACACAATCTTAGTTATGTGATGAGTATCTAAACTAGGGGTCACAAATTCAGATGACTACAGGAACTGTGCAGGTGACTAATAAAACAAGGGATGGGAATTGTAGGTAAGAGTGGCAGTTTTGTTGCCTGTGGGAATCCAAGTCGTGTTCCAAATCTTGAATTTTTCACAAGTAGGAATTCCAGATTTGTATGACATTTCTCCATTTTCAGAGCATGCAAGAAAAACCACTCCACACCAACATACAGTCTGCAGCACATGCACATACACACAGAGCAAGGATGCACAGTAACCTGACCTCATGCGTATTCACGCACCTATCTCTTCCCTTAGATGTTTTACTTCTAAACACACACATAGCAGGTGGCTTTTATGGCAATTTGTCAGACCAATTATCCTCTGGTCAGCCTTCATATCTAGAATATAAACCACCGCGAGATGTGGCTTCAGCAGCAATGGCAGGGCCTTTGTAGGTACTGGTGTCATAATTTTAATTCTAGCATGGGCAGCAACAGAAAACACAACTACAATGGGTCCAAGCTGGTGGAGCAAAGGTGAAAATGGTGTATCAGTTTATAGGAACACTTATGAAGACAACCCAAGGGATATACTTGGAAGTGTGGGGGCTTCCAAGTAAGAACTTTCAGGTGAGGGTAGAGCTAGATATTGTGTAAAGGACACACAGCACATTTTAAAACATGCAAAATTCACGATATACTATTACACGCATACGTAGTAAAATACTGATGCATGGACAAAAACATACATAAATTTCAGGTTAGTAGTTTAACAGAGGTAAAGTGATCAGGGAAAGGTTTTAAGAGAATTTGTCATTATCTTTGATGATTTGCTGCTGGAAACCAAGATTCAAAGCAAATACAGAAAAATAAAACCGATGAAAGCTGGAGAAAACGTCATAATGAACTACAATAAAAGGAGAAAGAAAACACATTCTGTGGTCACTACAGTCTATCTTATCCCCACACTACTGTGGGGGTGGGAAACACATTATTCGAATGTAAAACTTCATTTTTATCAGCGCTTTGCAATGCACTTTTTTGGATTTAAGAGATCTACGATGGAAAGAATAGTTTACATACTTAAATAGCTTAAACGCTATTTGCTGGGAACATACTCATTTACTATCTCAACTAAAAGCACAGATGCCAAGTACTCCGTATCGGTAGCTGTTCCTTCATATTGCATTGCAATGCAATCATTATAAGGATGAACACAAATTTTGCAAGCCTTTCAGTATACGTTTGGTATGCTCACCTTCCTGAAATTCCTATTCCACCCACCACTTACCTTAAAAAGGAACCACTTTATCCAATTAAAAATTAAAATTCTTATTAAGGCATTTCCTTATTGCATAACGTAGGTTCTTGGTAAGAAACCATGATTTCTTAAAACATATATAAGGAAATTGTCCCCTTGACAAATTACATGGGGGAAGGCATCTCAAAGTACAAGAGGATTTTTCCCTTAGAGAAATGAGAACTCATTTGATAAATAAAACATGATCGTTCAACTTTAAAAAGAAAATCTGAATTTTATTTCAGTCATTTCATAAAACTTGATGGTAAAGTACACAAAAGCACCCTAATACTTTGCAACAAAGCTTTTGATTCTCGTTTATCTTTGCCTTTTTAAGTGAAATATTTCCCTAAATTTAATTCAAAGTAGCTTGATACACATTCTCATATATTTATCTACATACTGTACATTTAAGATATAAACTTTGGATTAAAACAGCACACAAAGAAAAAGCAAGTTTGCCCTCCACTACTACATTAAAACTCGGAACTCCTAACCTACCTTTACTTCTTGCAACAAGAATGTACTAAAATGAGTAATTTTTATTGCTCAGGAATGTAAGATTTCAATTACTCACGATTTCTCTCCATAACTTTTTTTAGACCTTAGGTGTCAATCGCTTCAATCAGAATATATTTTTCCTCAAAGTTCTTAAGTGTGTATGTTAGTATCCTTTGTTCTTTGTAGAACCATAAACAGTATCAAGAATTTTCACCGTGAATTATCAAAATTCGCACTTGGTTTAAATAATCATGAAAGAACCATATAGAAGAGTGAGATCACACTGTTCCTCAGCTCTGAAGGTTAAACCCTTTCTATTAAGTTCTATAGCCTCTTTGTTATAACACATTAATAAATTTGCTTACTAATGGTCATGTTGGTTTTGTTCAAGAGCTAAGACTGTTAATGGGTGTTCATTTCTCCTCACTTGAGAGATAAAGGCTGAAGTCTGAAACTTTAAGACCAAAAGTTTTCAAAGAACTATCAGTAAATACTGCCTTTACAGTGAACTCAAAGGCATCACCAAATTACCATACCAATTTTCTGTGGGAACAGTATTTGACTTGGACCAGGGCACATTTCCTTCGCATAACAGATTACAACAGTTAAGAGCATGTACTCTAGAACCTGACCACCCAGACCCAAACCCTGCCCGTTACTAAAAACTAAAAACCTGAGCATGTTTATTAACCTGTCACTCTGCGTTCCCATACAATGGAGGTAAGAACAATACCTATTTCATAAGATCTGGGAGATGATTAATAGCTGGCACATCTTGAAAACCATCACACACTTCGAAAAATATGAGCAAAACAAATTTCTTAGGTAGGTAAAGATAATCACTTTGGGTATTAGCCAAGTGGTAATTAAAACTAAACCCCATAAAATTTCTCAAATCGTTTTTGTACAGACAGCTCACACTTTTTTCCAGGTTAAAACTCTTACTGGTGTTCTAAAAATCCTGATTTTACAAAGATAGCTCTTGCATTAAGCAATACCTAAAGGTGACTCCTGTAACTTATTTTTAAAGAATATACAAAGAATTCTGAAAATGCAGCTTTCCTGTATTACAGGACTTAAGTCTTGCTTAAGCCTATTTTGCACCTGGCTTTGGCATTTAAAAGCCTATAAAGCAGCTGCTGGAGGCAGATTAAAATGAATGGAGAGCTTAAAAACAAATGACCATGCCAGGTCTCTACCCCAGACCAATTAAGTCAGTATCTCTAGAGGTACTGTTCAAGCATCATTATTTTAAGCTCATCATGAGTTAATGTAATGCAATAGTTGCATACCACTAAAAATAAAAAAAAAATGAAGTTATCTTGATAGTTCTCTGCACTTTCTAAACTTAAAGATGGCTATTATATATAGGAACTGGAAAAAAAGAAACTTTTAAAACAAAAGAAATGTGGTAATAGGAGGGCATCCATAACTAGAAAGAGAATTAAGTGGCCAATCAAGCTTTAAATTATTATAAAATGTTCATAACCTTATGGTGAAAGTGATTGTAAAAATAAAGGTATTTTGCTGTCACTTACGCTTGGTTTTCAATAAACCAGAGTAATGATTAAGTAAAAGAATAGGATACAAAGTTCTACGTAATTTATTATGCTTAAAGAGCATTAATATTATAGGGAAATAAATATCCACAGAAATGGATGCTGCTGGATGTGAGTTTGGTTTTTTTTTTAATAATGTATTTTCCAAATTCTCTAAAATGCACACATTATTTCTACAATCAGAAACATAAGAAGATAAAATTTTCTTTCTCTTAAAGATGGATGTTCAAACTTCTTTGCACCAATCTCCAACAGATTGGGCATTGCCAAGAGGCCACTGTTCCTGCCTAGAAGCATAGCTTCTAACCGTAGGCTATTAAATGTGGAACTAAAAAACCAGTTCCCAATTCTCTATTAAAAGCACTTACCTTCTAGGTCTCCAATCAAGACTGCCATTAGAACTCAAGGCCCAGTCAATGAGTGGCTATTGTTACCTGACAGAACATTAACAAACCATCATTATCTGCTGAAATCAAATTCCTTTTTGTTGTTGTTTTTTGAAAAGGAAAATGACACCACCACATTTTAAATCAGTTTATTTATTCACGCAACAGTTTAATTTTTTTGAAAGCTAGAAAATAAAGATCATTTATTTACCTTCTCATTTTGTTTTTCCATATGGTAAACATTGATCTTTCCCTCTCTCCAAAGGTCAATTTTTTTAAATGTATGCACACACCAAAATCACTGAATAGGAATGTGCAAAGCTCTAGGAAAACCATTACTTGAATGTTTTTAAAGTGGCAGAAGATGACAATTTGGGGATATACTCTGCAACAACTGTTTTTTTTTTTACTTTATTTATAAAACTTGGTTTTGAAGTGGCATATTTTGAATGATTGCAATCCAAGAGTAAGTCCCACAACAGATATCAATTTGAGAATAAGTCGAGCTAAGATACTTGAAGGAGAAATTAAGAAAATTATTTTTCGGAAAATATTGATCGGAATTTCTGAATTTGATACATATTTTTTTCCAAGTGTCATTTAAGGTAAAACACTCAGAATACAATTCTTAAATTTGTTTCTTGTAAATACAAGAATGGGAAAATTTAAGGTACATATAGAAAAAATGAAGGTAGGTAGTGCATTTAGTGTCACATATGAACTTAAGGCCTTAGTCACTTGATCGTGATTTCAGCATTAGCAACAGTGTATTACCCTCATCCTTACATACACTAGGCAAGCAGGCAGACAAAATTTTCTAAACATGTAAAGAATGGAGACAAACATTTTAATCTATAAATTATCAGTCAATTAATACAGTTGGACTCTTTTAAAGTAATCATTGGTAGTAAAATAATCTGATCACATCTCATACAGCAATTAAAAATAGAAATTAAGTCCCCTATACAATCAGAGCATCTCCTGATATGTAAAGCAGTTAAGTAGCAGCCCATATACACTTTATTTTGCAGATGCTACCCAGACTACAATCTATCTCAAAACCAATCATTACATAATGTATTTTGTAGAATGCCTATCTTAAAATACATTGTATTTCATAGTGTTTATTACCAATATGGGAGCAGGAGAATTTCTAGCCTAAACACTAAAACCAAACATATACATGAAACTATTCAACAGCAGCCTGTAATACAATCTTATGATAGAAAATTTCACAAACTTATTAAATAGCATCTTATGTTAAGTCGTGTCAAATTAAAACAATTTTTTTTTCCTAAAAAGTTACCAGATAAGACACCGAGCTAATCAGGAGAGCAGATTTCTAGGTCCAGCTCTGCCTCTACCTACCTGTGAGACATGGGTAAAGTTCTCTTAACTCCCATAAAGGCCTCAGATTCCTCAACTATAAAACAAAGGGGTTAAACAAAATGAATTCTAAGGAGCATTCCCATAAAACGGGATTTTGCTAAATTTTTAAAAACTTCAATTTAAAAAAAAAAAAAAGATAGCCACGAAATACCAAGCTTGATACTTATCACCAATAATGTAGATTATATAGAGAGCTTTAAGCCAAGGAATTACTGATTCTGCATTTATGGGACAAAAATGCAAGGCTTTTTCTAGCATGCTTTTCCAGTTATCAGAAAGAGGGGGAAATTTTACAATGACTGTAAAGCATACAACAGTGGAAACATACCTGCAGTAGCATGCTAGTAATGGATAGGTGTTACTTCTGTTTTTTTAGTAACTTTTGCACATAAGCAAGAGGTTTTATAAAAGATACCATAGAGCCAATGACACAACACATGTGATCTGACAAATCAAAACATACTTAAAATGAAAAGGCAACCAACATTTCAATCATTTAAAATGTATACACAGACCTGGGCCTAATATACTTCACTGTACCAGATCAAGTCCCAAAGTCCAATTTCCCTTTCAGAAAGAAGTGTATCTTTTACAAAACCAACACCTATTTTCCAGGATCAAAATTCACTTGTATTATACCGTACTCAGTAAAAAAAACTGAATACATTTTCTATGGTTCCAAAATTTTCTATGCTAGTACAAATGAAACAAAGATGTAAGACTAAGTGCAGGAAAGTATCAGATCCTATAATGCGTATTTATACTGAAAACGTGTTTCACACGGTTAACACATTTGCAAAGGATAAAGTCATTTTTTACAAAGAAGATTCCCTAGGCTTGCTCAGTAATACAAAATTTCCATAATGGGAATTTAAATGTCAAATTGAGCAGGAAAAAACACCTACTTTTAACTGTTATTATGAAATGGTATAAAGGAATTATCAGGCTGGTTAAAAAGCACTTGACTAGAACAACCAAGGAGAATGAGTCTTCCTTGAAAAGTTACTAAAAGAACCTATTAAAAATGGGGTAAATTAAACACAATAGAGCCATAAGGCATACACATAAACTGACAAAAATTACAGCACTTTTATTCTCACGGTATTTGCTTATATTATCTTGAAGACAAATTGATTATGATCTTCCAAAATACCAAAAGTAGCCTGAAAGTTTTATCAGTTCCTTTCCTTACAGAATGAGCACTTTTACCTACAAATACTGTAATATCTGAAAGGGCAATGCAAGATAAAATTGTGCATTATAAATTTCAAATTATCAGAGTGGACTCCCTGGTATCCCCGTGTGATGACACGACAGACACAAACAAGCTATTGAGCAAGAATCTGTTAACAGTTTTATTTTTTTGTTGTTGTTGTTAAATACCATGGGACAGGATTGTAAGGATGAAAAAAACTCAGTCAACAACTGCCTCACAAGGGATAAGAAAAATTCTGCCATGATATTAGCAAAGGTAAAGGAGAAAATTTACACTGTAAGAGGCACCATTTACCCACAGAATACCTCTTGGCATTTCCTGAATGAGTGGGATTAGCAATCTAAATAAATCATATTTCAAGAGGTAACAGCAACAGATAAAATTTAAAGGGATTATTAAAATAACATTTACAAGACTCTGAACAATTCTTGAACTCTTATTAAAACCACAAAGAAAGAACAATTCTTTATTTATGAATTTCGTAAAGGACTGAATGTGCAACTGACATCTGCTAGTGATGATCTGGTAATATACAATTTGTCCATTAGCCGAACAGTTTGTTTTTACTGTGTTTTCTAACTGTAAGAGATCATTAAAGGCAAAGCCTATGACGCTGTACACACAAAAAAAATGGTCACCGTGGGCCATACTACCAATGAAATGGTAGGTAAACAAATCTTTTTCTGGTCAAGAGAAAAAAAAAAGAAATAGCACTCTGCATGCTTCACTCTACAAGATAAATTTCCCTAGAAAGAATCCAATGAAAATGGCTGCAATTACAACAAGAAGTGAAGGAAGAGGACTGGTGACATTATCTCTGAAGGATGTAGTTGAGGTTGATCCAGGTTTATCCGAATGTGCTACCTTTCTGAGCCTTAAGCCTTCATCCTAGAAAGAAAAAATATGAACAAAAAAGAGGTTTTAAAAACAATAAGGCATATAATAAAACTACTAAGCTAAAATTCTATAGGCAGAAAGCAGATCTGCATGCATGTGATTGGGGATGGGAGTAGGTATTAACTGCTAACCAGCATAAGAATACTTTCTAGGATGATGCAAACATTCTAAAACTGGATTCTAGTGATGGCTGCACAATTCTATACATTTACTAAAAATCACTGAACTATATGCTCACAATGAGTATCTTCATAGAAAATGTAAATTATATCTCAATAATGATGACATTAAAAACCGGAGCTGAGAAAGATACTCCTAAAACACTGAAAAATCAGATATGACTACATTTATATAGAAGGAAAAATCCCATTAAATACAATTAAAGAGTTCCATGCATGCACTTACTTCCAAGGTGGCCCAAAGTATTTTTACACTGGTTGCCACCTGTCTAAGCCCCATCAGCCAAAGACTACCAGAAACAAATCTGTAGTCTGACAGCTTTACTGACTCACTCACTGCAACCAGGGCACCCAAACACAAGAGGCACAGGGAGTATCTCACCAAAGGAAAAGATAGGACTTTATAGGATTTTGGGAAAGGAGGAAATTCAGGATTAAATTTAAATAATGCAGTTTCTTGACATGCTCAAAGTAAAGCAGGAGGTCTGTGTGTAAAACGTTCAGCATTGGGTCTGAACTGCAAAGCAGACACAAAATCCTGTTCTTTTGGAAACTACAAATTACAACAGATGTTGGAATGTTGTATATAGAAACACCTCATCTTAAGTTCTGCACCTGAACTAAAAAAGGGAGGCTGCTTCTCTGCGCCAAAGTGACTCAAATGTTCCATACCAGAGTAGGCTGCTTCATTCTTACTGATATGATGGTTTCCACGTAGCAAAGTTTCTGACAGTCTATGATTTTAGGGAACAATGTTTCTAAGTAAGAAAGCAGTAGGAGGTTGTTATGACACTTTACCAGCTGCAGTATGACCCTAGAAAAAATATTGATTATCTGTATCTGTTAGCTAGGCAGTTTGCTTTATTTGTGTCCAACATCCCAACCAGTTGAATGGCAGGGCACATTTTTATTTCCTCAGTGCAAGCTAATTTTTATTTCCTTACACTGATTCTTCTAGTGTGCTTATTAATACCAAGTAAAAGAGTCCATAGCGCTTTATTTGCATTACTGGATTTTCTGAGGGTTTTATGAGTCTTTTCGGTCTTATGCTAATCAGTCCTGTGTGCAGAGAGTAGTGATTCTAAAGCAAGAACTTCAAAAAATACTTCTAGTGACTCTCATTCACTAGGTCTAGGGAGGGCCTGACCACGTATATTCTTATAAAGCTCTCTGGGGAGATTCAGATAGACAGTGGATTAAAAGACAGAGGGGCAGTGATCAGACATGCTCAAAAAAGACAGAGGGGCAGTGATCAGACATGCTCAAAAAAGTTGATCTGGCAACAAATTATGATGGGTCCTGAAATTGATTCTATAAGCCAGTGGCCTTTTGTTTTAACTTTGAAACAGCAGAATGCTTTTTTAACGACTCTTAGAGAACATCAGTCTATAAAGAGTAGAGACCAGGAGTTAAGTCTCACTCACCTATCTCCCTGTTCACACTTCCTATTTTCCAGCCCTGCCCTATTTGTGTCACTCCTACCATTTCCACTTCTCCGCTCCCTGCCAAGAAATAAAGTGGTTTTTCTGAACAAATACACTGAGCATGCTAAGGAGGACATCTTTCATCAAAGAACACGCTGTGCAAATCACAGCCAATAAAGTAAAAGTAACAAAGAACTGCATCCTTTAAAATCCATGGTATGTGGGTATAAAATGGAGATATTCTTTTTCTTTCTACTGGGGGCAGGGGGCTTCTGAGGGGGTATTAAGGAATATGAAGAAATAGCCAGAAAAATTATTTCAGAACAGATCAACCCAGAAAAATTATTTCAGAACAGATCAATTCAAGATATAGGGCCTTTGATTCAGAGTGTAGTTCCTATGTACATTTAAGACAGAATAACCAAATGCAGATTAAGTCCCATAAATGAGCTTCTTTTACCTATATATAGATTTTATCTACACTGATACAACAAACTGCCTTAGAAAGCAATTTAAAGGTATTCAGATCCTGATACTTGTCAAAGTCTAATTATTAATAATTTCCACACATATTCAAATTAGTCCTCAATTCACCAGTCCGTCCATCCATCCGTCCATCCATCGATTCATGCACGCACACACAAACACACACACACACACATACACACACACACATAAATGACTACTGTATGTGTGTGCTATAAATGCAAAGATGAATGAACACAGCCCTTACCCCCAAGGAAACCACTGCCCACTAGAGGGAGAAACACTTCCAACAAATTAGAGGCATGGTGGAAACAAAGGAGACAGCATTCCAAAACAATTTTTCTTTTCTTTTTGTGGGGAATAGTGTCCTACAAAAGGTTATGCTGAAAAGATGCCAAGAACCAAGGTCCAAGAGATGAATGTGCATGTATGTACGTGCTATGAGAGTAGGGAAAAGAATTCAAGGCAACGAAGAGAACTTAAGCTAAAGCAAAAGAGGGTGATAAAACAGAAAGGCTTCTTCAGGATACTACAGCCAACGCTATCCAATACAAACGTAATATGATCTTTGAATATGAGCTACATGTGTAATTTTTAAATTTTCTAAAAGCATATTAAAAAGGTAGAAAATTGGCAAAATTAATTTTAATATATTGTATTCATTCTTATAACCAAAACATTATTTCAATATGTAACAAACAATACAAAAAAAAGATACTTTACTCTTTTTGTACTAAGTCTAAGAAATCAGTGTTTATTTTACACTCGCAGCACATTTCAATTCAAACCAACCACATTTCAAGTGCGCAATAGCCCCATATTACTAGTGGCTGGCTACCCTATGGGATAATACCATTCTAGGCACTTCATATGACTAGGGCACAGAACGTGAAGGGTGAAAACAAGAGAGGAAGCTAGCAATGCCACAAGCCACATCACAAATAACTAGGATGTCTGCTAGGAAAAAAACCTGCAGGCAATAAGCCATAGTAAAACTGTAAAAAGAGGTTGGGAGTGGGGAGCAAAGGACAGAACATAAATCAATCGACTGGGGAAAATGAGAAAGAACTGACTAAAGATACATTTAAAAACTAATAAAATAGCCCAGTAATAGTCACATATCCTATGCCTCCGTTTAAATCAACTAATTTTCAAAAAACAACTTACTCTCAGGTGTCGATTTTCTTCTGATAGCTTCATCATTTCTCCCTGAAGTCTTTTACACTCTTCCATGAGTTTCCTTGTTTCAGTATCATTGAGTGAAACACTATGCGGTTTTGGCATGGGTCCATCTTGTTTTGATGCATTCAGTGGAACAGCTTTGCTAGGTTCCATATCATTCTGTATTACAAAGACAGTGGGAATTTTTTAACTGACCAAATGTTACAGATTTTAAACATCTAAACTACACATCCTTCTTTTCAAAAAAAAGTTACTTGAAAGTTTTGACAATTTTCGATTTCACTAATAAGAAATTTTTTAATACCAAGTGTTATGGTCATCTGTGAACAATTTTACAAAGGCTAAATCAGCAATTAGATAAACAAAATAAGAAGCCCGTTTCCTCCTCTTTCCCATAACCCTTTGCACTTACCTCTACCAAAGCACTTCTCATATATCATAATAATGTATTTTTGATGTTCTTTCCTATAATACTTCAAAGGCTGGGATAGCAAGAGTCATTTCTCTTTGTATTTACCCCTAAACCCATCACAATGGCCAACAGTTATTCAATGAAAGTATGCTAAATGATTGACGCCAACCAAAATCCAAATATGAAGGTAATTTTCAGTGCTCTGATTCTGCAATCAAATGAGGTTCCAGGAGGGTAGGGGGGATATTATCATAATCCTTCCAGCAAAATTACGAGACTATTTAAGAAAAACATTTAAAATAAAACCTAATTTCTAGAACAAGAAAAAAGAACTGAAGGATATAAACACTGAGAGAGGAGATAATGAACACAAATATATCATTGCAAAAAAAAAAAAAAAAAGAGGAAAGGGAGTTAATTCCATGACCTCAAACTCAAACATAAATGATTCTTTCAAATAATTAGTATCACTGTTTGCTTTAATTCATGAAATTCAATATGGAATCATGGTACTGAGACACTTTTAAAAACCACAAGCCCCCAAAATCTTAATTCTTACCAACACTTTACCCATTTGAAACTAGTGGCAAAAGCACGGAAACAAATAGCTAGGGCAGCACCTAATTACTCGTGAGCCTGTAATCTAAAGTGCCTCAGTATCCTTTCAGCCTAACATCATTTATCCCATCACACATAACAGTATTAGTGCAACAGGTCATTATTTTAATTAAAATTTTACTTGCCAAAAACTTTTTAGATTTAAAAAAAAAAAAACTGCTTTATTCAGATGTAAACTTCTAACAAAAACATTTCCAAATCAACTTTAAGGCATTCCAAAGTACACAATAATATTTTAATTACAGATTATACACCTTTCACATCATCCAGCTCCCAAATTTATATAAAGTGTAAACATTTTATTCAAGGGGCAAAACCAGTCATCTTCTTATGGAGGGGATGTGATTTCATCATTATACCTAAATCCACATAAAAATTAATTTTATGAGGTTCTAAGGTACAACAACTATACATCTGACCTGTTAACATTCGAATTTTTTCCATTTTTCTTTAGAAGCTTCACATTGTGAAGTTTTTGAGAAGCCTACTTCAATTTTCTTCTGAGTTTTTCTCTTGCTAATTCTTGTTTTTCACCCTATCCTCCCCTGTCCCCAAACAATCCGATCTCTATCATTAAAAATCTGTTTCAGATATATTTTGCTCTCCACCAATATTGTTTCCCATTTTTTTCCTTAATACTAATTAGATTTCAAAATGATTTTTCAAGTGTGTTCAAATTCCAACCTAGAACCAGTCCAAGTCCTCAAAATGAGGGTGGTACATTGCCTTCCTCTGTAAAAACAAAGGTAATAGTCAACAACATGACAACTGCGGAACCTTTTAGGTTTTGGTTAAGAACTGCAGGAAAAAATATGCTCATACCAAAAAGTTGACTAAGAAATCAGGAGATACATGAGGCCACTTAAGTGAAAAGAAAAAACTAAAATGAGGAAACATCAAACTGTTCAAAATTGGATTTTTATTTTTAAATAAATTCTTGAAATTCCAGAAAATTTAGAATTATGAGGGGAGAGGAAATTACTTCCCATTATCTCATCAACCCAACTTTTATATGTTATCTTCCAATATTTTAAATATTCATATTTTGTAAAATCAGCATACATGTAACATTTTTATCTTTATATGTATCTTTTAATTATCACTTTAAATGACACAATATGTCATTAAATATTCTATTCTGTACCTCACTAAAATTATTAAAACATTTCACTCTTGTTAGACATCTGATAGATAGCTTCCCACTCTTTGGGATTTAAGCAATAAGTCAATGAATATCTCTTACAATGGCAGAACTAGATTTTTTTTTAATTGAAATTTTTCTTAATGTTGTAATACCACTTTTATAACAAAAAGGAAAGGAAATGTCATACCAATTTGTGGGGCATAAACAGAAGACTAGAATGAAAAAGATACAGTGAAGCTTAAACACATTTCAAAAGTGAGCCAAATCATGAAACAAGATACATGGAGTACAGTTATATTATGCACTGTTCAGGTCCCCTAAAAACCAGTCAACATACATAAGAGATGCAAAGAAATCTAATTTATTTATATATAATTAAAGTATAAGCATATATAACCTAACTTAGTTGAGGGTTAAAAAGAGGGGGATGAGGGGACTGAGTCACTCGTGTAGTAACAATCTGAAGAGCCTTATGGGAAACACTAAGGCTGCTGTGACCTTAAGCACATGCTTCCATTCAGGAGCTCCATTAGTGAGGTTTGGCTCCCGGAAAACAGCTTGTTCCTTGAGAGTTGCTTCATACTGGTCCAGAAAGAGGAGACTGGTTGTTCTGAGAACCGTGAAACAAGCAAACTAGAGGGATTCAACATGCTGTGACTCTTAGAAAATGGATGAATTGTAACATTACATTAAGATTATATTTAACACTGCAACTTAGAATACACTGAAAGACCAGCGCCATGATATCAATCAAGAAAATATACCATACCTTGTACTATTTCCACTATTTCATATTATTTAGCCTATCTGCAGTAATCCCTCTCCATCTATGAGTTGAATTTACTTCTGTATTCTTTTTAAACAATCTTCAGAATTTCAATTCCAACATTCTAAGTTATTCCTATTGGGGGTAATTAGACAAAGAGAAAGCTAGGGATTGGAAATAGAAAGGGAAAAGTAAAATAGAAAGGGAAAAGCAATGAAGCCTTGGGGAGGTTGGGGGAGCTAAAGAACGCAAATATGGGGCTACATTCTTGTGACATTACAGGGAAGGGGTTAATATATAAATAAAAAACTAAAAGACTAAAGCCAAGAGCTATGGCATGAAATTGCCAGAGGCATAATTAAGCCCTAACCTATGAAAAGATATTATCTGAATAATGTTACTGAAGATTTATTTTCACTCTAAAACAAGCAATTTACTGTTTCTCTTGGATCATATTCCCAGAATAACTAAAGTCACAAAATCAAAAAGTATTAGATATTTAGAAAAAGGGTGAGATTTTTTTAACCCCTCTCTGAAAAGCCAAATCATAAGCATAAGCAACCTGTTCAAACTGCGGGGTTCTTGAAGTTTCCAGTGAGCAAGAAGTGGTAAAGGGAATCATACAGTAACCATTATACCATCATTCTCATAAGACGCCATTATCTTACCGCTGTGCTGTCACTGTACTTGAGTGAATGTTAAGTATGTACATGTATACATGCATACACACACGCACACAAAAACATTAATAATCTCAAATATGATTTAAGATCTTTAAGGGCTTATACCACAAACTCTCCTACCCTGGGGTCATTGTAAATAACCAACAATGACAGTTAAAGGGGTTACTATTATTTGCATTTGATAACAAAACATAAAATAGTAATTTCACCTTTTTTTAAATATATATATATATATAAACACAAATACTTGCCTGGAAATCAATGTTTGCCAGCTTCTACCTTTACTGCTATGCCTGCGGGTCTATTCAGACACATTCCTAACTCCCTCTTTAGAGTATGCTTGCAAAGTCTCAGTGACAGAATAAATTATACCAATTTCATTACAATGTTCAAACTTACATTTGTCCTCAATTTTGAGATTTTGTTAAGTATTAAATGTTTTTTTAGAACAGAAAAGTTTATGTGCATGATTTTTAAGTGATTTGTGGTTCTACTGTAATTCTGAACATAGCTGAAAATTTCAATTCTTTTTATTTCACATGACACTCACAATACCATGTATGTGCTAGGCAACTACATTAACATAACCAGTAACACTAGTAGACTCCTATGTCTGTTAGCTTCCTAAAACAAACCTTCTGCTTCTCCTGTTTGAACACATTGAGTCCCCTGGGGTCATTCTTCATGTTATAACTGGCAGGAGTTGCAACTGTGTTGTTGATGCTGCTCATTGAAGTGACAGCTGGAGCAGTCCCTGGTGAAGTTATACCCTGAGGTGGCATGGGAAACATATTCTCAGATTCGCACCAAACTCTGAGTTCTCCTGCACGGTACTGGGAATGACTAACACAGAAATCATTAGACTCTAAAACATTTACATTTTATTCTATATAAAAGTGTTATATATAAGAAATGATATTAATAAATAATAGCTCTATTAAAGCAAAAAGTACAAAATTTCTGAACTTTTTATTTATATTATTTCCCAAAATTAGCTATGATCATCTTGCATTATATATAAACCTATATCTTGCAAATTAAATATAAACCTAATTAAATTCATGCTAGCCTCATGTTGTCCAAAAATGAAAACCTTATAACTTTGTTACTCTTAATTTTTGCTACTAATCGACTCTTGAACAAGCACTTTGTATTTTCTTAACTTTAATAACTCAACCTGAATAAATGAACTTTTTTCTCCTTGAGTTTCAAAAACTACATTTATAAACCTTTCTTGTACTAAACAACACCCTCCCCAAAACACACACACACACATTTCTCCCAGGACCAATAAACAAATTTAAAGATGCATGTAACATTCCAATATGCCATTATCTCCATCATTCTCTTCCTACCTTCCAAATTCCTCTAATTCAGATAAAACTTTTACACAAAAATGTTGAGACAGACTCTAAAATAATATTTACTGATATCCAGATCATTCTATATAACTAAGAGAACTCTATCTTATCAGTGCACTGTCCCTAATCTGTTGTCTCAATAAAAAAATGTATATTTAATCATAAAAAGTCTCTATACATAAGAAATGCCCTGTTCTTGACAGCCCTTCATTCTTAAGATGAATCATTATTTTCTCCTAGAAAATAGGTCATTAATAGATGTTATATGTAGGGCATAAATGAAATCAAATACATTTTAAAAATCTGGAAAATATCAAGAAGAGTTGGAGGCCTCAAAAAAAAAAAAAAAGAATTTTAAAATAATTTTTAAAAACTGCAGTACTAAAGATTTTTCTTTCAAAAAAATTTAATTGAACACAAAAAGTTGAATGTGATAAAACATAAATAACAAGTTAATTAAAATCACATTCACTCCTGAATAAACACTACCACTAACTGTACCTTAGATTTCATAATACTAAGTTTATAATAACTAAAAAGAGCTAATAATTCAGAAAAACCCACTCTGTAAAATATAGTCAGTGCTTTAGTATCATCTGCCTACAATTATCAACAACCCAGGAATGTGCTGAATGGCTCTCAGTATTCACACTAAACACAACTCAGCCAAACTCTATTGGCCATTAATATACTAAAATATATCCAGTCAAAGACCTGCTGTTCCCTAGGACTGGGGAGACCACACATTTTAGTGTGCCTAACGGCAGTATTAGCTAATACCTGTTGTCCAGGAATAATTATTAAGTAGTACCTCCTTTAATTCTAAAAGGATTCCTATGTCACTCTATCTGTGATCCAAATTAGACAGCTATTTCCTAAAAAGAAGCCCATATTCTAATGGTTCAAATAAATTAAAACTGTTGTCATGAAAAATTACTTCTTTAAACTATAAAAATAAAAACATAAGACTCAACCACTGTACTTCTAAAGCTGGCACTATCCTTACCGTACAAGATTGACCACAAAACTTCAACCATTTTCTTATTTGTATAATTAGTATCAAGGTCCTAAAAGAATTAAAGAAACCAAACAATAACATATCTTTTTCTCACTGTTTTTAGAACACATAAATGCCCAAGAACACCATACTTAAAAAGATCCAGATCCTCAAACAGATGAGGTATATATTTACATTATGTACTTAAATCAAATATGTTTACTTTTTTGGGGGGAGGGGGGTACCAGTGAGGAGCTGCAGGTAGGAGTTTGAGAGGGGGATAGGGTGCTTAACATAAAAAAAAAAAAAAAAAATCAACATCAGAAAGTCTAAGACATGCCTGCTATATCAACTTTGAGAACAAAGTATCAACGACTATGATAGCTACTGTGCAATCTATCAGCTTTGGGTACTAACCAAATTTTTCTAAGTTGACTACTAAAGATCATAAATTCTGACAAACAACTCTTTAAATTGTGCTTCAATTAATATAGTTTACGATGTATGAACAAATAAACAAAAGGTCAAATGATCTTAAGTAATTCATTATAAAGCAATCGTAATTACAAACTAAAAAAATCGATTTCGTACTCTGTACTTTTAAACGTGTATTACCAACATAGTTTTCATTATATTTTTTGTTCATCTCTCACATTTAGAAATTCATTTTCCTTGAATAAGGGAATATCACTTTTAATCAATTTGTGTAAGTCAGAATCCAACTTCGTCCAGCATTTTATCAATTTATCAGTCAACAAATTTTATCTAGATAAAACACTATCCAATAATGCTCTAACTTCCTAACTGATAAGTTTCACACTAAACTGAAGATAAACATACAGAAAAGGGATATTAAGTAATCTTGTAATTTTACCTATGCTAGATAAACGCTAAATGATTTCTATCAAAATTTCTAGCTGGGTGCTAAAAAGAAACCAGTATGTCAAAAATACTATGGTTTTTAAGCAATTTTATCAACTTCAACTATAGACAACACTGAACTGGAAATGGAAAGATACAATTATCAACTAGTTTCCACATGAATAATTACAAAAAAGGTGTTTTACATGTATTTATATATATAGTTTTCATCCTTAATTATAATAAACAAAAACTTTATTATATATTTGTACTATTATACACACTCCAGATTTGGCTATATTGAGGTTTCATATTTTCTAAAAAGGATGAATTGCAACATTAAACTGATGACTTGATAGAAAGTCACATAATCAACAACTCAGAACTGGGTCTGTGCCAGGTTGCATTCAATTTAAATACATATTAAGATTTCTTGTAGAATCTCTACCTTAACAGCACCACAAGAATGAGTTTAAGCAGTAACAGTGTTTCCAAAAGTATATTTTATAGAATACCAGGTATTACATGAGAAATTACATTATATTAAGTAAAAAAGAAATGCTGGATTGAACAATATTTTCTTTATTCAGGGTCTATGATATGCAAATATGCAATGTGCTTATTTATTGGAAAACAGAGTATTTGGAGCAGTCTTCCTAACTCATATGACCACAGAACCTTTCCAACCCAATATATTTTGGAAAATACTACCTTATAAAAACACAGCTGTTTCAGCTGTTTCAGCTCTTCTTTTTAATATGCACATGACTCGATCAAGGCTATCTCTAAGTTATATATACTTTTTTTTGTACATTTGTATCATATAAATTTGAAATACTAACATACTGAAATATTGAGTCTCATTTTATGTGTAAAACTTAAAAGGTAAATTCCAAACACTTAAAAATATCCATCAAGAAGTATAATGGCAAAGCCAACAAGCCACATACATGAGTTGCTGTATCGAAACAGCACTGCAGCTGGTTCACAGAATAACAACTCTGCCCATTCTTCTCAGGGCTAGTGTTGGATTTTACACTTTTTGAATTATCCAAGATATTAAAGAACATATCCCAAACATAAAATGCAACCACAAGAAATAAAAAAAGATACACATTATCCTATGTGATGGTGCCATAATTTTACCATTAAAATTTTGCCATTTGAAGACGTGCCTTCAAATGACAATTAGGCCTCTATTCTAATCTTAACCAAAAGAGTGGTTTGATAGAAATTCTGAAAATTCATTGTCTTATTCCAGTGCCCAGATAATGGTCTTAAATACCATCTTCCACTTAAAGGAGCCAGAGCTTCTTGAAGAAATGGCTGATTCCAGGTCTGGGTCTGGAAATATCTTGCCATATTAGACCAATCAAGAAAATTACCAAAGACTAAGGTAAAAAGGATTCAGAAACCAACTTGAAGAGGTTCCTACTAGCCAATTTGAGCACCAATAATGATAATAACTGCAAGGAACTTAAATATAGATATGTTTAAGCTCATTAGTTTATAACAATACAGAAAAGAGAATAGAGAGAGGAAGGAAGAAGGAAGAGAGGTTAACTCATATCAGAGGAACTCTTGTGACCAATTCACTTTTTGAAAGCCTAAAACTAAAGAGAAAGACTTAGGCATTTATCTTGCCTTTATAAACTCTACTATTGAATGAATAACCAAATATTAGATGAGCACAAGCTTCTCTCTACAAAGTACTCTAATATAAGATAGAAGTGACAGAAATGTCACCATTATGAAACTTTAAATGAATTAATGGACCTAGACCAGATTTTTTTTCAATTTCGATTTTACTGACATTTTGGGCCTGATAATTCTGTTATAGGGGTTGTCCTATGCATTGTAGGAAGCAGTACCCGTCCTTTCCCCACTAGCCGCCTATAGCACCCCACCTTTCCCAGTTGTGACAACCAAAAATGTCTCCAGACATTGACAAATATCCCCTGGGGGGCAAATCACCCCTGCATGAGACTCACTCATCTACACATTGCACACCAATGGCTGCTAACTTCACATAAAAAAGTAACCAGACACTATGTGCCTCCTTAATAGAATATATCACCACCTAACAAAGCAGTCTTGCCTCTCCCCACCAGCAAAAATAAATCTCAATTTAATCAAGCTCCTATTTCCGACTACAGGAAATACCAAAGACAGAAGAAAAATTAAATGACACAAGGATGCAATCAGCGATATCTACTCTATTAGGAAAAGTCTATAGAACAAACTCAGTTTCTTTAAGAAATAATTTACAAGAGAAAAACAGAGAGAATCTATATATTAAGAGATTTAAGAGAAACATCATCTAATAGCAGTATGTGGACTTTATTTTTATCTCAATTCCAATAAACTGCAAAAAAAAATTTTTAATGAAAATTTTAAATGAAATTTCACTTTTTGGGATATTTCCAAAGGAAACAAAAACACTGTCAAAGAAGTATCTGCATTCCCATGTTCACATAACAGCATTATCTACAAAAGCCAAGACATGTAAATAACCTAAGTGATTGTCAATGGATAAAAGATAAAGAAGTTCTGGTATATATACACAATGGGATATTATTCAACCAGAAAAAAGGAAGGAAATCTTGCCATTTGCGATAATACAGATGGACCCTGAAGACTTTACGCTAAATGAAATAAGTCAAGATACGGAAAGATAAAAACTGTATGATCTCATTATATGTGGAATCCTAAAACTAGCAAGCAAACAAACTGAAAAAGTGATCAGATTTGTAGTTACCAGTTATAAGATAAATAAGAACGGGGGTGTAATGGACAACATGATAACAATAGGTAACACTGTTGTATGACATAGCTGAAAACAAAGTAAATCCTAAGAATTCTCAACATAAGGAACAAACTTTTTTTTTTTTTTTGCATCTGTACGAAATGATAGATGTCAACTAAATTTATGGCAATCATTTCACAATATACATATCAAATCATTATGCTTAAATTTATACAGTGCTATATGTCAATTATATCTTAAAACTGGAAAAAAAATTAGTTAACCCAGATAATATGCTGTCATATTTTCTTGGTTCCAATAAAGAGCTTTGCAAGCTATTGGTTTCCCACCAACCTAAGCAAAAGAGAAAGTAAATTCCAAAAGGGAATATAAACATGCCATGGAACCCTCACTTTCCATTAAGTATACATGCACTCACATTTTTTGTTTTTGGCAAGCTTCTCCAAATCCCTTTAAAAAGGCACTTAAAACACAATATATAATTTGGTCAACATGTAATTACCATTCAGAGACTTTTTCATGTCAACTTGTATTGAAAGAGTAACACAATAATTGAGCCCATGTATTTAATCTGCAAGTTTAATTTTTAATAGGGGAAAGAATCTCCAGGTCAAAGAGAAAGTCATGTCACACTGTAACCTTATTGTGACAAACATATTATTTTATATATTGTCACCAAAAATAAAACCCTACTTACCTTTCAAGTTCTTCCTAAACCATAGAAAAAGATTCGAATCAGCATTTCAAAAGGAGGATATGGAAAGTGACCACAACCCATTCTATACAAAGACTATTTTTAAAACTACACACATATATTCCTCAGTCCCCCAAATTATATTTACCTCACACTAATCAAAGAGCAACATAAAATTCACTAAAGAATAAAATCAGATAGATTTTGGCCAAAATCAATACTGAGCAAAATATCTGGGAATAGCCAAACTTGGATTAAACTGCTTATTCATGTAAATTAAATCTTTTATTCCTAGATTGATGGTATATATAATTGCCAAAAAGCAGTTTATGTCTGTTACTTAATTATATTTATATATACACCTGTCTCATTCTAAAAAAGATCTTGAAGTAGTTTAAGTGACAAAATTTAGTAGAATTTAATGATTATTCTACATCATCCAACTTCTACCTAAAAGTATTTTTCTTCTTGAACAAACATGTTATAAAGTAAGAAGAGTATAACAAGTTTTTTAAAAAAACTTAACCACTGGGTCTTACAAAGGAGAATAGCCATTATTATACACCCCACAAAGGTAGAAACAAAAAGAAAAATTAATTTCAAGCAACTTTGAGAAATTGTTAACAGCTTCAAATTTTCTAACATTTTCCTACTTACCAATTTATCATTTTCATTGGGCATTTCAAAAACACATCTCAATTTAGAATCCATTAAATCATCAGGTTTTGCCTCTTTCCACTAAAAAGACAAAATCAAACATGAGATAGAAGAGGTATGACCATGACAAACAGGTTTCACCTCAAAAGATTAGTGTAGCTGCTTGGTGTAGGAGTGGTGTCTCTGGCTCCGCCAGGATGCAATGCTGCCCTCTGAACTGATCACCCTGCCATAGTTATCTGGTAATGCCACAGAACTTTTCATATAATTCTAAAAAGGGCTACTATCATCATCCATTAAAATCATACTAACATCTCTACAGAGATTACAAGATTTTCGTACTAGCATTTCTAAAGTGTTTCTTTGAAATACTTCTTTCATCCTTGAAATAAAGTTAGGATTATCGGTAATAAACAGATTTGTGGACTTTTTAAAATTAGGTTTCTCAATTGAGAACTAAACAAATCCCATAGTTTAAACAAAATTCCCCAAAATAAATTCTGTTCGCTTGACTTCCATACTTACCACAGCTTCCATATCTGAAGTGTTTGGCGGAGCAAAAATTGTTTGTACCATAAACTTGTGTTTGCTTTTTTCATTGGGATCATAGTCAAAAGGCTGTAGCATTACTGAAAATAAAAAAAGGACATATTACATAGTCTTCTGCGTTTCTTTGCTTCTTGTTATTATCTCATTCACTAATATGCAAATTTAAAGAAAATCAGGAAGTGTTCAAGGACCCAAACACTGGATTATTTACATTAAGGACCCAGAATCAATTTTATATTTTCTATTATTTTTAAACTGTCCATTTTTGTGATTTTCTAGGTATTTAACAACCCACAAAATAAACGGCTATTTAAAAAAAATAAATATCAAGTTTCAGCTTGGAAATTTCCAAAACTTTGCCAACATTAACTATTTTAATTCTTGAAAGCTTTGATTAAATCTAGTTAAGTTGTCAATTAAAACCAGTTAGAAATTTAGGCTTAATTTTAATAGTGATAGTATCTCTTGAAATTAAACAACTAGCATATTTAAAGGAGAAATTTTAAGTAACTTAAAAACTCACTACCACATATTAGTGTTCCAATATAACTAATTTTTTTAAAAATAAATTTTAAACAAACACCCATTCAAGAAGAGTTTATCAATCTGTTTAAATGTGATTCTAAAACAAAGTATATAAGGAAACCATACAGCCTCATGATTTCCAGAATTTTTCTAGCAGCTAATAATTGCATTCAAATTTTCTCTAATCATTCACATTCAGTAGCCTATAAAAAGAGGGTTTTTATAGGGCTCATGTGGTTAATAAATCATGCTAAATTTTGTAATATAAATCTAATAACAAATCAGCAATTATACAAAATATGTATATAATACTGTAGAAATTATTCACCTGTTAATACTTAGATTATTTCTGATATACAAACACACACATATGCCTATCAACATGTTCAAAAAGACAAATGCAATTAAGCAAATGAGAAACATCAATTACATAAGAAAATATTATTTCTAAGTTATGTCTGAGAAGTCCATCAACTTCCACCATAGTTAAAAAAAAAATTTTTTAAGAGCCAAATACAAAGCAGCCGAAAACAGGATAAATGCCCACGATCCAGATAAAGCACAATAAATTTCCTTCCCTGAGCAATCATTATAGGTTAATCAGTAGGCCTGAGAGGTTCACCCATAATTAAAATACATTCTCATACTTGCTTCCTATTTCTCAGCTATATTTGATGATATCTTTAGGGAGTATATCTTGAGAAGTCTGAGGGAAGAAAGAAGCATTTTATAGAGGGCATTAACCATGGCAATAGCACAGACTTCACCGCAAGAGTAAATATGTAAGAAATCAAGTATATACTCTTTGAACTACAAGTAAACACAAAAGGGAGTAATAAAACTAAAGTTTTTCAAGTGTAGGGAACTGCTGATATTTATAATGAAAAGCAGAAACACTCATCTAATTTTATACAATCAGCAAAAAAGAGGCACTGTATATTTTAAGCAAAAGATTTAGTATACTTCTATAGCTGCAGGCAATATGTAACAATAGCTAGAGATCCAAGAATGATCAATTGCAACAATAATATATTTCAAAGATAAAATAATAAGGGCAGAGAATGTGGTAGTGAGCTGTAGAATAGATACAAAATTTGAAATTGACAATTGCTTATAAATCAACCACGTAACACCCAATCATAACATAAGGGCGAGAAATTTTCTGCAACGATTTGCATACAGTAAGAGAAGAGAAGGACATCATTAAAGGCAAAGCCAGAATAATTTAAAAGCTTTTCTCTCCCTCCAGATGAAACCCTATTAATTAAAACCAAATTAAACATAATCATAAAATGTCAAAAGTCAAAACTGCATAAATTCAGAATATGATTTTCTACCTGAAACAGTCACAGTCAACCCAGGGTCAATAATTCCACTGTTGGGTCTCACACAGTACCGACGAGGTGCTGTAGTCTTCACTTTGAAACATACTTTTCTATCCGATGGATTTCGCAATTTAAGGTTTGTAGTGACTACATCTGTGAAGGGGCCTGCAAGGTTTAGAAACCAAACACAAACAAAAAAATTTTTAATTGGATTCTGGCACACACAAAAAGCAAAATTAAAAATTAAATTACAACCTCAATTTTCTTTAAAGTATGTATTAAAGTCTGTGGACAAAAATATGCCAAATGATTAACAGTACTTTTCCCCAAGTGGTAGACCTAGAAATGAGTTTTACTTTCTTCTTCAGTCCTTACTATATTTTACAAAATCTCTACATGAGCTTGTGTTACTTCTAGCAAATAAAAGTATTTTAAAGCTTCAATTTATGAAATAAGTCCACAATTAAATTTATAGTAGGTCAATACCACAAAATTGAAAAGATCAGGATTTTCCAATGGTCTGCAAATCACTGCCAATCTTCAATTCATTTTACTAAACTACAAAAATCCCTACATCTGAAGACACTACATCCAACAAAAATAGTGCTGCTCTTGCTTTACCCCAATTAGGTTTGAATCATTCACTGACTTATTTAGTGTTTATGATGACCACTGTTTCAAATGCTCTAGATACAATGTTTTTCGGCTTGGTTCTTCAATCGAACAACATAAAATGGCAAAACAACCCCCAAAAAGGTGATCCAGTCCTGCCTGAATTAAATAAGTCCAAACCATTTTTTTAAAGTTGGGGAAAGGAAATATGATAAGCATTTTTGCTCTCGGCTAAAGAAAAGCCTAAAGACAGAATATGCAGATTAATTTAGACAATATATATCTATTAATCTGGAGACAAAGGACAAACTTAAAGATATGTTCCAATGGGAAGCGATAACCACACACTTCTAACTAACCCAAATGCAATTTTAAATGGTTTTTAAAACAACTGGTTTTAAGTTGTCATTTTTAAAAAAAGCTACAAGACTGAAATCAAAGACTATTATAAAGGTTATCTTTCTTTCGTTTAAATAAACCACCATGTCTTTTAAAACTTTAAAACAAACAGATCTGCCTAAAGAAATGATAGGAAGAGAAATAGATTTCTAATCAAAGGCCATTAAAAGGTACTTATTGCAAGTCCTAGGAAGTGAAATTATTTTATCCTATGATTAAAATTTTTGAGTTATAAAATATTTTCTAACAAAGAATAGGAACTGGGATGAGAGAACAGAGATAGAAATGAGATTAGGAGAAAACTTATATATAAAGGCAGAGAACTAGTTACAGAAAAGAAAAAATTTTAATGCAAAATAGCCATTTAAATCAACAGGTATGCATGTCATTTGGGGGGGCAGTATATAGACAATGTATATATGAAGTACAATCTAACAGCTTGCTTTTAATTACATGGTCAAGTTAATCATTCAATCTGAATATTATTTTACACCCTTTGCTTCTTCAATCCCAACTGCTTGCTTTTTGTTGAGCAGCTGATTAACAACTCCACCATACATTGGCATATGAAAGTAAAGGAGAAAACTTCAATCTGTCCATTTGCCACGAGTCCACAAAATGATTAGCTATCGACACATTTTAAACTACTGATAAAACTAGGAGTAAGACATAGATTCCATTTAATATTCTCAAAGTCCATAAATTACTAAAGAGAACTGAAAATGTGCAAATTTTTATAGGACTATTTCAACTAAGGTATGACAAAAGAAACATTTCACAAATTTTTAATTTTGAGCAACCCTGTATTTTCATACCATAATCATGTGTTTAATTTTTAAATTTTAAATTGAATTTTTCTAACTCTCCCCAACTTTAGAGAATACCAATTATCCAAAATAAGGTAAAATAACAAGATTTTTTTTGAAACTGATTTAGAAAATAAAACGTGTCAATTTTTATCAAAACATGAATTCTGGAATAATACTTAAACATTATATTGCCTAGCAGGCAATAGATTGTGGTCTTTCTAGACATAAAAATGCAAACTACCTGGAGTTGAATATGTCACAACAAAAAAACTCCAATTTAAAACAAAATTTTTAACTGGATACATTAATCTTATCAGTACAATGTAAAATAACCTATAATAAACCCACCTAACAAATTAAATTGAGATTTTCTGCTCCACTGTGTCCCTCTAACCAAGCCTCTCTAAAGGTTGCTCCCAGCAGACAGTTCTGAGTCTGAGCTCATCTTCCTGGTTAAAATGGAAAAGCAGCAAGTACTGATAATCATTAATTAGCACAAGAATTACCAGATCTAATAGCTCTAAGAGGTCCTTCAAAGAAACAACTGGTCCACTCTTGTGGGTCACAGAATCCTTTGAGAATGTGAGGAAAGTGATATACCACCCGAGAAAAACATACATAGGTGAATATTCCAAATAATTTTACACTGAATTTGGGGGGGAGGAGGGGGAGTGGCAAAGGTGAGATAGGGAGATTAGGTTGTGGGTGGGAGGGAGACATGGACCACTGAAGCCTGCAGGTTAAAAAGACCTGGTAAAATCTACCTTTACAGACTCTCGAAAACAAAGGGAAGATATAAATTATATAATTTGCTAAAAAACAATCCTAAATCCCAGGTCCCTGTTAGGTATTTTTGCCTGACATTATGACTGAGTGGTGCTATTGCTGAGGGGGGAAAGAGGAACAAAATATTAGTTCTGCAATGCCAGGGCAGACCCATACATTGAAGTAATATGCCCCTATCCCACCAAATTTTCAAATACCCCTCCAAAAATTCATATTGATAAAAAAATCTCTTTTTCAGAAATACATCTACTGAGTAAAACAGAAAAAAATTGTTCTTTCCTCTAATACTTTAAAAAGTGAGTTTACCGTTACAGAAATTATTCCACCAACAGCAGCATCACTCATGATACTTGAATCACCACAACATATCTGTCAGCAGACACCTGTAGGTGACACATTCACATGTGTCTACCTATATACATAAATATTATTTTGCCCTTATTTCAAAATGTTAAAGAAAACCAATCAGCCTTCTATTCAGATAACTCTTGCCTTATTTCTCTTAAATACAAGCTTATCTGTTAGTAAGTTGGTAGGTTACAAGCACCTGGCTAACTTTACTCTATCTTCCAGCACAGTCATGCCCAAACATTTACACAATGAAATGTGTATCTCATTACGAATTTACTATTTTATTTCTCCTTCATATTATAGTTAGGGAATTATATTGAAATTTTAATTATGTACATTGGCAGATAATTTTATATGAATTTCATTTTGAGATAGTAAAGAATACAAAATATTAAATATTTAAATGAGATATTGTGTTAAATAGAGTTAAAAACCAATAATCTCCTGCTTTTTTAATTGAAAATGTAGCCTCTGCAATGCTTAGGTGGTTAAACCATAAGCAAAACAAGTAAATGGTTACGATAAAAGCCGGGATAGGGGTTAACTAAATAAGAAAAGAAGACGGTAGTACTGGGAGAGGGAGGTAGTACTGGGAGCTGGCCAAGTTCTAGATCTTGTCATGAGCAGTAATTACATGAGCAATTCCTTTTGATAATTCCTTAAACTGTACATATTTTTCCTTTATGCAAAACAATAAAAGTTTTTATATTTTTAGAAAAGTTGATCTGTGATGTAACCTTAAAAAAAAAAAAACAGAAAAAGTGTGGAAAGCAAGAATTTTTTTCCCATTGTATTGAGATGAAAAGCAGTTTTGATGAGAGAGTGAACATTTGAAGCAATTTATATAGCAAATAAATATTCATGTTTTGAGGATTTATAAAACTCAATCCCTATAAATGAAGAAAATCCTGTCATTTGCCCAGTATAATTTCTTAGTTTAACAGTTACAAACAATTACTGCATTTTAAGATTAAAGTATACCAGTCACCAACGACAAGTACCACCTAATATATATTTTCTATGTTAGAGATGAAATTACACTGTTGATATGTAAATAATATTTCATTTAAAACAAGAAAAGTCCACATAATTCAAGTTACATTTATTTGCACTCTTTTACTGGGGGAAAAAACTACAATCCAAATAACTTCACCTTTTATTACATGGGTTGTCCTCCTTTAAACAGCCATATTTTCTGTCACTAAGTATTCTGACCTAACTCTACTACAATTATCATTGCCAGTAAGCCAAAATCCTATTCCCAGTCCCAAATCCTAACAGACAGAAATGTAACATACACAAACGTGGCCTCTGTATAACAGCGTTTGGAAACACATTTGAAAAAACTTGGAACCTGAAATTTCGAAAAAATAGAAAAAGTTTAGGGCAGCTCACCCAGAAGGATGTCTCAGTGGGACTGGCCTGACTCCTCTGCTAAAAATATATTTCTGGCATAAAATGCCCTTTATATTCAACTTGTATATCTAAATTCTAGCATTCAGAGCAATGATTTCCTATTAAACAGTGAGACCTTTATTTGCCAAACCTCTAAACAGCTAAAAGCAGAACCACTCTGACTAAACAATTTAAATGGTTATTCATCCATCCATATTTTGATGTGAATTGCTATTAAAGTTTTCTTGAAATGCCTAGCCTAGATGCAAAGAAAACTGACTTGGGGGAGAGAAAGGAAGAGATCAGCTTTCCTCCAAACATTTTGAAAAATTTCAGAGAGAAATTGAAATAACTGTATAGTGAACAATCACATACCCATTTACCTAGATTCTACAACATTTTGTTCTATTTACTTTGAGATATAATATCTATTTACCCATCTGTGCATTCATCTATCCATCTTATCTTTGATACATTCTAAAGTAAGTTGACAACATCACTACACTCACTCCTAAACATCTCAGCAGGCATATCAACTTGAGTTCAATATTTGCTTACTGTGAAGAGAATCAAATTTTTATTCAAGATAAGTAGTAGTATATAACATGCAGCATTTCCAAAACAGAAAAGTCCTCAGAGATGCAGCTTAAGACTAAACAGGCAATGCACAAGAACATAAATTCATGAACTCTGTGATATCCACCTAAGCTAGCTACCCAGAGGCCTATAGGGAGACAATTCTCAATGGGTCTCTAGCATTTCTGCATGTTTTGAAAGTGGAGGCACCAGAGGCTTTTATCCAGGCTATCTTTTCAAGGATGCATTAGTGAACAGTCTTGGAAGATAATATCTCCCTCATGAGGAGAAGATAGGTTTCTTTACTGCCCAGTATAATAAAGATAAGTTTCCTCTGGAAAAAAGGTCAGGCAGGTTTCAATACAGCCTATTATGAATGATTCAGGTCCCCTAAACTCAAGGTTTCTCAGCTATGACACAAACCTACTATGTGGGTAGCATTCACCTGAACTGAATCCCTTTGTGTTGCCACCATGGAATTTGAGGGGGCAAAAGGAAATCAACACAAATAAGCAGCTCATGCTGCTTGAAATACCCATGAAAATAATATCTTTGTCTCTAAACCTAGGCATCTCATGTCTTCTACCAACATCCATAAAACTGTAGTAGGCTATATTTTCAGACTCTTCAGTTCTTGATAAGTTCTTTCTGAACTGTTGGCTATTAGGCAGTATGAGTTAGCGACCTTTGCTAATTAATACCGGAAAGTACAATGCACCAAATCATGAATCTTTGAGGAGAAACATGGCTGACAGTACAATTCATATAATCTATACCTCCCTCACAGCACGTCTTGCTTTCTTTTATTATGTATGTGCATGTCTTACCTCACCCAACTAAATATAAGCTGCTTAATAAGCATTCGATTCATCCCTGAATGAAATGGAGAAATAGCACAAGCCTTAAGTCATAGTAGCTGCTAACATACTTGTTGAATATACACTGAAGTATGGTTGAATAGTCACATGGATTCTTCTTAATCAACACGCAACAGCAAAAAATATTAAAAGTATGCATGTTTTGTTTCAAATGCTATGACTCTAGGTCTCCATAAATCATTTATTCCAACACTGTATTTTTACTCTTTCATCCTATCTAAATTGAAACAGAATAGGTAAAAATCCTAATGAGGAAGACTAGATGCTCAGCTCAATTATATAAAAAATGTAGTGTAGCAATGCAGATGATGACTACTGTAAAGTTTTCACAAGTTTTAGCAAATTAACAGCTATATAATAATTTTCCAGTTACGCAAGGGTTGTTGAACAGTGTCATGCTAACTTAGAATAATCATGCATATGAAGTATACAGAATAACTACTAAGAATTTCCACAGTAATAGT